>NC_034410.1:79661191-79666972 GCF_002078875.1 Numida meleagris
TCCGATATTTTATTTAGTAAATTAGTTTGTTTCTCCTCAGATTGTTGCCGCTGTTCTTTGCTCTCAGGGCCATCTCCCTACCCTTTTCCCCTTTCCCCTTTTCCCGGGACGTGGGCCCTTGGGTCCCCCGTCCCCTTTGTCACGGAATCGGGCCTAACGCCTGTAAACTGTTGACAATTGACTAAATGGCTGAGCCGTAATACTTTAAAATAACTAAATTGTGATGCTCATTTATTTTGGTGAACTGAGGGAGATTGGGGAAATAGGATTTCCTTTGTTGTTAGGACATAGTGAGCTGACATCACAGCCTTTGGTCAGTGCGAGACCCAGAAATAGAGGCTATCTGTCTCTACATGCCTAGCTAGTGAACCATAAATTAACTTCTCTGGGGCAATTCCTAAGAGGCCTACGCCTCCTGTTGGTGAAAATGATTTTTGTAGATATTTGACTGGCTAATCATTTAGTGGCTGTCTCAAAGCACAAGAGAATGTGTACTGAGTTAGTGATGAAATACAATTTATTCAGACACTTTGTTTCACTTTTTAAATGAAGCCTTTTAAGCAAAGAAGAGTATCAGTATCACTGTTGATATATCCTGTAGGAACCAGAAGTGGACTGTAGATTTGAAGTGTTGCATATAAGGAAAAATTAAAGGAGGCCTGTACTCAAAACATATGGAGTAAATGTGAGAAAGACTTCAGATTCAGACAAAAACACTGCTGCTTTGACTTGTCTCTGATAGCATTATCTTTGCTTAGGTATTCAAAAGCTTTCCTGATTCATTTGGCATTGGTGCTTTGCAGCAGGGCACCAGGACTGAGAGAAGGATGGAACTAAGATTCAGACACTTGTGTCTCCCATGTATCACTCTCCCTGGAAATAGAGCACACTCATATTTATATCTTTACCATTATGATCACTTGTTCTTATACGATACAAAAGTTTGGAGGTGAAAATTAAAGTTTTTGTTTTCTTTAAAGATAACAAATATTCTTAAAAATTCGTCCTGTGATTTCTTTTCACAAAAGGATATCTGCACTCTTAATGTTGCAGACTTACACTACCATACAACTGTAATTGGTTTCAATATAATTTACCTGTCTCGTCTGTTGCAATGCCTGATTTCTTCTTAGATTAATGATAGTACAAACCTGTTATTTTTATCTTGAAATGCAGAGACTGGATGGAGGCTGAGGGACAGTCTCTCTTCCTGTGTAATGCCGTTTAATTTACTCATTTGGAATGTGTTTGTGTGAAAGTAGGTATTATTATTTTCCCTTTTATTTCTTTCTGACTTGTTGGTGATGACAGCTTGGAAATGTCTTTCTAGGAGTTATCTAAACCTTGTTCTCTAAGAGATAATATATTGAAATAATGATTTCTATCAGAGTTACTTTAATCTTAAAGGGCAGAACAGTATTATTTGTCTTTCATTTCTGACTCATCTTTCATTCCATAATCTGTCTTCTGTTGTGATGTAAATACAAAGGTAGTAGACTTTTCTGAAGTTGTTAGTAAAAATAAGAATGTTTTCTGAACTGTAATGGTTATTGCTTGCATAAAATCAACATCTTCCTTTCCCTGATCATCTGTGTAACTGTGAATTTCAAATAATCCCATTAATTTTCTTTGTGCTTCATTTACTTTTTCTCTCTCTACAGTTCTACTTCTGTGATTAAATGCTTATAGCTAGCTGAGTTTTCCCACCTCCTCCTTACTTTACCCTTACCTCTTTTTGTATTTTTTTAATGGTTTTAAGCAGCTACTGAGTGTCAGGTGTAGTATGTAGTGCTGTCATCCTCATTCTCATTGCCTCCACTTACCTTGTTTGTTTTTTTTTTCTATTACACCCGTACTCAGGTTTGGTCCTATTGAAACAACTGATTATTTTGTTACTCCCTGGTCATTGTATAATCATAACTGCTTTTCTGTGGTAATCAGTATTGTAGCTCCTTCCTATGTATTATTCAAGAGCAGGAAAAAGAAGGCTGAGGGAGAGAGTGGAAAATGATCTCTAAATTCCTGAATCTTATGCCTGTTTTTCTGCCTGTTGGCATATGGGAAATAGGCGATACAAACCTGTATTGTGTTTTTTAGGCATGTAAGCAACATTTGTATGCCTTGAAACTCCTTGAAAACATTTCTTTCTTATGCTAGGTATTTATATTTCAAAAATCTACAGTTGAATTTTTAAGTGCTTAATAGAAAGACTGATCAATTTAATATTATACTGATTATGCGCACTAAATAGAATGCAAAACACGTCAATCTCTCTTTAAGTCTGATTGCAATGGGAAGAAACATTTTTATATGAGAGTCTGCATTAATAGATGATAAGGGCATAATGCAGAGTTCAGTTATTTTTAATTTTCCTTTTAACAAGCTGCTCTGAAGAGCACATGGAATAGAATCATGACTAAAGATTGAAGTTGGCCAGAAATACCATGATCTCTCTATGGAGAAACAACCATGTCTGTTTACCATCTTGAGAGAAAATCTGGATTTCATTCAATTGGTGTGTCCAAGCAATGATCCAATTGGCCTGTTCCTTTAAAAATACATTTTTTTGATCTTTTCACTGGTAACTAGAGATAAGTCACTCCTGTAATATTTGCTGCTGGGGACAAACTCCTCCCCCTGACACCTGAAAAGAGTGGAACTGAGATTTTTAAATTAACGAAAATGCCTAAACAATGTCAACTTCAAATGATGAGGTGTCCTTCATCTTCTTCCTGGAACTGCTTTCCTGATCACTTCTGGCTGCCTGTGTCTGGTCTGTCTCAAATTCATACAAGCCCTGAGACCACGTGGAATTAGATGGCTGATTCTCTTACTGGCACAGAAAAGAGAATATTCTCTTTGGTTATAATCCCAGTGCAGGACTCTTTCATGTTTCTTTGCTTTCTTTTGGTTTCATTTGACAAAAATATCTGTTGTAGGGCGCTTTGGGTTTGGAAGCAGTCCCTGCACACCATGGATATGTAAGTGATTATATTGCTTGTTAGGACAACATTTATGTGGCCGTGATGAGTGCAAGGACGTGGGAGGGCATAGTTCTGACAGTAAGAAGGGAAGAATGCTCTGTGTGTACGAATCAAGGAAGCTGGAAATCCCTTATGCTCTATTAGTAGGGTCAGAATCTTGTGGTAGTGAAGCAATTGAGGAGTGATTGCTCTCATATTTCAGCATCTCTACAAGTGACATTAGAGGTGAATTTGATGTCATAGCCAAAGTCCCTTCAAGGTAGTGCTCCTGCAGGGGAAAATATTTTGGGCTTAAAAAAGATTTTGTATCTCCTAATAAGAGACTTTTCCAGAAAAAAAAAAGCCTCTTGTTCTTTCCATACCTATGAATTTAAGAATCCACAATTGTTTCATGGGAATAGATAGATGAAACGTCACCATTGCCCTGTCTATTTGTGTTTGAAAGTCTGATCATCAAGTTCCAAGACATTTAGACCCTCTCATAAAGCTCATATTTGAAACTGATTGTGAAAGTGCTAGGCTGCATGAGGAATTTAATTGTATCTTTAAAAAGTTTATTTCCAGTGATTTAACTTTTTTTTTTACAACTTTTTTAGTACTACTCTAAAATGCCAAAATCTTTTGTAGTTCTTCTTGAAGTGAATGTGTGCCAAATCAATACTTGTTTACATCCTTGGATGAAATCTACAAAAGCATCTTGGCAATTATTTGAAAAGGAAGAGATGAGTCTGAAGAGAGTTTTAATTTAATATTTAATTTCATTAAGGACCTTGAAGCACAAAGTAAGAGGGCATTATTTATAACACAAAGCTTTGAGTGCTCCTTATAAAAAGGAGGATCAGAATATCACACGGCAGAATAGGGTCACCCAGAGGAGACAGTAATAGAAATATAATAGTACTCAGTAGGGCAAAGTCCCAAGGTTGTGTTGTTCCTGTTATTATTCTTTAAGGATTGAAATAACTGCCAGAGGAGAAAGACACAAGAAGTATGAGGCAACCACAGAACAAATGATAAACCAAAACTATGTGGTAAAGAAAAAGATAAGTATGGTTTTAGTATATATCAGATGAGGAATTTCTAGTGAAGACTAAAAATTCTTAAGGCTATAATGAAGAAATCAATAAGACTTCACCTGGAATTTTTTGGATGTTTCTGTCATTCAGTGCTTAACTGGAACAGACTATTAGGATTATCAGAGAAACAGAGAGCGGATTCTGTTCTGAAAGAAAACTTTTGACTTTGAGTTTACTGAAATGTATGTACCAAAACACTTTCTAAATAATGGAAATTAGATAATTAAAGAACTACTTAAATTTCACAGAAATATTGATGTTAACTGTTAGGTTTTCAGGAGAGCTAAGAAAAAGAAAATAAAATGAGTCACTTCTAATTCTAAAAGTTTTTTTCAGCGGAGGTCCACCTCATCTGATATTTTGTCTCTGACAGGTACTATTCAGGGAATGCAAGTAGTCTTCTGCTGAAGTAATAAGAAAAGGCCAGGCCCGGGATCTGTCAGGAAATCTAGTTATCTGGGGAAGTGTGATGTTGTTCTGCTTGCAATTGCTATTAGGATCCCATAAACTTCTTGTTACTGACTGATTATTTTAAAATAATGTCATCAAATCTTATTTGTTTCACACAAATCTTCCAGCTGTAACTTTACTGCAAAAATAGTTTATGGCTTTTGTTAGATTTATTTACAATTTTTTACAGCTTAAGATCTCTGCAACAATGTCAAAGAAGCCTTGACTTTTTTCAATTTGTTGTGCTGGTTTAGTTTCTGGAAAAAGTACGCAGTATTCATTAAGTAGATGCTACAGGACTATGATTGAAGCATCCTGGAAAAGGACACAGATCTCTTCTACAGTATAAAATAAACTGGTTGCTTGGCTACCAGACTTCTCTCTGGCTTTGAAAAGTAGTCCTCTGACTCACATTAGATCTGTCTCGGGGTTAAGTCCTCAGCCAATACAAATGTCACAGCTCTGTTACAGTCTCAGATAACATTAGAAGTAAAAACAAAATTGGAAATCAACTAACTAAAGATTTTCTTTGCTTTTCTTCTTCCTTTTGTCATTTATTTAACATGTCCATCTATTTGATTATGAATAAACTTAGATTTCTTTGTCATTTATTACTGAAATATTCCTGTGGTAACACTAACAGACCATTCAGTGCAAGAATGAAAAGAATAAGGAAAACAATACATGGAAGGCATTGACAACTTAAAGCAAGCCTAGCAGGAGGCTACCAAAAGATCAGGCAGCTTAAACACAGGATACATGATGTTGTGATAAAAGAAAAATGGATCTTGGGAAATTCAATTATAGAGCAACTTCAAATAAGAATTCCCCGATCTGAACTGATAAACCTTCTTACAAAAACTTATGTTAAAATATGCTTGTCATAATGATATGTAAATTACTTGTGTGGTTAATACTTTTCTTGACTAAACTGAGGTACGTCTTTGTAATCCTTATTTCAAGTACAGGCTTTCTCCCAATCTATTTTTTACTATTTACTACTTTTTTTACTGGAGGCATTCAAAGCCAGGGTAGATATGACTCTGGGCAGCCTGGCCCAGTGGTTGGCGACCCTGCCCACAGCAGGGGGGTTTGAAACTAGATGATCTTCGAGGTCCTTTTCAACCCACACCATTCTATTACTATATGATTCTAAATGTTGATCAGCTGCCCCTTCCCTTCCCTTCCCTTCCCTTCCCTTCCCTTCCCTTCCCTTCCCTTCCCTTCCCTTCCCTTCCCTTATAAAAAGTCCCTCCCCAGTTTTCCTGTAG
>NC_034410.1:79667273-79786660 GCF_002078875.1 Numida meleagris
CTTTCCCCTTCCCCTTCCCTCTCCCTCTCCCTCTCCCTTTTGGTTATGATGAGTTTAGTGAAGGTTTATTAATATTTATTTATAACAGATTTTTTTTTAAATTTGTTAAACGTTACTGATCTCTTCTCCCGTTATCCTTTTTCTGAAGAAATCTGCTCCTTAACTGATTAATGTCGAACACAGTAAACTGGTAGCTAATGAAATTCAACTGGAGATCTACATTTGTGAAAGAAGTATGTGTTAAGTACTGAACAATGATGTATATAAGGGCTTCTAAGTTGGTTTTAGAAACTAACTTGATAATCTGTGCATGTTCTCATAACAAACAGAGGCTTGTTTGTTTTTTTTTTTGTTTTTTTTTTCATGTTACAAACCATTTTTCTCCTTTTCTGAAGCAGAATAATTTGACAGGGAAATCCACAGCTTTTCAAAATGACTGGTTTTCTTCTCCATCCAGTAAATAGAAGTTCTCTCCCAGGTGAAAAACTAGCTTGCTGTCTTGCCATTTCTACAGAAATCTAATACTGAATATGTCAGCTTTTTCATACTCTTTATCTTCTCAGATAAAAATGTTTTTTTTCTTTCCTCATTTAAAAGTGGAGTCCAGCCAACTCATGATGGTGAGTTACCAGAAATAACTACAATATCATGAGAGCTTTTCCTCTCTCATTGCATGTAGAACAACTAGAGAAATCCAGAGAGTACCATTTAGTGCAGAAAACTTTTGAAATTTCTGTCCTCCTTCATAGCTGGGGAAGATATGCATCTACTCTCTATTTGTCAATAAGGTGTTATGTTCTGAACCTGAGTGTCTTACAGTTTTGTCTGTTTGTTTTCTATAGCTTTCACTTTGAAGACTTAGGCTTGTCAAAGATTTTTGTCTTTGGACTTTCAGTTCAGTTACCTTCCTTTCTACCTCTTAATAAAAATGTCTACTTCAACTTCTAAAGCTTTTTTTTTTTTTTCTAAATGCTTGTATATCAGAGGAATATAACTGATTTTTGCTCTTGCTGATATATGACATTCTACTAACATTTTTTTTCTAGCTTCTTTTCTGTGTAGATTTTTCTTCTGATCAGTTTGCTTGTCTTCCATTCTGTTTCTTTCTTGCAGTGTTCCTGCTTGTTTTCCATACTGCTTGAGAGTCTTCTTCCTATTTGAATCTCTCCCAGATTAGTTTTCCAGTTCTACTTGCCAGTTCTACCTGTAAATGTTGCTTTTGACACTAGTTGCCTTGATTTAGGAAATAAGAAGGCACAGAGAAAATATTTAATGTCTTAGCAGATAAATATATTAACTTTAAATTTTGAGCATTTTCAGGTTATTTTACTCTGCAGTGGATGTAATCTGACAGTTTAGATCGCAACATAACAGTTTTCTGAGCAGGAATGTGTTGAACCTGCATTTACTTGGTACTCCGAAAAACAAAGCATTTAATAGAAGAGGTCAGGAACAGAAAACAGTGGAAAAAATGTGTTTTTTTTTCCTTAACAAGAAAAACCTCAGTGTGAACACTTACATGTCAGTGTGGACAGTACAATACTGAAGGGCAGACATCTCAATAATTATGTGTCTATGAGTTATAATAAGTTATAAGGATGTAAATTCTGTATTAATGCTGTTATCTGCAAGTCATATTTGACAATTTCTATAGATCACTTTCATTCTTCTCACTTGAAGCATCATACTGCAGAGTGCTTTCTAGGACAAGACATTTATCCAAAGAAGATACAGGTTTCCATCATGTGAGGTGGAAACACTAAATTAGCCCAACGTGTTCCATTTCTACCTGATAATCCATCAAAACATTGTCTTTACTTCTAGAAATAAACTTATCAGGTTCCTTTATGAAAAACAAAGTAAAACTCAAACACAACATCAACAAACACAAAAAAATCCCAGCCAACTAAACCAAACAAAAGTAACAACAAAATTCCCAACCTCCAACTTACTAATTGCATCATTTCACTGTAGAAATACCCAAGGAGCACCTACTGTTGCCTCCATTCCTTACCATGTTTTTTTCTAATTACTTAAGAGAAACTCTGTTACATATTTCTTTTTACATTATCTTCCATATTAATATTCATTAAAAAACAAAACTACAAAGGAAATATTTCTAATGTGTAATCATAGCTGTGGGAGAAAGCTGATGTATTCAGCACAGATGATCCAAATTACATGCTTAGAGTGTAAGTTTCTGCTTTACTTGTGTGAAATAACCTTAGATTTGGACAGCTCTCCAAAAATTTAGTGATCATGACACTGTATTTGTTGAGCGGAAGAAAAGGATGAAGAGTTTAATTCCTTTAGAGTTGAGATTTTAGGCATGTAGAAAACTAAATTAGCAGTCTCAACTTGTTTTTCTTATTCTTTGCAGTTTGTTTCAGGATACTTAAGCCACTAAGAAGCAAAGAGTTCCCTCTCTTGAGGCTGAAAACTTTAGATAAGTTGATATAATTCAACAACGTGTTTACCTTTCTAAAGAATATCAAGTCAAGCTTGGTAAATTATTTCATAATTTCATTGTGATTACTCCTACTATTCTGCTCTTGGGATTCATACAGGGCAGCAGACTGTTACCCAGAGTTAAGTGGTGTGAAGTTGAATCTTTGGAAAAATGCCATCACTTCCTCTTTCTAGAGACTGTCAGACAGGTTTTATCAAGTGAAAATGGTATTAAAGAGAAAGGAAGTGGCTTTTAATCATTGAGAGAAAACTAGCATGAAGATAATCAATCTTGTAATATGAAGTGTCTTTAAACAACAGATGAAACTTATGAAATGATTCTGGGTTTATTGCTGTCAGCAGGAATTTGTTTGAATTACTCTGGAGAGAAAGATGAACTTCATACATGTAAATTTGAAATGCATAATTATGAAACAGAGATAGCCGTAACTGCAGAAAATCATCTTCGTTTTTTTTTTTTTTTAATTATTTTTTATGCCTAGCAATTGGCATTTGGAGGAGATTCATTTATTAAGTTTTTATAAATAATCACCAACCTATATTGCTATTGGAACTAATCCACAAAACATTTTCTTCTCACACACAGTCTCCGTCCTTCTTGCCATAGGACTTCTTGGAGACGACTGAAGTCTTTTCACATAAATTAAAAATTTGCTTTAATTCAGATAGGTCTGGTAGTGAAATCTTTTTCTGGTTAGATTTAGAGAGAGAAGTTTTTTTTCAGGCAAAATTTTGTCTAAAATCCAGTTGATGGACTGCAAGATCACATTTATTAGACAGTAATTAATCTGTGATATATCCTGAGAGCCAGAATGTGAAACAGCTGTCTTGCAAGGGCCAAATTATTATTGTTCAAGTATTTGGGGAGTGATAAAGGAAAACTGCCTTCAAAGGATGTACTTGTCCCCTCTGCACTCTTCAAAAGCGTATCTAAAAGTCCGATCCATCTTACCACTCTTGCAGCATGTATTTGGTAATGTGTTTGTGTACAGTGAGTAATCTGAGGAGGCGTTGTTCCAGGGGTATCCAGAGAGAAGGGGAAGAGATTCAGACTGTGTGCTCTGGCAAGCCCACAGAAGAGGACAGTAATAATGCTTTCCTGCACTGAGTGTCTTATCTTCTGCAGAAAGACTGCATTCCTATGTGCCTAAAAGTGTCTGTCATTTAAGTCTGTTCTGTTCAGTCTAAAATGATCCGTAGTCCACCCCTATGAACCAGAGATAAGAAGCGTAGTTTTCAGAGAAGAATGAGGCACTAGTTCTGCCAGATGAAAAAATTAAAATGCTGAGAAAAATCTAACAGTCAATCAGAGACCCCCAAAAGTTTTAGTAAACTGACAAAATAGGTTAACAAGGAGAAGGGTGGATGAGTGTTGCTGTTTCATAAGAGTAAGCAGTTTCAAACTGAAAGCTTGTTCTGTGGCTTTGGGCAGCAAGGGAAATGTTCTCTTACTTCTCCCTGGCCCGGGTGGCGGGAAGATGTTTGTCTCTTCACAGGCAGGATTTGCACTGGATGGGACAGATACCAGAATCTGGCTCTGGAGATCTCCTCATGCAGGCTCCATGCAGCTCAGAACATAGGTGTGCTATATATTTAGTTATACTTCCTCGTTCCAGCCCAATACAATGAAATTGATTTCCTGTTATGCATTATGTTTGAGCCATTATTCTCTGTACAGATTTATTCTAAAAGGAATTATCCCAGTTTTCTGATAAAAAACTTCCTTTGTTATCTACATCATATTTATTCTGTAGCTCTGAGTTGTTCCAGGTGTACCCCAGTGTAAATAAGTGCAGAACATGGCCCTCAAGTCTCCAAAGAATGGTGACACTCAACAGTAGAATTAATAGATGTGATCACACTCTCAGAAAGTGCGAACATTTTTAGGATGAATTTCAAATACAAGCTTTGGAGGAGAAAACAGGAATCCAGGGACTTAATCTTTATCCTTAGAACTTGAAATACAATTTACAGAAAAGCATATGGTCAGATCGAGAGCCCCAGATCTTTCAGCCTGTCCTTATAGGGAAGGTGTTCCAGACTTTGATTAACTTCGTGGCCCTCCTCTGGACCTGATCCAGCAGCTCCATGTCCTTCTTGTGTTGGGAGCCCCAGATCTGGATGCTGTACTCCAGGTGGGGTCTCAAGGGAGCAGAGTAGAGGGGCAGAATCACCTCCCTCAACCTGCTGGTCATTGTTATCTTGATGCAACCCAGGACACAGTTTGCTTTCTGAGCTGCAAGTGCACATTGCTGGCTCACATTGAGTCTTTACAAGCGCGGCATGAAGGCTCTTGTTCATTGCTGGTGAAAATGTATAGCTAATGGTGGTGTCTGTGCTGTGAAATAGTTTTTTGTAGCTGAGAATTTGCTCTATCAGTGTTATTGTGTTTTTTGTATCTATTGCAGTTTCCATGGAAATAAATAGGAGGCATTATTTTCTGAGCAGCTTATATACAGTTCTGGCTGCTTCCAAATACTTTTGTACATAGTTGTGAATAATTTGATGGTCTCTTTAATTCTTTGTATTTATCCACATTAAGGAAAGTCCCACTACTGCACTTAGTTGACTCCTTTTTCATCTGTGATTTTCATCAGGTGTCAGATTTTGACCTCCCTGTTGAAACTATTTTTTTTTTCTTTGGCAGAACAGGGAGATGCTTTATACTTATACTGGTAATGGAATATATTAGAGATTTAATATTTATGTAATACACAAGAAGCCTTTCCAAACTTCTATAACAGCAGTAATAACTCTTTGAGACTTTTCTTTCTCCTAGACAAACTCATCTTCTTGTTAATTAACATTTTAGAGTGAAAAATGTCCAGCATAAATTTCACGAAGTAATCTTATATTAGACTTCATACAATAGAAAGAACTGCTTTTCCCCGGGGGCTACAAAGTATTTTGGTGCACACAAATATGCAGCCTGCCCATAACCCTGGCAAAATTCAATTACTCAGAGAGGTGTAAACTGCATTTTATGAAAGCAGTAAGACATGACTCTTAGTGATTTCTGTGGGAGACTTTTTCACAATTTAGAAGCGTTTTCAGTCCCACACTGAAGGCTGAGTGGATTTAACCAGCTGAGAAGCACTGTCATCTCCTAGAATCATATTACCTGGAATATATCTTTCCTATTAATTTAAAGTTGTTTTCAAAAGCAATGGATCTGAATAATCAAAACAGCAATACATTCAGTCAAATCAATAATGTAATTCTGGTGATTTTTACATGGAATATTGATGCATGTATTGCATTACTCACAGCCCACTTGAGAAATCTCTGTTATAGTTAGCAATTCTATAGCTGTTTATTGGTTGTATTATCGGTCACCTGAATTTCTGCAGAAAATCTCTCTCCAGACGTGAATGTAAGGACTACGCTAGAAGTATCCTGTCTCTTTATACATATTTTTTTTACAATGCATCAAACCTATCTCCAATAATTATGTGTAAGTGGATGGAATATAGTGATTTAACAAAGCTTAACTGTAAATAAGTCTGTGACTTAACAAGATTTCATATGGCAAAGTACACTTGATTTTTACAGCATTGAGGTTAGGGTTGAACACACTCATCCAGGAAGACTTCCCATTGAATCACGAGGTTGAGAGTGGACCACTTTGCTTTTCAAACTCCTTAACCACGGAAGTAAAAGCCTATGTGTGGATGGATGCACTCTTATTCCCAGACTTTGCCAGTGGTTTATGTCTAAGGGATTATACATTCACAATCAACATAAGATATCATCTTAGGGAATCTAACAAAGCTTAAACAAACTGTTAGTCACTTACTGATTGCCTGTATCAGCAAGGAGTCTCTTGACATCAAGGTGTAAGGAATCTCTCCAGCAGGAGTAACCTTAAGATGCATCTCTACTTGAGGAGAGATCCTGACATGCATCCTTCTGCCTTGCAGGATAGCTCAAGGAGCTCTTGGACTACCCACTATTTATGTGGTAAGATGATTGACTCACAGTCATACTTTTCTTGACACTGGCTCTCAGCTTTTGAACTAGGCATCTGCCATCGGTTCTTTCATTCTCACAGTTGGAGACAGATTTATGATGGTTACTTGCCTTGAGTGTGACCAGTAATGTGCTCATTATCTGCATGAGTGAGGTTCTGAGTGTAGTTAGTACGATGCAGTTTATCTGCCTGAGCAAGGTCTTGTGTGTAACGGTCAGACCAAAGAAGGAAGCTGGGAGTGGGATGAGAGGTGTGTGTGGAGCACACCATCACAAATAGATATGGTATGGTTTATTAAGCACTTTTCTAATGGTGTCTGGTATCTAGGAAAAAAGATTTTCATTCAGGTGAGCAATGCTGAGCTTTTCAACTCTGGTGAAGAATTTACTTATGTGAGAAGCCTTATAAGTAAAAGAAGAATTTCCAGTTGACCAATCAATCCAGGCTTTCCTGGATCACAGCATCTTGGATTGCATTAAGACTATTGTAAGCAGATTGAAGAAGAGAAACCGTCCCCTTTACTCAACCATGATGAAGTCACAGCTGGAGTTCTGGGTCTGGTTTCTGGTTCTGAAAATATATGATCTGATGGGATCAATCCCAGTACTGGGCCATGAAGATGATTCAGGGTCTGGAGCATCTTTCTGGAGAAGCTGAGTAAGGTGGGACTGATAAACTTGGGGAAGAGAAGGCTTATGTGGAATTGTACTAATATGTATAAATACATGATGGGAAGGAATTAACTCTCCTCAGTGGTATTCAGTGACAGGACAAGAGTCAATGGGTACAATCTAAATAACTACAACATTCCACATGAGCAAGAAAGAACAAGAAGGCACCATGGATTTTTGTTACTTTTCTTTTTCTGTGTATGTGTTGATGTTGATTTTTTTTTTTTTTTAAGTGCGATGATGGTCAAACACTGGAATAAATTTCTTAGAGAGTATGTGGCTTCTCCGTACATGGAGATATTCAGTACCTGAATGAACACGATGCTGGGCAACCTACCCTAGCTGACACTGATTGAACAGGGGAGTTGGGTTTGAAGATCTGTAGAGATTCCTTCTGTCCTTAGTGGTTTTGTGATTCAGTGATTTAAGAGTGGAGACGTTAGCTAATATTGTTTTGAACTATGCTTTCTTCAAGAATTACTGCATATATCAGTACAGGTTAGAGGCAACCCGCTGGAAAGGAGCTCTGCAGAGAAGGACCTGAGTATGCTGATGGACAACAGGTTGGCCATGAGTCGTCAGTATGCCTTTGTGGCCAAGAAGGCCAATGGTTCCCTGGGGTGCATTAACAAGAGCGTGGCCAGCAGGTCAAAGGAAGTGATTCCCCCCCTTCTCGTCTACCCTGGTCACATCTGGAGTACTAGGTTCCATTCTGGGCTCCTCAGTTCAAGAAAGACAGGGAACTTCTAGAGACAGTGCAGTGGAAGGCCACAAGGATGAGAAGGGGTGTGGAGCATCTCCCTTATGAGGAAAAGCTGAGAGAATTGGGATTGTTCGGCCTGGAGAAGAGAAGGCTGAGAGGGGACTTTATTAAAGCTTATAAATATCTAATGGGCAGCAGTCAAGAGGATGGGGCCAGGCTCTTTTCAGCAGTGTTCAGAGACAGGACAAATGACAACAGACAAATACTGGGACACAGGAAGTTCTATCTGAACATAGTAAGAACTTCTGTACTGTGAGTGAGACAGAGCACTGGAACAGGCTACCCAGAGAGGTTGTGGAGTCTTCTCTGGAGATATGCAGAACTCACCTAGATGCTTTCTGGTACAAGCTATTTGAGGGAACCTGGTTTAGGAAGGGGTTGGGCTAGATGATCTTCCTTCCAAACCCTACGATTATGTGATTCCATGATTCTGTGATATTTCCTACACCCTTAACATTTTTGTTGTATCATAATAGAAATCATAGGAATACTGGTATTTTACTTACTAATACTTTAAAGCTGTGTGTCAAATTAGGACCAAAGTAATATGCTCAGATCATAAGCATAATTCTCAAGGTTAATAAGTTGTGTCTGCATTGTTGCAATTGTCAGTAGTTGTCACTGGTATGTTTTCACCTTCATAGAAAAGACAAACTTCGATGTCTAAAACTTTGTCTTTTGTTTTACAGCCATATTTGTTGATGATAGGATTTCTTCTTTCTCTAGTCTTTACTTTGCTCATTGCCTTTGACTGTCACAAATATGACAACACAACTGCTCAATAATGATTAGTATTAAGGCTATACATTGTTTTTTGTTAGCTTTGAAGCTTGATGAATTTCAGCACTTTGGTGGTTCTTAAATCTTTCTGTTCTGTTGCAACACACACATTATCAAGAAAGGCAACACACCAGAAGAATGAACATCTTTTCTGGGTTGAGATTTCCTCAGTATTCAGATGCCAAATCCACTAGTATTTTACTGGCACTCCTAATCTTTCTGGTCCTGAATAGCTGCTGTCCACCTGGAGATGTAATAACTGATAAAATGGAATTTAAAACTAAGCCAGTTAGTATTACATTTTTAACCTGTGTAAAATCTATGCAAAATCTATTTTATGACGTGGGAAGACATTCTGTTCATTTCATGCTCTCTAGAACATAAAAAAAATTAAGTTTGCTGAGTTCATACAGTTGAATAGAAAAGGATTGCCTGTTTATGTATTTTGTATGTAAATCCTTTGTTATTTAAAAAAAAGAAAAAGAAGCATTTGACATTTAGAAAGCATAAAAACTATAAGCAGGTTAAAGAACATGGCCAAATATCCTGAATAATTTAACTTCTCATTTTAACAGCTTTGTAGGATCTGTCTTGGATTCCTGAGTTTTCTTTAGTAGTATGTCAACTACCATCTACTTCTAAAATATAGTATTAATACCAGTATAATTTAATTCTGTAATTTCTTCTAACATTGCTAAAGATTGGAAATAGAAGCTTTCTCAGTACAGAATCTTGTCAGCTTTGAAAGCTGAGAGCATGCTTTTCAATTGACACAAATGTCTGAAACATCAGTTCTTTTCTGATGTATTAAATATTCAGTCTTTGAGGTAGTTGTTATGGCTCCTTCGGATGTGGGAACGACTTATGATCCAACCTGCCAGGCATTAATGATTCAGAATATTTCTACTCTTCACAGTTAATGCTATCACTACTTTTAAAACTTCTCAGAGAATAACTTAGAGCTGTGGCTGTCTCTTTCGTCTCACAGATATCGCAGTCACCACTTCTGAAGAAGGATTCAACTTATATTTGGCTTCATGCTGCCTCTGTACTCCGTCCATACTTTGAGCTGTCTTGCATTGGATGAGCTGGTATGTATACAAGAAGGAAGTTAACCCAGCAGTGACTGCCTATCGATGCTCAAAAATTCTTTCCTGTTGTCAGCTTTTCAACAGCACTAAATTAAAAACAGGTCTGAAATTGGCTTGTATTTTCTTCCCACTTTCCACAAAGAAAATTCTAGCATTTCACATTTTTATTCTTTTTCTATTCAGGGCAATATACTAAAATTCACAGTGAAAAGAAATTTTAAGTGATTCCCAAGAAGATTCCCAATCTTGTATTTCTAAAGAATTAAAAAACAAAGCAAGCAAACAAAAAAAACCAACCCAAAAGCATTTAATATTTTGAAAACAAAGTAGTCAGGTCAAATCTTGAAGCGTAAGAGTAGAGTGAGCTAATACAATGTAAGGAGCTCTGTGGTTTGGTGTCTAAGAGGATAGGAGATGCAAACACTGTTTCTCTGCATTTAGAGATTATACAGGACTTTACCACTTCACAGTGGCTTTTTCTCATGAAACTGAAAGATCTTGATAGTCTTTGGGTCACCAAGATCCAAAAGATTTTCCTTGTTACTTTCACCACATTTGTTTATAGTCACTGACTGTCTCAAAAGCTATTCAGGGATTTTCATGAATGTGGAGAGGAAGCAGGGCTTTAGCATAATCACATTGGCATAATTTCCTTAGCAATCAAACTCAAATAAATGTTCTTTGGCAAGCCACTTCAGAATGGAAAATCAATAATATCCTAGAGGAAAGCATGATTTTTTTTCAGAGCTGAGGTACATTTTTCTTTAGATTATTTTGAGCAGCATTGATTAAAAACTGATGCACGTTTTCCTTTTCAGAAGAATGACAGATTTTTATTTAAAAATTCTCAGTGATTCCATCTAGAAAACATAAAAATGAAAGGACAGGACAAAGTATAAGGACATAAAATAGATCACTTGTAATTTTAGAGAACAAAAGGTACAGGAAGGAGCCAGCAGCTACCTTTTTTTATTTTTTTAATGACTTGCAGTACAAGTCATCAAGAATACAATGCAGGAAACAGACTGACATTGTTTGAGGCCAAGTATGTCATTTGCTATTCTTCCTCCCTACCCGTTTACAAGCCAGGTGGTCATTCATGTCTGTGAGTTTAAACTGAATATAACTGCTATTAGAAATGCTGGTGGGAGATTCTCATCTGGTGGTATTAACACTTTTTTAATTCAAGCACAAATTTGCATGTTACTTGTAATTGAATGAAATATTATGCCCATTACATTGCTCAGAATTTCTGCTGGTACAATCCTAATTGATCCTCCAAACTTCACTGTAAATTTTAATAATTTTAAATTTCTGCTGGACTGTTGTTGCTGGACTCTCTCTCTCTCTTTTTTTTTTTTTTTTTTGTGTCTGTGTGTGTGTATGTGTGTATGTGTGTTTTTCATTCTGTTCAGTTTAAAACCAGATATATTCTGCCCAAACTAGCAGGATGTGTATTTTAGCATACTTGTTCAGACAAGATTTGTATTATATACAGAAAAATCTGACAGCATTACTTCTGTATTTTGAAAGGGGTCAGAAAATGAAAAAGAATCACAAAACACCCTTGTATTTGCAAATAAGTAAGGGAGGAAAAAGGCTCTATCTTTTCCTTTATATTTGTTCCAACAGACCATGAACATATTTGTCTGGCTGAGAACAGACCAACATAGTAAGAGGTAGCCCATAAACACTATAGAGCACTCTTGGGTCAGCCTGTTACTGTGAAATGTAACTTGGGAAGGTTCAGTTGACAGCTCTAACCTGCTAGTACTGTATAGCCTTAAAATGTATAGCTCTTTCTCTGGTGACTGTGTGCCTGTCATTTGTCATCAACAGCACACAAAAAATGTGATCAAAAGGAAGGTGTTAGGTGTTTTAGCAAAGTTTTAGCTTGCATTCCTGAGAGTTTAACATTTTGAATATTATTCTCACCTTTTGCCATCTTCATGAGAAAAGAACAAAAAGGACTATTTCTGAAAAGAAAACACTGACCTAGAGTCTAATTTTGTACTTCTCTGTATGGCTTTCTACTTGTAATACTTAAAAGTTCTTTTAAGTTCCCACTTAAAAGTGGGATTAGGCAGGAAAATCAGCAATATGCCTATGGAAATTTGATTTACGGGAGTATTTCCCATCAAAACAAGGCTGAACAGAGAAGAAGAGTAGGGCATGGACACTGCCTGAAGATTATAAGGACAGAAGTAAGTCATGAGTTATTATTTCTGACTCTCTTTTGGCTTGTGGAATCCTATTTTGTCAATTGTGAAAGAAGATTTTGAAATATCACATTTGGCAGGTGGTATGCTAAGGTTCATCAGAATTGGAATATTTTTACTTGTTTGTGTTGAGAAAAAACCATAGAATATGAGCAACGTTGCCAGATTACGTCTAATCCTCCATGTTGTTTATTTTCACTTTGTTTTACATACATCTCTGCACTGTTTACCCTGTCCTATCAACCCTCATCATTCCTCACAGTCATTCCTATAGTAACTTTGTCTTTTCTCTTCTGAAAATGCCACAGTTCAAGTATTTACTTTTCTCATACAAAGGAAATGCATTATTATTGTGCAAGGAAAGAAGGATATTGCAAATTTGAATAAAATACCCATAGGTGTACTTCTTCCAAATTTTTGTTTAATTCATTGAATATTAATTAGATTACTAAGACTGCCTGCATTTAAGTTATTAAATGACAATCCTAGATCCCTCAAGTTGAATGTGGATAAAATTTTTTCTCAATATTATATATTAAATCTTTCAAAAGTGCTTACTGTTGCTCGTTTCTTTTTGAATTCCAGTATTCCAGTGAACTTCTGCAATTTGTTTGGCAGTAATCTCTTTCAAGTTATGTTGTGTTTTTTTTTTTCCTATGCACAAAAGATGTACAATAAACAAGTATGAGATTTCATTCAGCAATTTATAGAAAAATATATGCCTGAGTTGTTTTTTTTTTTTCTAGTCAAGCATAAGATCATGTTACATTTTCATCCTGAGCTATAAATCTAAATAATATAAAGCCCTATAGGCTGCTGCTTCTGTACAAGCTGTAGTGCTTTTACCAATGTCTATTCCATTTAGTAGGTAGTATATAGGAAAAGTTAAATAAAATGAACATATATATTTAAGAAAGGCGGTGGGTCATTTTTTTCTTTTCATTTTTAACAGCCCCTGTTCCATTCTAATGTACTGGAAAAGTATCTTTTATGTGCTAGCTGTAAAGTGTGAGCCTGGTGGGCATTAAAGTGCAAAGAGTACAAGTATGTTATAAGCCTGCTTTATGCAGCCTTATAACAGAAAGATGCTTTCTTTATATAAGTAATTCAACGTTACAGCATACCTGCTGTATTACTTATGGGTGATTAATTGAGTGATGTTGGGGACTCAGTATATGTAGGTCCTGCTGTATATTACTAATCTTCTAAACATAAAAGTGCTGTACCTCTATCCTGCTGCTAGATGAAGAACATGAGCAAGAAGATGTGGAGGATTTACTGAAATCTCCATGGGGCTTCTACTCAGCAAGGAAAATATCATAGTTTTGGACATGCAAACTCAGATTTACAAAGACTGATCGTGATACATCACCCAACAATATCAGATCTTTAAAGAAGGGAGGAAGTAGATGTCTGAAAGCTTAGCAGTTGAAGCCTATCGCTGCACTTTTTGATGGGCTGCATAGTGGAGGTGAATTATAAATTTGCCAGTGTTTAGCTAATTTTCCTACCACAAACATCCGGAATCGGAGTGAATTTTTTTTAGGGGTTTCCTCTTCCCCTTCCCCTTCCCCTCCCCTCACCTCCACTCCCTTTTAAGCACTAAAGTTTTAAGGCAAGGCAGGACTGTGGGTAGAAGATCTGATGTCAGGAAATGGATAACAAAATAGATGTGCAAGTCAAAATTTGACTTCATACAAAAAAAAAAAAAAAGGGAAGTCATACCTGAGATGCCAACTAATAGTAAAATCTGAAAGTGTGTGAAACTAAGGAAATACTGTAGTTCCAAATCTTAAAAAAGAGTTCTAAACTTTCTGAAATATTCCTAGGTTTTTGAAATGTTGTGGTTTAATGCTTTAATGTTTTGCAAACACTAGATTTTGGAAGCACACCTGTAGACGTCTGAAACAGAACTGCTTGTAGATGTTTTTCAAAAATCAAGAAATTACAAAATTGTTTTACTTTAGGTTACTATTTAAAAAAACAAACAGCAACAAAACAAAAGCAAGAAAATACTTGTTATCTCACAGTCATGTTTAGGCCAATATCTGCAGCATAGTATAATATGTTCTCCTTATTAAAACTACTAAAAACCTATGTCTTTTTCTTCATATTTCACAAATTCAAGACAAAGCGTCCAAAACATCATTCCTGTTATAGTAATCATTATTTCTTCTCTAAAATCCCACTACTATTGCCTCTAATTTTCCATTTTTGATCTTTCATATCGGCTAATATCGGAAGAACTTTACAGATACATGGACAGAATTTGTTGTTTATATTGATGCAAATGAAAAAAAATGGTTCAAATTATGAAGCTGGTGAGAGAGAAGAGAGAGGGGAGAGAGAGAAGTGACAATCTAGAGACTTTCCAAGTAATTTGTTGCTGATATTCATGTAGTAAGAAGCCATTCACATGCATTTGTCTCTTCATACAAAATAAACATCACAAAGCATTTCACATTTCCACTGTTGCAGTCTGAAAAGTTGTCATTTCAAAATACAAAAGGGATTGTTTAAAATCCATGGTCTACATGATCGAATGGATGCTCTCAGGTGAAGAGGATTTTTTTATGGTGGTTGATGGCAAAAATATTTTTGTGGGTTTTAATTAGAGCAAGAATTAAGGATTAAGAAGGTAGCATGCTAGATTCTCTTAGTTTATGGCAAACTTCTGCAATAATTTCTTTGCTGGAAGCTTGCACTAACAAGTCATTGATGTACAATTTGATTTCCCATCTGTTTATACCACAAAGTCATGAAATTCATTCAGGAATGAAAGAAAGCGAGCACACTGTTATGTACAGTAGGACAAGAATTTTCATTTTTATGTTTGTTTAATTACATAATGACAGCACTGTTTTTTGTATCCTATACAAAACCTGTGCTTCAAGTTTTCTAAAGAAACTGTTCGTGGAAAATGTGTGTACATGTTCTTTTTTTTCTATAGAAGGAGAGAAAGATCCTTTCTTGTTTAGAAAGTCTTTCTGCTACTGCAGAATCTTAGCTCAACAGCATATCAGCATCTTCCAATCCTCTCTGATCCATGCTCTTCTAGTTTTAGCTTTGCTTCTTCTACTACTCACAGATCTTATATTTGAGCCTGCAACGGATATACAGATCTTCTGTCAAGCTCTGCCCAGGTAGAATGCATGTGTATTAGCTCTTGTTTTCAACTATCTCAATTGTTCCTTTCTTCCTAGTGAGATTCAGTGGACATACCTGACATCAACTTGGTGGCTGAAGACAGCCATAAGAACATCCAGCATAATGGAATAGTTAACTGGAAGATGTTACAATAATCTATTCTTTGTAACTTTTTCCACTCTTTACACTAAGTTGTTAGTACAGCGTGGTCTGTGAGGAAGGAAAAAGGAGGAGTTCGCTGTTCCTCTGAAGGTGATTTTGAAAAATGATATCCAATACTCTTTTTTTTTTCTTTGTTTAAATACAAATTTGTAATTAATAAGTAAATAAATAAATTGTAGAATATAGTATATTATAAAGCCACTACAATGGATTAAAGTGGAATACAAATATATTGCTATTGTTCAGTTGACTCTTGGGAATTTCAAGCAGAGTGACATAAATTGTTTTGCTTTAATGTTGGATTCTGATGAATGAAATAAGTATATGCTTTACTGCGTATGATCTAAGATCTCACACAATGTTTGGTCTGTTTTTAAGATTAGTAGTTTTAAAAGAGGTATCTGCTCATTTTTAGTAGATATCTCTTCCCAAGGAGCTAGCTACTTAAAATTAATCTGGGCAAATAAAGGCTACATGGATATATAAGAATGCATTGCAGACTGGTCATGTTTTGACTTAACGAACCATATAGATTCTGATCCTAAACTGCGTGAAGTTCCTTTGATAGCTAACCGGAGGCCTTTGGTCTGTTTGAAGGTGCTTTGTACTCCGCAGAATACAGTACTAAATGATTTTATTCTTGCAGTGGCTTCCTGAGCCTTCCATTCTTTTGCTTATTTCTGCATAAATTTGTTCTCCCCATAAATCCTGCAATAATGACCTAACCCCAAAAGTTTTTGCATTCTCTCTCTTCTACATTCTGCAAGATAGAATGTCAAGGGAATTCAGCCTTGTTTGTGGCAAATTTGGTAGACAGAAAGCATAATTTTCTCATGTTTTGAAATACTATACAAACATATTTACTAGAAATAAAGTAGCCCTGAAAAGCTGTCTTCCAAGACTGTAGGGAGTTATCAATTTCTATCGAGTTATTATATTGAGTCATCTAAAGTCTCACATTCAGATAAACTGCCTTTTAATAAAGTGTGTAAGGGAGGGAAGAAGTGATAGTTCTGATTGACTCACAGAGACTTTAAGTAGCAATACAATGTCTTCCTGATGCGAATGAGATACAGGTAATAAATGGAAAGTAATAAAACTGAAAATGACTTCTGTGCTGCACACTTCTGCATGGCGTGGCATATGGCTAGGCTGTTTGGTGAGAAGCAAAACAAATTTTCTTTGGCATTCTCTCTCCATTGTTCATATCTTCCCAAAGCATAACATAACCTCCTGCTCCTTTGCTGCGTATGAGATAACACAGGCCTTGATACCCCTGTGTACAAGGTGACTGGCTGGCTGCTGTGCTGTAAAATACATAATTAACTGGATTACAGCTGTCCAAATGAATGTATAAGGGTTGAGTTTTTCCTAATCTGCATCTCCATTCTCTACCCAGCTGCAAATTTCCATGGAAAATAATAATTGTTTAATTTTCTGCCATTATTCTAAATCTGTTTGATATTAGCAAGCAAGTTCAAAGGTAATTGGAAGTAACTGTGGAGGAATAGTTAGCAAACTGTATGGACCTTCAATCTTTTCTCTACACTTGTACGCAGTTTCACCTGAAGAAGATCCCCATCTATGAGAGGCACTACATGTGACAACTACGAACTTTCTCTTCAGCAGTGGTTAAACTATTATGCATTACTGACATTAACAAACATATATATTTTTCAATAAATTTCTGTATATTCAGTCTTGATATGACTAGCTTCTCCATACATTTCTGAAATGTCACAAGATAAACTATTTATTTTCACAGAATCATAGAATTGTTTGAGTTGTAAGGGACCTTAAAGACCACCCAGTTTCAACCACCCTGATGTGGGCAGGGCTGCCACCAACCAGATCATGCTGCCCAGGGCCCCATCCAACCTGGTCTTGAATGCCTCCAGGGATGGGGCACTCACAGCTTCTATCGGCAGCCTGTACCAGTGCCCCACTACCCTCTGAATAAAAAATGTCCTCCTAATATCCAACCTAAATCTCCTCACCTTTAATTTAAAAACATTTCCCTTTGTCCTATTACTACCTGTGTAAAAAGTCAGTCTCCTTCCTGTGTATAAACTTTCTTCAAGTACTGAAAGGCTGCATTTAAACCTCCTTGGAGCCTCCTCCTCTCCAGGCTGAACAAGCCCAAATCCCTAAACCTTTATTCATAGGAGAGGTGTTCCAGTCTTCTGATCATTTTTGTAGCCCTCCTCTGGACCCAATCCAGCAGCTCCACATCTTTCTTGTGCTAGGGTTTCCAGGTATGGACACAGTACTCCAAGTGGTGTCTCACAGGGACAGAGTAGGGGGGTACAATCACCTCCCTCACCTTGCTGGCTATTTTGCTGGCTATCATAGTAAAAACTGAGCAGGACTAGAAGTGGCTAGTATTTAAAAGATTCATGACTTTATTTAAAATATAAGCTATCTCATTGTATCAAGGAAATGCTTAATTTCTTCTCTCATTTCAAATGCTTATGACATTGCTAAACTTCAAGTGTTCAGTCTGAAATTTCCATACTGAGTGTTTGTCTCAGACTGAATTGTTTTTTGAGTAGCTCATCATTCTGTGATTACTGAGATGATGCAGGACCAAAAAAAATTTCTCAAGTCTGACTGAGAGAGGGAGAAAGCCAAAAGCTTCTCTTCTGCTTTTTTTTTAATCATCTTCAGAGCTTCAAAGCAAGAACTTCAAATCTGACAGCAGTATATCAGTGTGATCCTAAATAAGCAAACTATACAAATAGTTCTAAAAATATATATCTATTTGTATACTTTGAATGGAGAATATTTGCCAAGGAATTAAGAAAATTTAAGAAAATAAAAGAAATAAGATTTACTAAATATCACAAAAAAAAAAATACTGCTTGAATCTTGTTCATGCTGATAGTAGATACTGTCTTTCCTTTTAGAATTTTTAAATCAATAATGCATGCATCGTCTTAGGGGAATCAACAGTTAGCAACTTCATACTATTGAGAATGAAGCCAATAGCGAGTACTGAAGTATTTTAAACAGAAATTGCACTTAAACTATAATCCTCTCATCTAGTCATGCCAGACTAGCAGTCTGTTCAAATTCACTTCTGAGTCAAAATCTAAGAAGAAGAAATGTTTATGGTAAATTTATCAATACATTTATTTGCATGTTGCTGATATCATTGAATACTCTAATGCTGAGAAAGCTAAGAACAGACTCCTTGTAGTAAAAGAGATCCTAGTGATAAAACAATTATGGAAGCTGGCAAAATATTTCTTTGGTTGTGCTTGCACGCAATGTGGGAACATTCTGAGAGTCTCTGTCAGTCACGTGCTCAGTTTGTGTGAATCATCAATTTTATTGCAGTCAGAATAGAGGGTGCTAAGACCTCTATTATGTTAATAAACATGTTCATATTAAACTGTAGATGAAACTGGAGGATTATGTTCAGTAAAATCCTTTTTTTCAGGGATTGGAAAATGGGCCTCTCAGAGTATTCATGGAATAGGATGGTGGATATTCCTCTTTCATCATATGCCTTTGAAACTAAATATCTGTTCAAATATTTTTCTGACAAGGACATATGAACATAGCCAGTCAGAATTTGGCTCAGAGCAGTTGAATAGGGTCTTAGTGACTTGCTTTTAAATGGAAATTATCATATATTCTCTGTGATTGTGATACAGAAATTGTTTTTTTCCTGCATACACTCAACAGAAGACTGTAAAGAATTTATTATAATAAGCACACAAGTCTAGTACTGTGATGTGACACTACTTTAAAACCCAGTTGCCAGAAAATTGCTTGATATGTGAATGTCATGCAAATGGAAATACAAAACAAAAAGCCCTTTATATAATCCTTTCTGCATATGAAAAGAAAGCACATGTGTTCTGAGAAAATGAGAAAACATTCTGCTGTCACACTTTATGGATCAAAACAGATGGAAAAAGGTATGTAATCATTAAAGAGTATAACACAGAGCATCCTTAAGCAGGCAGGTTTAGTCCTGGAGGACTGTGCAGTTGGCGTGCATCATGCTGGTGTGGACTTTCACTCTGTGAGCTGCCCCTCCAGGATGGGTGACATTAGCAGGCTGCAGGGACAAGGTGTGCTGTAGTATGAAGGCATGAGGAGCTAGCAAAGAGCCTCTGCTGTCACATGGACTGGGTTGTAGAGCCCCTCAGAGGCCTCTCTGATGGCATGCTGTTTTTGGCCTGCAAGACCCTCCTTATCTCAGCCAGCATGGAGCCCAGAGCTGTGGGAGTGCGGGGTCTGGGAGGAGGCTTGCAGTGCAGGGATGTCAGCACTGAGGACAGGGACAGGGCTGCTGGAATGGGGATAGCAGGGAAAAAATGAAGCATGGACAGGAGGAAATGCTGTGGACCTGTTCCCACCTTGCAGCTGCCTGGCTTGGCTACATACTTCTGGTGCATAGCAAGGTCGTCCTTAGCCTCAGAGCTGGTAAAATTTTAGCCATCTTTGTGTGTCTTCCCCAGTGAATGACTGCTTTATGTCAAGTGAGTATGTTCCAGCGGCAGAGCCTTTCTTTTCATAGCAGAATGGCCTAGGGAGAGCTGTGTGATGGAGGTAAGCAGGTGGATGGTCCTTTGCAGGGTGAGATGTATAAGGAGGTGGCCAGAGAGTGAGTTGGAGATAGGATCGTTCATCCCATTTAGTAAAGGTTTTCATCCAGGAGCAAGGAAAAAATTATATTCAGTGTTAAAAAGGATGAATAGCTTTTAACGGTCAAGAACACAGAGGGTGAAAAGGGTGGGGAAAAATTGCCATTTGATGCTGCTATTTATCATCAGTCAAATTCTTAATGCGGAACTGGTGGAGAACTTATCAGTCTTGGTAGAAATACATGCATTAGTGTAGTCATTGATACAGTGATTGTGTTAACAAAAAAAAAAATCTGCTGTGAAAATAGTGTGACCAGCCGGGCAAGGGAAGTGATCCTGCTCCTCTGCTCTGGTGAGGCCGCACCTGGAGTACTGTGTCCAGCTGTGGAGTCCTCAGAATAGGAGAGTCATAGATCTGTTGGAGTGTGCCCAGAGGAGGGCCACAAAAATGATCCAAGAAATGGAATGCCTCTCCTATGAGGACAGGCTGAGAGAGCTGGGGCTGATCAGACTACAGAAGAGAAGCTCCAGGAGACCTGACAGCAGCCTTGCAGCATCTAAAGAGGGGCTATAAGAAGGAAGGGACTGCAGTGATAGCATGAGTGGAAATGGTTTCAAACTAAAAGAGGGGAAATTTAGATTGGATATAAGGAAGACTTTTTTTACAATAAGGGTGGTGAGGCACTGGAATGGGTTGCCCAGAGAGATGGTGGAAGACCTGGCTCTGGAGACATTCAAAGTCATGCTGGACTGGGCTCTGAGCAACCTGATCTAGCTGTAGGTGTCCCTGTTCATTGCAAGGAAGTTGGACTAGATGTGCTTTAATTGTCCCTTCCAACACAAACAATTCTACGATTCTATGATCTTTGATATAGAAAAGGCAATGTTTCTGTCTCCAAATGAGCTTAGTGGAATGGCAGTTATTGATTGGGCTGTACGGTCTGCCTAGTGACATTGGCAGGGAAGCTTGCTGTGTAATGTAAGGAGAAACCATCATCTGCCTGACTGGTGGGGCCTCCTGTCCATTGCACTGGGAGAGCAGAGTACCGCCTGCTGCTTTCAGAAGATGGATCATTCCCTCAGGGCTGCTGCAGATTTTGCTAGCATGCTTGTGTTTATTAGCAGGTAAGGGAAATCTCTGGAGACAGTCCCACAAATTGTCACTCAGAAATAGACCTTTAGAAGAGCGTTATTGGTTTGGACAGGTGGGCTGTGTTAATTATGGTATTGGATTTGTGCAAAGGCTATAAAAATCACATTATGAAAATGTTACCTCTTCAGTCAAGTACACTTGGCTGAACAGATTCTCGGAAATAGTTGTAAGAAACTGTATGATTACATTCAAGTAAGTATCCAATTAAAGTTAAAATGTGAGCTGTGATCTACTACCTGAGGACTAACTGAAAATGAAAAAGTTGATGAAGGAGCTAATAGTTTGTTATGTAAAGAGAAGACGAATACAGAAATTCCATTAAACTTGCAGTCAATCAATACAACAATGGCAGAAAGGGGAGGAACAAATACTGTATGGAAAAAAAATTGGAATTTTTTTTTAGGTGTAAGCAAGGGTGAATAAAAATAGCTCCTGGTAGGAGATTATTAGAAAAGGAAAGTAACTGTGACATTCATGTCGTGAGGAGGTCATTTTAATCTGAAGATTGACCTAAATGAAAACTGGAGAATTTATGCTTACTGGTACACATAAGGATGGTATTCTAAGATACTAAGTTTAGAAAGCACTATCTGTGTTTTACACATCAGGTACAAAATGGAAAAAGAGATTTTTTCTAAGTTTTACATTGTCACTGCAAAGTCACAAATAGAGAAGAGCTGTCTAGATCGCACTTGCCTGTCCATATTGATACACAGTTTTTTTCCCACACTGCCAGGTCTGTTTAATGTCTTAATAGCTGATAATCTCAGATACATTGTTACCTCTACATATATAGTATATTCCAACTCATAAAAAGGTCTAAATTAACTCGCAGTTGTCAGTTGTCATAACACAGCACAAAAAATTATTTGTACTACTTTAGCCAGGGAGTCACAAACCATTGCAAAATCAAACTGCGTTTAAAAGAAGAATATTTGAAATTTGTGAGGGAGAAACTCCCATCTTTGCTTCCTCACAAAAAATACTTGGAACTGTTCAGAACAGTACAAATTCTCATTCTGATAAGAGAATGGGTTTGGCTTGCAGTTATTGATGTGAAGAATGGAAGGTAGGAGGAGAGGTTTAATTCTGTGTGTGGCTGTGATTAATAAGGTTTCTGATAGATTTAGTGATGTTACACAAAAACTGAAAACAGTAATTGCCTGCAGCTGTCATTACCTGTAGTTTCAATGCACAATGCTTCAGCTAGGTTTTCTAGTAAAATTTAGCAAGAACATTGCCTCTGAATTTCATAGAATCATAGAATCACTAAGAAAAGACCTCCCAGATCATCCTGTCCAACCTTCCACTTACCACCAGAATTTCCCTTCTAAACCATGTACTTTAGTACAACATCTAAACATTTCTCTAACACCTCCAGAGACAGTGACTCAGCCACCTTCCTGGGCAGATCATTACACTGTCTCATCACTCTTTCAGAGAATAAATTTTTCCTAACATTTGACCTGAATTACCTAGAATTTCTTCTAGGTAAACATTAGTTAGGATGTATTTTGGAAAACTTTCTTCTCTTTCTTCAAACTAAGCAAAAGTGAAAAATCTTTACAGTATTAGATGATGATGCCCTTGGAAATTTTTTTAGAAATGAACAAGCAACGTGGGAACTCTACTGTACTTAATTGCATAGCAGTCTAAGGAATTCAGTGGGTAGTTGAGAAAATGAAAGTTTAATGCTCTAAACTTTGTCACAATTGATGTACGCCATCAGTAAATTCTTACCTGTTTCTGTAAGTTTGTTAGTGTTAAGATCCATATCATTATTATTATATCTATTTCTTCTGACCCTAACTTTATTCTTTCCACTTACTATTAATTTTAAAATTACTCTGTTGCTTGTAGGTATGTTACATTTTCGTGCAATTTGCATGCTTGAATTTCTTCTTTTCTGTGTAAGAATTCTTCTGCCTTCTAAATTTTACTTTAGAGCTGTGGTGACTAAAAGCTGGTGTTTGTCATGTTCCTTCTCTCCTACTTACCATGATGACAAAGACATTTACACTAGAGAGAGTTCTCGTGGAGAACTATATGAGTGAAATTTTCTGACGGAGGATACAGTTCATGCTCCTACAAGAGCTGTTTAGCTGAGACAAGTTCATAAATAACTTTTATTACAAGTTCAGCTTTCAGAGAGTGTCACACATCATTCAGATCCTGCACACCATGTCAGTTCTAATGAGTTAGAAATATGTTCACTCTGCATTAGAAATGCATGATGTTTAGAGGCTCAGACTGGCTCTCCTCTTGCTGTTTGTTTTATTATAACAAAAGTTAATGCCAAAGCTTTATGCCAAAGGAGTAAGTAGACAAATCTTGATGTTGCAAAGGAACTATTAGGGAATGTAATACTTTGGCATATTACTGTTAAATTTCAATGTTGGCATGCACAGCATGTGGTGCTAGGAGGAGAGGGAGTTGAAATATCTATATGCAAATCCTACTACATCTTTTCAGTATGAATTTTTCCTACTTGTTGAATACATCAGAAGAATATTTTAGTCTTCTTTTTTTCTTTTAGAATAACAAAACAACAACAACAAAAAATCCAACAAAATCCTACTTGCTGTAAAATATAATGTTGTGTAATATGAATGGCACTATTATAAATTGAGGTACTGTTTTTCTCAGTTGTCTGGGATAAAGAAGATGAATTTTAAAAAATTCAGAAGAAACTGTTGTGTTCTGTCTTTCTCTTTCCAATTATCTGCTCAGATATTTACGGAGGCAGAAAGAGTATAACTTTTCCAGCGCTTGCAGTGCTTGCGATTCAGATAATCAATAATTTTGATCTATTCTTGGTTTACTTGCATTGTAACTTTGAACATATGCAAGACAGAGAGACATACTTTTGTCTTTTACTTTGACTTTTCCTATATCATATAGTCACTTACCTGTTAGCATACATTTATACACCAGAGCTCTGAGCTTCATTGTGAACTAGCACTACTGCTGTAAAAGAAGTAACTTTTCTTTGGTATCTGCTTGGGTGAAGGTACTGCGTAAAGCTGCATCACTAATTATTTGCAGCTCGGTTTTCTAATTATTTGAAACCTTGGTACAGTTCAAAATCTTAAGTAACAGAAGTAAATAAGGCTCACACATGTGAACCCAGTTAAAGCTCACAATTCTCAGCTGTAGTTGTATAGATGTTGTCTTCCTGCTTCTTCATAGACCTCTAAGCTTCCCTTGGTAGGTCTTCAAATCTTTATAAGAAGCTGGTTAGATGATTTCTTCCTCTTTTCTTTAGACAGAAAGTGCTGAAAAGACAGGGACTGTGACAACTCCCAGCCTGGATAACTTAGTGAGTCTGCTTTGCAAATTTTTCAGTCCTTGAAAATCTTTTTAAAATCCTTTCGAAATCATATTTCAGAGGGACAGTTTAAAGACTAAGATTGCTTAGCCAAACCATCTGTTTGCTGAGATATCCTTAAGAAGCACATTTGTCTAAAAGTATCGAATAATTTAATTGAAAGATGTCAGCGTTGTAATTGCTCTCCTAAGTTGTGTTCATAAAAAGACATGGAAAATAACTGTTTTATTTAGAAATGTTTAGAATTCCTCAACTCTGACCAACTCATTTATACTGATACAGTTTAGCTTGAAAACTTTGCACATTATAGATTACTTAGTTAATCCTTTTAATTTGATAGCACTTTTAATTTGATAGTATGTACTCTGCATGGATCGTGAAGGGTTGTTAGTAGCAGAACAGCCTCAGATCAATAAAAGCAGTGTTGTCTCAAATAACAGATAAAAATAATTTCTTTACATTAAATGGGTTTTTCAATTAATTTTATTCTGCCATCTTTTTCCTCCAAAGAAAGTGATTCCAAAAATTGCTTCCTTATTAGTTTCTTAAGACACCATTGTATCTCTAGTGCTATGCATTGAATAAAATATCTGTCCTTTAGAGACTTTGAGGTTCTTGAATATAATGTAATGGTGTCTTTTTTTTTTTTTTTTCCAAGAGGAAGACAAACAAATGAACAAATAAAACTGTTCTGTAATTAGCCTGCAGATTTACAACCTGGAAAGTTCGGAACAGTCAAATAGCTTCATACAAAGTTTGTCTTCACCTTTTATTCTTTCCTTTCAGAGTATTTATATAGCTTTCTCAGAGGCAACAGAAGAATAATTAACCCTTCTGAATTATAAATTACAAAGTAACAAGAAAAATATAAGTATTATTAACATTAATATTTCCCACTGTATTTTACACATTCCTTTAAATCCATTTCACTTTATAATTATACTATGCATATTCTCTCCTTGTAAATTCATCTAATCTCCAGGTTTATATCATGCTATAAATATTACAAATCAGACTAAGGAAGGGGGTGAAGTTTGCATTTTGAACTCAGGAGTTTGGTGCCAGAGGACTATCTTAATAGAGCACAGGCATGAAATATTTAATTACTGTCAATATTATGGCCTTTAATCATTTATGTTTTATCAAGGTGTTAATGTTCCAATGCTATAAAGAGAGGACATCCAGACATTAAGCTATCATTCAGCCATGGGGAATTTAGGGTTGTTATAACCAAAAAAATAGAATCCCACCACTCATTAACATCAAGTCTAATCTTAATTTACTAAGCGGGGTTTGTCTACCACATAGATAGTGATTTCTGTCCTAACGCACACACACATGTATACACCAGTACACCAGACTGGTGCCTCCAGCTTCATGGTGACTAACATCATGATCGCAGGGAATGAGGACACTTGCTGTGGCTGGATGACAAATCCAGGTCCTGGCTGCTGATCAGGCCTTTATGCACAATGCATTGGGCTCAACCTTCTACTTACTGTTGGACATCTGTGGATGTGTTCCCAAAGGGCTTTTTTCAACAATTAATTCTTTCTTACCTTGATGGTTGGCATAAGTAACCCATGATTAGCCATCACTATCACTAAACATGCTATAAACATATAAAATCATTAAAATTTCATCTTGTTACTTTTTTTTTGGCAGTTATGGCATTTTTTTTTTTTGCCATTAAATTATGAGACCAGGGCAGATATAGTACAGAGCTTTTGTTCTTCAAAACAGTTATCTGGAAAGTTACGTTTTTTTCAAGCGTAACGAGAATCATCAGATTTGTTAGATCTGGACAGGTGTTATCAAAGCTTCACTTATCTAAGGACTGCTTTTGTGTAGGCACCATCTCATCACTCATTTTAATGGGGTGTCTCTTTTTTTACTTCAGAACTCCCCAGTCTCAAGATTGAAATCCTCCAAATGAAATTTTCTTGTAATCATTTTCACACTTTGATCTTCTTCACATACGTTCTAAACGTTTATACAGAAATGTAAAGATTTGGATGATCTGAAACTGTATGTAACAACATGATTGTCTTTCTGTTAGAAAAATGAGCTAAATACTAAATAATACTAGATAAACTGGCAAGTCAAGAAACTAATGATTTTTTTTTTTTCTGCAGAGGTAGAACGGTAAAGACTGAGTTAGTTGGAAACAGCCTTTATTTTTAACATTGCACAAGCATTTACGAGTGCATCAAAATAAATAAACAATTTGATTCTCTAACATTACTTGGGCTAAAATTTTGATCCTCTCCAATGAAGTCTTTATTGAGAAGTTTTCATGATCTGGAATGACTACATAGCAATTTTTTTTCCTTGTTTAGTTTAACCAAATTAATGCCATATTAATATCCAAATGAAATTATATGTCTAGCAGATACATAATATTCCCTTTACCAAAGCATCTATTTTGCTTTTTTATGCATCTTCTTCGTACCAGCAATTTACAGCTATGCAGTCTGGGAATGCCCTAAGCAAATCTGCCCCATCCTCAGACTGCAGATGCCACGTCAAAATTTTGTACACAGAGACCTGAATCTCATCTTTCAGATGCAGGCCAACATATAAACTAGTGTCAAGCATCACTTTCCAGTCTGTAAATAACAAGAATATCTGTAAGGAAAGGACTTTTGTAAAGGAAAGAAACTTTGATTCCTTGCCTTTATAGCCTGAGTCTTTTCAGATGAAGCTATTATAGAGGAACAGTCTGAAAAAAAAATCGTATTTCATAAGAGAACTCAATGAATTCAAATCTCACAAGTAAAAAGAATTCAGATTTTAAGATAATCCATCTTTTTTTCCCCCCTGTGGTGAGAGGAAAATTGAAGATTAAAATAAACTTGGGTTACCAAAATCATGTAAGTTACGTGAAAGTTTGTTGGACTTTGATGTATAGTGAATATATCTGATATAGATCTTTTGCTTTGGTTAATGGCAAGTAGCAAACAGCTTCAGGCTGTCTCTGCTCAAAAGTACTCCACAAGAAGGATAATACCAGGGAATATTATTCCTCAGTACCATATCAATCAGATTGCCAAAACTTCTGTTTAAAAGAAGAAATTATGAACTAAATCTGTCAGCCATGTTCTACCTCATATTTTAAGCCCCAAAGAAACAATACGAGCATCCTTATGGTGAACAATAATTTCAAAAGTGACTGAGAGTCAAATTCTTTCTTTATTTTGATGCAATTATAGATGCTTGCGTGATGTTAAGAATAAAGGCTGTTTTGGACAGACTCGGTCTTTTCTATGCTAAGTCTGCAGAAAAAAAAAAAATATTGACTTGCTAGATTATTTAGTAACTTTTCCAGTAGATTATTAATTCGATCCTCTAGTAGAAACTCAAAACAATAGGTCAAATTCAGTTCCATTACTTCTAAATGAGAAGTCTGCATTCCCACAAAAGTGGTGCATTTCTAATTGCACCTCTACACGTAAGTTTGGCTTTCATCATAGCAAATTACTTTTGCCAGTGCTGCTACAAATATCAGAGCAGAAAGCCCTAATTAAAAGGGCAAAATGGAGAACTTCGTTGCAGCCATGTCTAGACAAGGTTGATAACAAATACTTGAATGTGTCATGATTTAGAGCATTGTAAAATACAATGATGTTATTTATCACTCCCTTTCAGAATGAGAAATCCTATTTAATGAAATGTAGATCCTATTTTACTGGACTTCACTGTCTTTGATTCTTACTTCAATTGCCATGTTTTACTTTGCATCCTGGCTTTTGAAAATGTCCTTTATGAGTACCACATTTATTATTGGGAGCGTTTACAGAAAATTGTAAAGCTTTTTAATAAATGAACTGTATTTAAATGTAGTGAAGTATGAGATTTTCAGGAAATCTCATCTTTTTCAGTAAGTGATTTTCAGGAAAACAATCTAGATAAAAGGAATAAAAAACACTCTTCTGTAAATATGGCAAAATCACCTTGGTATGCCCATGGCTTGTCACTATTAATTAAATACAATGATGTTAGCTGCCTCAGAACAGCAGAATAAAACCCTAAGAATAAAAATTTATTGCAGTAGAGTATTACAAAGCTCAGTGACTATCACTGCTGATTATTTCTGTCATCAGGACAGAGCATTTTGGTTACAATGGAGGAGGTTACACATTTTTTTTCAGTTTAGGAATAGCGTACATTTCCTAAAGGTGCCCCTATGTTTGGAACTTCAGAAGCTGTGTATCAAAATGAAGTCAAAGCATTTTGAACATTTTAATATATATGATTTTTAGTACAAATGCTTGTTGTGATACATTGAGCCAAAAAAATCAGAGGCAGAAAGACATTTTATTCTGAGTTGCCAAGGTGATCACAAATACTAATAAAGGCAATCACGGTGTACAATAGCCTACTGCCTTCCTAAAGCAGTAAACTTTTAAGTAGCATAAGTCATCCTTTATGACTCCTATGAAGTATTCTTGTAGGTTACTATTATTTGTGTGGAAGGCAGAAGAGCATGTAACATAAATAACATGCCGTAAATTTTGAAAAAAAAATATGGGCTGGAATAATTTTGTGCTGTTACCTGAACTGTGAGGCTTAAATTTCTTGCTAAATATGATCATCATTTAGCAAATCATTTAATATCATAACAAAATAGTATTAGTCTGATAATTTTGAAATTTATTATTTAATGCTAAAAGGTGAATGCAATCTACTTTACTTGAGTCTAATGCTTCAGACAAAAATTCAATTTCCTGGGCTTGAATTCTTGCCCATATAAGCATATTTCTATTCCGTAAAGGCAGTTCTATGGTGCATTTATATCTTTTCACTCAAAAGTATTTAAAAAAAGCAAATAGTAATAAAAAGCCTTTAAAAAGAGATACAATGTGGGAAGATCATTGGCAGTTTTTATAAGTATCAAGTATATGAACAATTTGTACATATTACACATTTTCTGACAGGAAGAGATGTTTATTTTGCATTAGTTTAAACAGAAGGAACTTTACTTGACACTATTCATAGTATAAATATTTAGCTTTGAATTCTTCTTAAGTGCCTATATTTATGTATGTATATATATATACACATGTATATTTTAAAACCCATTTTCCACATTTCCTCTAGAAAATAATCTTCGATGGTTTATCCAAATTCAATTTTTTACAGTTGCAACTTGAACAATTTTTCTACTCTTCCAAGGCTGCCAAAGAACATCTTTGTTTCACCCTAAATCCTGCCTTCCTGTTCTGATAAACATCGCTTATAAAATAAATTTACTTAAGAATAACATCCCCTGATAGCACCAGAGGTAATACAAACACCTCAGTTACTGCTTGCTTTTTTTCAAGTACAGTGGAAAAGTATGAAATTTCTCATAGGGAAATTAAAGCACGTGGTACTTAGACTGGAGGCTTAACACTATCTAGGAAGACTCTCATTGGTAATGAACAGTGAACTGTAATGCATTTCTGAAGCTTGCACAAATACATGCATAAGTGAAATTCTATTCCTAACAGCAACATTTTGAAAGTAAATTGATTGTTTAAAGATACCACTGGGAAAAATAATCTGTTTTACTAGAGTATTAAGCTTTAAAAAAAAAATCTTCATGTTTCAAAATTCATGGTGTTTTTTTAGTGATACTTCACTGGGAAATGGGGAGTCTGCTCTGGAGCTTTGTTACAGAGGTTGTTTTGGAAGAGCTGGCAGGTAACCTACTTTTCCATTCCCAGAAAACACTTGAAAAAAGAGACAAATGTTTAATCAGTGCTAATTAGTACTAGTTCTAAGACTTTGATTTGTTTTTCCATAGTAACTGTGAACTAAAACCTCCCCAAAACACACAAGCTATTTTAAGCCTCACAGTACTCTCTCTGCTGCTTACAAAGACTCAAGAAAATGATGAAGCTGCTCATGGAGAAAGAGAAGTCCTTGTTTAAATAAGGGTATGTCAATGTAGTCCCTTTATGAATTTATTAAATACTTGCAATTGAATTTCTGCACTATTTCCCTGATTGAAGGAGAACTAGAGGGTGTGTTTGTGGCTGATTGCAATTCCTGATTGATAGAGAGAGCGACAGATTGCTATTAATATCAACTCATGTCTTTTAAAGGAAATATGCCTGACAGATGCTGACTTCCTATCAAGAGAATGTCTTGTTTATTGTAAGACTGATTGCGTTAAACCTTGCTCTTAGAAAAATATGATGTAATTTGTATACTTGCATTATCTTCTTATAATCTCTTCCAAAAACTTTACAATGTTTTCTTAATAAGAGGGCTGCTGTGAAAGTAAGACCTCCTATTTAATTATGTTGGCCCACAGCATCAGAGGCAAAAGTTGATGGTATGGCATAGGGATTGAACCATTCCACCAATATTCCACTACATTTTTCTGCCATGTGATGGATGGCAGCAGAGGGGCAGTCTGATCAAAATGGCATCTGACATGGGAGTATGGATGAAGCAGAGGGGTAGAATTGAATTCCTCCACGCATAAAAAATGGAACCCAGTGATATTCACTGATGTTTGCTGAACATTTATGGAGATCAAACAGTGGATGAGACCACAGTGTGGTGATAGGAGGTGCATTTCAGCAGTGGTTACAGTGACAGTAGATCACCTCCACTGGTGAAGATTTTTATAACCCTGGCATGCAGGCTCTTGTTCACTGCTGGTGTAAATGCATTGCTAATGGGGGTGACTGTTGAAAAAATTGTTTTGTAGATGAGGATTTGGTCTACAAAATAGTGTTATTGTGTTCTTTGTACCTGTGGTAAATAGGAATAAATAGGAGGCATTACTTTCAGAGCAACCCATGTGCAACGGAGTGGACAACCTGATTATTTAATACATGTTACATAGGAAGGGGGAGGAAAAAAAGTACTTTATGAGATGTAAGAGTGAAGCTTGTATGTGTTTCTTGCATGTGATTATACACATTGTTCATATGTAATTTAAAATATTCAGAGAAATCGGGACTCTTTGTCCTCCTTCAGCTCTCCATCCCAGCTCCAGAAAGAAAACCAACAACAAGATAATTCATAGTTAGGAGATTTACTCAGTCAACATTAACAAATAATGTTAAGTTCATTTGTCTGTGTTTTTGAGCAGATGGAGTTCATGTCTCCAGTTTTGTTTCTATAGCTACTAAGCTAAAAATTGTTTGATATACAACTGAGGTGCTTATGTATTTTACTCCCAAAGTTATTTTTAGCTGCAGTAAAAATAATGAAAATTTCAATAAAACTTCAGAAATATGGGGGACTCCACACAGATTTGAAGAAAGAGTCTGAGATTTCAGGCCCACTTTTACTCTGAGCAGAGAAGAAGAGGCTCAGGCCAGGCAATCCTCCAGTGCCAGGTACCCAGGGTGTGTTGGAGCCATCCAGCATGTTCAGTTTTACCTCAGGATTGGAGATGTTCTCATAGATCAGTGGAGAGTGCATGGAGTGAGCTGGACATCTGTATGGTTGCATTTGCATGTTGATCTTGTGCATGCTGAAATTAGAACTTTTGGTAGAGAAGCATCACGTTGAGGGCAGATGAGGAGGAGAGTTCTTACCCTTCCAAAGCAGTTTCAGTAGAATTGTGTATTTTCTAAAGCAGTAAAGGACAGATAGAGATTGGTAAAAATATTGAAGCATTCTTATTGCACACAGAAATGCTTAAAGTTTGTGGAGTAAATGCTGAGAAAGATTAAGAAAAATCTCATGAATCCCCCAAAATGAGAATGGCTTTATGTGGCAAATCATAACAGAAAGAAGCAGAACTGGTGCCAAATATCTACACAGGAAAATAGCCTCATTTAAATATGCCAGTTTGTATTTGTGAATGTGGGATGTACATGTTTTTATGATAAATGTAGATAACAAGTGACAGTATGTCCAGGAACAAGATCAAGCCATCTGGATCCTGGTGTGTCCAGTGCCAGCATTTAATTCTGTGAGTGGTTTACTGGTTCAGATTGAAGGACCTGTTTAAAGAGCGCTGGACACCCAGTGAAACAGCATTTGTTTTTGTTCTGCTTGCAGGTATAAAGGCTCAAGGGAGACACATTTCTCTGCTGTAACTTCCAGGAAATGTTTTGCTAGAGCAAAAAAACAAAGGATGCATAAATCAGATGTGTTTCTTCCTCACACTTTTCTTTCCCAGTGGCTCAGGTGATGTTGAGAGGAATAGTTTTGTAGCCTTTTTAGTTTCAGGTGCCTGGAGTACATCACAGAAGTTTTAGAACAACATAAATAGTAATAGTTTGTTAGGAAACCATTTAAGAACTAGACCTCAAGTGAGCACTTGAATGTTAGTCCATAACTGGCTACAAAAATCTTCCTAAAAACAGTTGGTTTGTCCTGACAGAAACTTCCAAATTCTGACTAAACTTCTGAAATTTTTGTGTGATATGCAAATAGGCTGTAGTAGCATAGAGTGATTAACCTTGGGCACTGCCTCTTTGCCTGAGTAAATTCCAGTAAGACTGTTTTAGCTTTTATCATCTTGGGATTCGTGCAAAGGACTGAAGCTGATGAGTGTTTGAAGTCAGTTATGAGTTAGGCAGTTTTGTCCTGATCACAGTCAGAAGGAAAAACGTTTAGACTGCATATTGAGCTACTTCACAGTCAAGCTAGGTATATAATGACTCTATGTTTCCATAATATTATTTTTGTGTTGGTTTTTTTTTTTTCATTTTTCCCTATATACTGTCTTTCCTTTCAGTTTTTCAGTATAAATTGAATTGCTACCTCTTATCCTTTTCATAGGCCATCAAGACTTAATGCTTTCTTGCCCCTTCAGTCATGATGCAAGAATTACATGACCCTTGGTATTTCTAAAGAATAATTAAGGAAATATAAGGGATGTATACATATAAACACTGAAACAAGTGCTTCTTGATCAGCTCTAATCTGATTCAATTTCATGGAGAGGAAACGATGCTTCAGGCAGATTTCAAAATTAGCTTTGAAACACTGAGAACTAGTGATTTTATACTCTTTTTTTTTTTTTTTCTTTTTATGAGAACAGGTGATCTTCTGTGAGATGCCCCCCAAGTTGGCAATAAAAGGTGGTGGCAGCAGAGCAGAATTACAGTGAAATATTCTGAATTTTCATTATAAATAATGTGAGATAGTAGAGTAGTCACCTAAATTAGAAGGTCCTGATAAATCTTCCAAATCACTCTGTACTCTGAGTTGATTTATCTTTGGTACCTTATTTGTTGAACATAGTGTCTGTTTCGTGTTAAATGCCTGCCCAGGAACACTTGGGTTTCTCTTGATGATATGCCAGGACAGCTCTCAATATACATTGCAGGGAGTGAGTAAAGAGGCTGAACAGACATCACAACCCTTTGAACCATGATGCATCTTAGTTCTTAGGCTAAATATAGAGATATATAGCAAGAACAATATTTAAATAACAAAATAAAACTGTTGGAGAGTTTGATATATTTTAGGGTGAACTATAAATAATGATTTTAAAATCCTTTTGAACAGTTTCATTGGTTATATAGCAGGGCATATTCAAATGTGTCTATTCTCCTTCAGAAATCTAATGATATCCAAAGGAATATTTTGAGTGATGTTTATTTTGGAAACTATTAAATAAGTGACTATGGTAAAATATTTAGTGTTCCGTTACTATTCTCCCTTTCTGAAGATTAGAAATTCTTCCCGGCCTATGACCAGAAATCTTCTTGGTTCTCAGCTGCTTTGCTAAAGATTTCATGGCTAAGATTCAAATAACTGGATATAAAGTATGCCGAAACTACTTTCAGATTACCTTCATTTGACATTCAAACCAGTGGTATGAGAGGTCTTCAAGTCTAAATGTATCACAATATTTCTGAATGACTAGGTAAGATGGGAAAAGGCCAGATGGTCAAGGTTTTCTTCCTTTGTAAAATGCATGTGACTGTACTGTAAGGAGTTGGAAGGGGACAGAACCAGGACAGTTGACCTGAACTGGCCAAAGGGTATTTCATACCATATGGTATTATGTGAAAAAACTGTGATACTGAGGTGAGTTGGCTGGGGAAACAGCCACTGCTTGGGAACTCGTAGGCATCTATGGGTGGTGAGTGATTACTTATGTAGCATGTGTTTTGTATATGTAACAGTAATTGTCACTACTGTTATTTCTCTCTTCCTTTTATGTTTTAGTTAATAATTTTTATCTCAATCTATGAGTTCTACCTTTTGTTTTCTAATTCTCTCCTCCATCCCACTAGGAGTGGGCAGCAAATGAAAGCCTGTTGGGTTAAACCACAAAATTTTCTGTCCAGGAAAACAAAAGAAAACAAAGCAAAATGGTGATGAGAAAAAAAATTCTCTTCTTTGTGGTGTTTTCTTTTTTTTTTTTTTTAACAGTTGATCAGCTGTTTTGTTCAAGTCTCTTGAATCTGTAAAAGTAAATTACAGTTCTTGGCATTTCTTTCTTCCTGGCCAGAAGGGAATTGAACACATACTATTTTTATTTTCTATGAAATTTCCACTCTTTCTCTCCTGATGTGAATCAAAGTTTACCTGGTCTAGTTCAACCTGGAGCTAATTCTGCTTCTACTTTGTCATTCGAAGATGTGAATTAAAGGTAAAAATATTTCTAGAACAGATTTGATCAGTAAAGTAGATGGCATTAATTTGTTGTATGGCTGAAGATGGTGATTAGATTAATAGTTGAGAATCTATGGCATTGAGGGGAGGTGGGGAAAGAGGGTAACTGGTAGTGTGTAATGGATATTCAAATCATCTGTATTACTTGGTTAATAAGCAAGCAAACATAAGTTGAAATATGCATTAATTTGATAATTCTAAAAGGAAAGATTGATCTAGCAGGCAAAAAATAATGTTCTTCTTTCTGCAAAATCTCAAAAAATAACCTATCGTTCTTAGACTAATTATCCATTTGGGAACATTAGCCTGGATTTTTATTGTTAAAGATAATTGGTTGTCTTTTATCTCTTGCACGCGGATAGCATGTGTTTCTATTGATGTTAAATGATCCCTAGAGAATGCTGAATACCTAAATTATTAGTTCCTGTAAAAAAAAAAAAAAAGAGTAAACATTTTTATTCAAGTATTGCTGTGCTGCTGGTCTGGGTTTTTTTTAAGGATGAGATATGTATGACACTACTTTTAATTCTACAGCATATTTATGCTGTGAATACAAACTAATTGAAATTGTAGCGAAATGCAATCTGCATAGTGTTACGGAGGATCATAATTGCGTCATGGAATGTGGCACTTGCAGTGTTAATATGTGATATTCTTCCCTGTATCTGTACCTTAGGTATTACACCAGAGAGTGTAAAAGAGCATGGGTTATGAGTTGTTCTGAAGGGAGGTACCCTCTGGATCTCAATGTATTCTCAAATAGATTAGCAAAAAAAAATTTTGCTAATTGGTATGTTGTACATTCAGATTAACTTCTCATTATACTAGTACCAGAATTCAATATAAAAACATCTCAACTTTTCATGGCATCATTATTAGAGAAAAAAGTCAAATTATTTTTTTTCCTTGCTTTTCAAGTATAAGGCCAGATTATCTTAAAAACACACACACAAAATACTGAAAAATGACTTCTATGTATTCTATAAAGGAAACTCTTTATAATTCAAAGTATAGAAATGTGGAATTATTTGGGTTGGAAGAGACCCAAAGAGATCATCTAGAAGGCACTCCCTATCACAGACAGAACATTGATCAAGTTGCCCAAAGCCATGCAATTTGGCCCTGAGCATTTCCAGAGGTGGAGCATCCAGAGCTTCTGCAGACAATCTGTTCCTCTCCACCTCCTTCAGTCCAACAATATCACTATGTTTCTTTTCACATTATGGCAAAGCACAAGCGCAGATAATGAACTACAAAGATTTTAGAAAAGGAAATAATAATATTTTGTTGTAAGACAGAAGTAAGCAGGCAAAATCCAAATTTTTTTGAAATCAAATACAGGCAAAATTGAGCATTACAGTCTTGCTTCTATCATACGTTTCTAATCAATAAATATCAGTTTATTTTTCATCTCCCTACTACTTACTGGGAAGCATTTTGTCATAATAATTTTTGTTTAAATCATGCATTATATTGCAGTTCTGATGCTTGTCTTCGTCTCTAATGGCCTTCTCTTTTGTTTCCTCCTTGTTTCCTTTGCATCATCTGTCTCTCCTGCTTTGAGTGTGAATTAATTTTTGTTGACATCTGGGCTTTGAAGTCTGAAGAAAAGAAGACGGTGTGCAGAAAACTGTGAGAGGTGACAGTTGTGACATTGTCCTCCTTCCTGTGTCTTCTGTGTCTTCTTGTTGAGAAGATTCTGTTCAATATAGCCTGTTTTTATTGGGAAATGTGTCAGAGCATTGAGCTCACCAGGAGGCTCTCACAGACCTTTTGACATGAGGGTCCTGCCCAGCTACCCTTTTGGCTCAACTTACAGCTTCTTGGCAGGGGGGGGAAAATCATCGCAATGGATTTTTTTTTTATCCAGGATGTCTTCTCAGGAAAGTATGAATCTTTCCTTCCAATACTTGATGTCCATTCATTTATCTTGGAGAGGTACTTGCTCCTCAGTGTTTCACATCTCAAAGCAATCATTTGCTATGAGCACTTGATAACGATTTGTTGTAAAAAAAAAAGATGCTAAAAGCATTACAACTTTGCATTGTCCTTGTGAGCTGGATGACATATTGATCAGAAAGAATCAGTTGAATTTTAGAGGTTATATTCAGGAGCACCTTGGGTTAAGCTGGGTTGAGTATCTGCAGGCTCTTGAAATAGTTATTGAACTGCAACTGACAGCCAGATAATTTAATTCAAACAAGCACAGTTTTCTTGTTGGTGTGAACTGATGACTTATATTTAGTCAGGCTATTTCTGGAGTAGGATTCAAAATTTCCAGATGAGATACAAGGCAAATGGCTACAAAATCACGAATTAACAAGTACAGTGAGTATAGCTCCATAAAAGAACTGGGATAAATAAATGATGAATTTAAGGGGTAGGAACATACTATTGGTGAGTTTTACTTGTTTCACTTTTTTTGGAGGGGACAGAGGAGGGAGGGGAAGTTGGAGAGGGGAGTGGGGTTGGTCAATACCTGTGGTGTCCGGTCTTCTAGCTTTCTTGGATGAGTAACAGCTTTTTATTTTATTCTTAGTCAAACTCTAAAGACTGCAAAGTTACCAAAATACTTCTCCAGGGAGGAAAACAATTATTGTTTGTTTCTATATTGTTAATATGATAGAAAATAGCATGTTCTTCAGAGTCTGCCTCATCCTTAGTACTTAAGTTCTAACATGTAAACATTACTTAATGTTAGTTGTTTTCTTAAAAACTAGGTGGCTTCAAAGACTCTTTTTCTCAAAGATTATTTTAAAAGATTTTAAAACATTTTTCTATATCTTCCACATTCAGCCAGCATTTCTGATGTTATTTAACAAACGTACAATAAACTGTGTCAGATAAAAGACAAGCAACCTAATTATTCTTCTGTTCTGTTAATCTCTGAGCCAGCCTTTCCATACATGGGTTCCTTGAGACACTAGTGATGTTGCTCTCAGGCAGTCTACTTGCTCTGGGCTTGCTGTGCCTCAGCTCCACTGTTTCCACTGGCTGCAAATTTTTCCTGTTTGAAGAGTTAATAAGGCAAAAATTTTCACACTAATCATCTCCATCCCTTTCACAAATTGTATATCCTCACTGTGGATGAAGGATCATGTATTGGTGAAGTTATCCAGCTCAGTGGCTGAGCATATTTTTATATTTGTTTATTAGAGTAACTAGAATCATAGAATCATTAAGGTTGAAAAAGACTTCCAAGATCATCTAGTCCAACCATCAACCCATCACCACCATGCCTACTAACCACATCCCACAGTGATGCATCTACACATCTCTTGAATACCTCCAGAGATGTTGACTCCACCACTTCACTGGACAGCCTGTTCCAACGCCTAACCATGCTTTCTGAGAATAAATTCTTCCTAATATCTAAACTGAACCTCCCCTGGGGCAATTCAAGACCATTCCCTCTTGTCCTATCTCTAGTTACCTGGGAGAAGAGGCTGAACTCAGTTGCACCACAACCTCCTTTCAGGTAGTTGTAGAGAGCAATAAGGTCTCCTCTGAGCTTCTTCTCTAGACTAAACAATCCCCGTTCTCTCAGCCACTCCTCATCGGACTTGTGCTCCAGACCCTTCAACAGCTTTGTTGCCCTTCTCTGGACATATTCCAGGGCCTTTCCCATAGTGAAGGGCCATCTGGGCACACTACATATCTTTCCAGCCATTCTGCACCAAGCCTGTAGAATTGCATATTGTGACCAAAGTGCAGGACCTGGTATTTAGTCTTTGTGACCCTCATATAATTGGCTTCAGCTCATCAGTCCAGCCTATCCAGATCCCTCTGCGGTGCCTTTCTACCCTTCAGCAGATCAGCAGTTTCTCCCAGCTTGGTGTCATCTGCAAACTTACTGAGGGTGCACTCAATCCTCTTGTCTAGGTCATCAATATAGATATTAAACAGGGCTGGTCCCAGTACTAATCCCTGAGGAACACCACTAGTGACCATTAGCCAGTTGGATTTAACTCTATTAATGACTCGTCTCTGGGCCTGGCCCGCCAGACAGATTTTACCCGGCAAAGAGTACACCTGTCCAAGACATGAGCTGCCAACTTCTCCAGGAGAATACTGTGGGAGATAGAGTCAAAAGCTGTACTAAAGTTTAGGTAGATTACACTCACACCCTCTCCCTCATCAACTAGATGGGTTGCCTGGTCATAGAAGGAGATCAGGTTGGCAAGCGGGACTTGCCTTTCATGAACCCATGTTGCCTAGGCTTGATCCCCTGGTTGTCAGACGCATGCCATGTGATCACAGTTGAGGCAATCTACTCCATGACATTTCTCAATACTGAATTAAGGCTATCAGGCCTGTAGTTCCCTGAATCCTCCTTCCAATCTGTGTAGATAAGCATTTCATTGGCAAGTCTCCAGTCATCTGGGATCCCTGACCTCCCTGGCTGACCAGAACTGCTGATAAATGATGGAAAGCAGCTTGTCGGTCACTTCTGTCAGCAACCCTCCATACCCTTGTGTGGATCCCATCTGGCCCCATGAACTTGTCCAGGTGGAGCAGCAGGTTGTTGTTTCCTCCTGAATTGTGAGGGGGTTCATTCTGCTCCCATGTCTGTCTTCCAGCTCAGGGAGGCAACTACTCTGAGGATAATTGGTCTGAAGAGCATAGAGCATAATGAATTTATTCACTCTCACATCATGAGACATGAATAACAAGTTTAACCAGAAGAAAAAAAATGCTGAATCACAGTGAATTCAGTCACAAAGCAGGAAATGGTAATCCCAGTATCACCTAATGCTGTTTCTGCTTTTGTAGGATGATTGTTCCAGATTCCAAGCAAGAAGCCTTGTCTTCAGTCAGTAACTGTACTGATTCTTACTACTTCCCTAAATAGACTGCACTCTCAAAGCAAAAAAGAACACATTTAATTTGGTTTTAAGAAAACATTATTAATAGCTCTCTGGAAATGGAGAATTATTGGAAGATGTGTGATTTGTCATTTGGATTGCAGCTGCTTTGTTGGTGTAAAATTCTTTTCACAGTCTTGTAATTGCTTGACCTTAATTATACCTAACTTAATTATATTTTTAAACAAGTTAATTAGATTATTTGATGAATTATGATATGGAAAGAACTTGGCAGAGCATTCAAGATGAATGGAAGTTAGTCTTGACCTTTACTTCTTTCAGTATGTTATGCATATGATAATGCAATCTTATAATACAAGCACGAAGAAACATTGTTTATTTTTTGAGGGAATTTTAAATTCCCCCACTTTAGAGTCATAAATAAACAAACAAACAAACAAACAAAAAACACCCTTAAAAAAACCCTAAACACCCTAAAAAAAAACAATCTTAGTCTCTATTTAATTTTTCTGATTTAGTCTTCAGTATCATTTGAATTACACCAAGAAAGCATGTGTAATATCATATAAAAACAATATTAATGCAGTTTAGCTACTTCCTGTGTATGCATGGTGGATCTAAAAGAAAACACTAATACTTAGGCATTTTCTAGGGGTTTGCATAAGCTTTGATCTCTTTTCCTAGTGTGGCATTTAGTTTATATACTATGTAGAAATACGATTTTACACAATGGAAAAGAGCAAAAATATCATGAAACAATATGATTCAGTTGAAGGAGTGCAGAAAGAAATTTGGATGAGAAAAGGTAGGCTGCAATAATGTAGCTATTCAGACATCAAGATTAATCTAATCTCCAAATCGAGTTTTGTAAGTAGACCACATGAAACTCAGAACAAAATACACATTAATATGTTCTGATAATCTAACTACATGCTTAATTACAGATTCAAATTTCAATTACAAAACATGTTCTTTATATTGGTAAAATTGGAAGTATGTCTGTAAAATCTAATGATGAAGATCACATATCTATTTTACCCAGTGTAAGATCTTTCTCCTAGGATTAAACCACTGAAATCAATAAAAATGTTTCCAATGATTTTAGCTATATATGGATATGCCACATAGCACAGTACTCTCAGGAAAAAATATCTACTAATATAAGTACTTTCACAATATTTGTTACTCAATAATTTTAAAATAGTCTTCTGCCAGGCTTATTTGTGAGGCTACATACAGTACTTGTACATATGAGCAGAAGAGATAGGCATAGAATGAATTAAAAAAACAACAAGGTATTATGGGAATTTTTATATGCATTTCTTTTTCAAGAATTATTATTGGAAATTTAAGGCTGTTCCACAAAAGAAAACCATTCATGAAGGAGAAATCTCACTATTTCCTTCTATCTTTCGTGTTAGGTTTATATATTTTCAGACAGTGGTGTAAGTAGTCTGCAGTTTAGGATAAAGAGTGTAGAATATATAGTACATTGGAAAACAAATAGTAAATATCAATTGATTTTTTCTGAGTTGCTTGATGCTGCACATTATCAGTTTTCAAAACATAATCACCTTCTCTCTGCTGCAGAATCAATGCTCAGCTATCATCTTTATAGATGAAAAAGTTGAAATAGTTTCTGCTCTTAGTTAATGCAATCACATACTTCTGAATCAATAATATTTTAATTAAAGCATACATAAAGGGAACATAATAAAAGTCTTCTATTATTATTTTTTCCTGTCATTGGAAGAAGAAGGAAAGCGTGCTTTCTTTTGCTGTGCTTGGAATTAATACCAACTTTGATGGTAAGAATCTAACTCAAAATGTGACTTTCCCAATAACAAGTAGTCCAGAATATTAGTCAAGTGTTCAGTGGTGTATTTGGACTACAGAGGAAAAAAGTTCTTTTACTTCTGGCATGTATTATCCTTGAAATTCCAGCTTCAAATTTTAAAGCAAATTTTTCCTTTTTACAAAATCTCAGTCCTTGCTAGATCTTGCAGAGGTGGTCCTCAAGGACTAATTTCTCTCTGACTTCTGCATTTTGCATTGAGGCAGAGAGAAAACAGTAACATCACTAACAGGCATTTGACAGTCATTACAAGAAAGCAATACAGACTGTTTCACTTGACTTTTACAAATTAATTTGTGGAACTCATAGCCACAGGATCACTTTAAGGTCAAGGACATTACAGTATTTCATAAAACAGTGAAAGATAGCAATACAACTCACAGTACCATTAATGAAGTTCCAAGGCTGGAAAAGAGACTTTTTTAAAAGAGTATCTCTTCAAATACTAACCTGTAGTTACTGGGCTTTCTGTATTTGCAGATGAATTTGCAGTGTTCAGTAAAAAATTTTTTTCAGCTCTCCTCCTTAGTCTGAAACTTCTGGAACTATCTTATTTGCTAGACACAGAGCACTGAAAGAAGTGCGGTCATTAATGTCATATCCTAATGTTTGTCACATGAATTTTCTTTCTGAGTTGTCCAAAATTTCTTGTTATCAAAAACTGATACTGTATTGATGATTGTTTGCTGTTGGTTTTTTTTTTTTTCAAGTGCAACAATTCACCCAAAATAGAATTATTTTCCTCCAGAGCAAAGAGCAGTGACCTGAGCTAAAAATGACTACATATCACTATTCCCAAATAAGCAGAGGGGCTCAGCCTGTGGAGCTTTTTGGACAGGTTCTTTAATAAATATCTGATAAGACTCAAGTGAGTAATAAAACTCTCAGCAGGTCTAAATCTTAGCTATATTGGCAACTTCTCCCTTGAGCTGTTTGCTATTTCTGTGTGAATGGGAAGACTATTCTTGCCTCTGGCTTCTGTCATGATGGAGATAATGTGAATACGGGTTTATTCTTCTCAAGCTCTGACAGAATCCTTCTTGAAGTGGATTGTATTGGAGAGCTCATTAGATTTAGAGGATATTTGCTTCATAAGTTAATGGGACAAGGGACAAGGATTGCTAATAAGTCATTAAGAGTGTTGTTAGACATTTTATTTCTTAAAATGCCTGTTATTTGGAAGTTGGATAGATTATAAAAAGGAATAGACAGTGAGTTCATTCTTCAGTGGCATCCAAAGAGTTTAACACAAAATCTTTTTTTTTGCTTGTTTGCAGCATTGTTGTTTTGATGATTCAGCTATTTTCCATGATATGTTTTTCACTGATCATGTAAGTTCCAAGACTTTAGTGATACTGAACAAACCGAAACTGTTCATTGTTTCACATCTGCTGGGCTTGTTGGGTCGTGACAGCACAGTTGTTAATAATGAGAATCCAGACACCTTACCATGGGAAGTGCTCATGCAAAATATTTCTATTGGGCTTAGGTTTGCCAATAATCTGACAAGATGTTAATCAGACGAGGAACTCTAATAAAATTCTGTCTGGGTCTTTTACTAAAGATCAGAAGCAGAAATTAATTTTAAGGATTTTTTTTCTCTTGATATTATTGAGCTTGGATTTATCCATCTTGTTTCACTTAGTACTAATATTACTTTGACAGATACAACTAGCTTTGGCTTGCTTACCTATCTGGGCACAGATTTTAGAGACTAGATGCTGTGAGTATGTAGAAGGAATAGGACTGCTTGCTTGTCACTAGAAATTCCCTGCACATTCAGTAATAGACAATAGTACAGATGCTGCCATTCATCACCCTCTCCTGGAAATATGCTTTGATTTCCTCTCAGTCTGGGGTGACTAGGATCACAAAACAATTATAATCAACAACCTGAAATAAGGCATGGGTGATGTGTGGCCTTTTAGGATCCCTGGCTTTGACTTTCTTTGAAAAAGAAAAGTGTTTCATGCTAACTCTGTCAGGTTGATCTGAAGAATCGACTTAAGCGAGAAATCAAAATGAACCTTGAGAAGGAGGATTTTGGAGTGAATATAAACTCAGGAAAGGCACGGGCTTGCTTTCAGCTCTCAAGATATTTTCCTTGCAAGTATTGCCAATGGTTCTCTGCTTACTGAGATATTACTTTACTTTTCTATGTGATACTTAACAAACTTTGAGCTTATTTTTCATTTTTGGGGCATTAAGAGGTAGAGGCAACCTCAAACTCTTTCTCCAGACTTTATGATAAAACAATTAGGAGGTCAGAGGCTGCAATGGTGTGCTCCCCCTGATCCCTCATACTTCTTCCCTTCCCTCCCTGCTTCTTCACCTCCTCACCTCCTTCCTTCCCTCAGCTCCCTTCTTTGACCTGGCCTTACACACAAGGCCTTGCACTGGTGGACAATGAGCAACAGTGCTGATAACTGTCTTGCTAAGACAGATTAATGACCACAAAACTGTCTCAAACCTGGGGGCTGAAAGAACTGACAACAGGCACCTTCTTCAGCAACTGAAGGCCAATTGAACATACACCTAAAAAAACCCAACAGCTTATGACTTATAAGTCAATCATCTTAGCCCATAAATAGTGACCAGCCCTAGTGTGCCTTTTGAGCAATCCTGCATAGCAGCGGGCTGTGCAACAGGATTTCCCCTTGAGCAGGAACGCCTATCAAGCTTATATCTGCATAGAGATCTCATGCTTCCTGATGTCAAGACACTTTGCCATCTCAAATATTGTTATATCGCTGTTACATTATATCTATATTACATCAATAAATATATTCTATCTTCTTGAGCAATGTAGTGTAGTTTGTTTCTATTTGTGACAGAGGGTTAACCAGTAGGACTGCACATCTTTCTCATCCTTCAGTTTGTGTGCAGCTTTTTTTGTTTGGTTCTTTTCTGGATGCTCAAACCTGGTAGTACAGCTGCTAGAGATTTGAAAGTCTATGGAAGACAGCCGGTTCTTAGCAAACTTGTGAAGTTTTTTTCAGATGTGGACTGTTGGAGTCAAGATATACTAATGTAATGATGCAAAAATGTGGGTTTAAAGAAAAGTGGAGCCTTGTTGATTGGAGTGAATTCCTCCATGTATTAGTATTTGAACAGTATTGAAAACTGTTTGCAGTGTAGGAAATATGCAAACACTGGAGTTGTTTTAGACTTACACTGTGTAAGATACCATCTATGTTTGTGCTTGTGATTACAGATCTTAGATGGACTGTCAGCTCATCATCATAAAGACTAATGATGAGATGTTTGAATATCGTAAAATATGTCAATGAATATGCATTTTATTTCTGAAGTCAATCTACTGCAGCCATGTTTGTTCTTCTTCAGCATCTGATTTTTGCACATACTTAAATGATCGTTTTCCTATCTGGGAAGATTTTTAAATTACCCACATATATATTTATAGAAACTCTCTTATAAATTGGTGCATTTGAATATGCATGCCAGAAACGTCTGTGCATTCATTCAGTACATCGAAGAGTACTTCACTGAATTCTTAAGATGCATGTTTTCAACCCCTACTCATGAAAAGAAACACTGAATTTTTGCGAAAATTAGTCTTGGAGGTATTTTAAAAAACAAACACACCAACAAAGCATTTAAAATGATAAGCAACTGTATTTCAAAAAATACATTCTGAGTAATTGATATTGGTAGTCTGTGAGCAAGAAAATGAATGTTGACTGGTAAAATTTTTCTTAGCTTTTAGACAAAATTCAAAATTTTGTATTTATGATGATCAAATGCTATTACAAGAAGAATGCAGTATTTCTCACAAAATACTTCTATGCAAAGTAAGATTTTTTTATTTATTTATTTATTTTTTTTTTTAAGAGATGCCAAAGCTAAAGTTACTTAAATATCCTAACTGGTAAGCTCTATCAGCTACCTATATTCAGAGTAGCTTTTTAGGTGGAAAGGCATGTAAGATCAAACCCATTCTGTATTGAATATTGTCATTTCCCTGAATTCATCAGACATCTTGCAGAAATGTCCCTTCTAACACTGAAGCATTACTGTTAAACAATATTTAAGCTAGTGGGTAAAATTTTGCAGCATTAGTCAATATATTTTATTTTTAGAAATAAAACTCACCTTGAATAGTAGTCCAGAATTTAACATTAAACAGGGAGTGCTACTGATGTGGAAAGTTTAAAATAAAGGGAGTGAACAGAATAACATCTAATCCAAATAACTGGAATATGATAAGACACATATTTTGACTGAGTATTTTAGAATTAAAGGAACTAAATTACGCAAAAAATACTGTCAAGGGTTCTGTAGATAGCTCTTTGAAACTCAACACAGATACAAAGAGCACAATAACATTATTTGATAGAGCAAATTCTCTGCTACAAAACATTATTTTTCAACATCGTTGCAGAATCACAAGATCAGCAGGTTCCCCCAGATTGGTTGCAAAGGAAATTTTCAAGGCAAGTTTTGAATATCTCCAGAAAGTGAGACTCCTCCTCTCTAGGCAGCCTGTTCCAATGCTTCATCACCCTCACAGTGAAGAAATTGTTCCTCATGTTTGTATGGATCTTCCTGTGTCACAGGTTTTGCCCATTGTCCCTTGTCCCATGACTGCATGCCACTGAAAAGAACCTGGCCCCATCCATTTGACTTTTGATGTTTATATGTAGTAAGGAGATTGCCTCTAAATCTTCTCTTCTTCAGGCTGAACAGTTTCAGCTCTCTCAGCCTTTCCTCACATGGGAGATGTTCCAGGCCCCTGATTATCTTTATGGCCCTCTGCTGGACTCTCCCTAGACGTTCTCTGCCTTTTTTTTTGAATGGAGAAGCTCAGAACAGGGCACAGTATTCCATTTATGACCTAAAGTAGAGGGGGAGAATCGCCTCTGTTGACGTGCTGGCCAAACTCTTTTTAATACACCCCAGGATCCTAGTGACCCTCTTGGCCACAAGGGCACACTGCTGGCTCATGGCCAACCTATTGTCCACCAACACACCCAGGTCCCTCTCTGCACAGCTCCTCTCCAGCAGGTCAGCCCCTAACTGGTACTGAAGCATGCCGTTATTCCTCCCCACATGCAAGACCCTACACTTGCCCTTGTTTAAGCTCATCAGGTTCCTCTCCCACCATTAGTTAAGCGTTTTCACCAGTGATGAAATCTACACCAGCAGATGTGAATCGCTATCGCTGTTGCCACTGCTGAAACACACCACCCACTACCTCAGTGTGCTCACGTTCACTGTTTGGTCTCCATAAATGTTCAGCAAGCATCTATGAATGTCAGTGGGTACCATTTTTTACATGTAAAGGAATTCAGTAACACATTTATTTCAGATGCACTTCCATGTCATATGCTATTTTGTCAGACTGCCCCTCTGCTGTCATCAGTCAGACAGCATCAAAATGGAATGGAATATTGGGAGGATTCAACCTCTACTGCCATGTCACCAACATCCGCCTCTGACATCGTGGGCAACATCATAAAATAGGAGGCATTACCTTTGGAGCAGACCTTGTACCTGTTCACAGGCAGCTACTAGTTGCAGTTGTCTGTATATTTTCACTTGCCCTTTTTCTGTTTGTTTTTTTTTTTTTTTTTGTTTTCCTTTACAACTTTTCTACCTCAAAATCTAAGAACTTGACTACTTTAGATCCTAACTTTTCAGGATAAATGCTTTAAATGAATCTTAGGTATCTTTTTATTTTGTATAATCATGTATTACTCATCCTCTTATTGTTTTGTCTATCCTTTTTTGAGGGAAGCGACTATATATTTAGTCTGTTGCTGAAGTCAGTCTTCAAACAGGCATAAGTGGCTACAAGACACACTCATAAGTTGGCAGTGTTCACAAGAATACATCTGGCTTTTACAGCACACATTCATGTATGAGTATGGAAGATTTTCTGTGCACTCAACTGTTATTAACTGGCACAATCAAACCTGCTGGAGATATTTTGATATCCTCTCAGTACCTGTGATGAATCTCTGCTGTTTCTCTATGCTGTCAGAGAAATTATCAGGAGGAGCTGTAGGTTTTGTACTTCTGTTTAACTAGAGCTGCAGAGGTATAATTACAGTGGATTTGCCTAACCCCAATCACAAGAAAACAGCTTTCATTGAAGCAAAAAATGAATATTATTTTTTAATAGATATTTGCAGAGAAATGACATGTTTCTATCAAAATGAAGCCATCACATTTTGTGAAAGAATGTAAGTCAGGTGTCTGTAACAATGCACAATGGTATAAATTTAATGAACACTGAAGGTTTAGAATCTGAATAAATTTAATGAACGCTGAGGGTTTAGAATTTGAATAAAGGTACCATTACAAAACTATAGGCATACTCTGGAATGTAGACCACTTTTCCTATTGCTCTCTTTTTAAAAAGTTGCATAAATGAAAGGCTATTTAAAGCTACAAAAAAGATTGGCACAACTTAGGGCTAAGTTTAGAGTTGCATTGATGGGAAAAATAGGTATTCTGATTTAATGAAGCTTAATTTTAAATAATATTTTGGAACACTTAGATTGGATGCTTATCCATATTTGGTACAAATTGAATGATATCCATTATCAATGAAAAAATTCAAAAATTGTTTTGTTTTTTTTTTTCAATTTACATAGAACATATAGTGAAAATCAACAGTAGCACATATCTCACATGTGCCTGAGACAAAACTCCCCTAAATGTCCCATGCAATTAAACAGTCATGAAAGCACTCATGAGCAACGCAGAGTCACTGAACACTAATCTGCAGTTGTTGTTTTTTTTCCCCTTTATTTCTAAAAACTGAGATCATGTTGTTTTCCTGCATTCAACAAATGGGGTGGAAGTTGGGGAATAAAAAAGCCTTGCAGAACTGTATTTTTTTTTTTTTTGAAGAACTGTTCTGTGACATCATTTCTATTCAGAATGGATGTAGAAATCAATATTTCTTTTTAACTTAAAAGTTGTTAAAAAAAATCAGCTTGACAAAACAGGCTTGTAGCTCTTCGGCAGGTACAACAGTACATGAAGCAGCTAGGAGTAAATTCAACACTATTGTCTTCACTATTTAGTACATTTTGCTTTGAAAAATTATGATTGGTTTCCAATGTGCCAGATATGCTCACATGACTGCTTTTGTATCCAGTCTTTGAAACTGCCCAGACTGATCTCTCATCAAAGAAACGTGCCACTGTTTGCTCGCTCCTTATTCCAGTCAAAGAATTTCAATTCTGATATTTTATTCTGGCTAAGCTGGAGTAGGAGGCTGTACAAAACTTTCCTTAAACCATCATCTTGTCTTTTGCACAGAACAGCACAATTATTTATCACAAATACCCAAAATAATTTGGAGCAGCCTAGCAGCCTCAGAAATACTGCTCTGAAGAACTGAGTCATTTACATATTGTGAAGCACTACCCATCCTGATCCAGGGAATGAAACACTTTACTCCAGGCATGATTCACTAGCAATTCTTCTACATCTGTCTGGAACTAAAACGCTGTGAACTAAAATGGCTGCCCTTGCGTTTAAGAAAGCACCATATTCATGCTGCTCTTCAATCCCTAATTTTATAACACAGGGGTGATAAATGGTATTTTAGGAATGCCTGTGCAATCAAGTTGCTGTTCACTCAAGGCAAGCAGTGCTGCATGATCTGCCCTGATGGGTTCTCCTAGTCACAGCAGCAGAGACAGCTGAAACAGAACTTTCTTTAGAGGAAGTTGTTGCACCAAAGCTCTGTACGTTGGAAAGATGCATATGAGAATGCACAAGCAATGCTGTCTCTGCTATTCAGACATAGCTATCACTTGTTTCCTTCTGAATTTTTGTGCTTTTAAGTGCAATTTACCAGTAGTGAATCTGCTGCCCTCCTTTTGAATGAAGGATGTTCAGGTGCTTCTACGAGGTACAAAGGAAGCAACAATTTATGAGTTGCTTCCATTAATATATACTTCTGAGCTGATTTTCTTTTTTTTCTTTTTTTTTCTTTTTCTTTTTTTTTTTTAAATTAATGATCCTAATGTTATTACCCCTTGATAAACTAAGAGATTAAGCAGACGTATTTACTGGGGTAGACCATTCTATCTTGTACTATCAATAGGGATTTTAATTTGGATTGACATAAAAAAGACAGCCTATCTTCTTCTCAACACTCCAATTTTTTGTAATGCCTCTATATACTTTATATATTAAAAATCACTGTCAAGTATATATTTAAAAATTTATTATCACATACTAGTGCCTTTTATAGGCATTAGAGATTTCAAAGGTAAGATGGATATATTAAATATTTTAAAGACATTTTATAAATGTCACATTTCTCTATTAAAATTGATATTTCATGAATAGATCAGATTAGAGGAGAATATTTCTTTATTAATTTTTTTTTTGTCATCAAAATCAAAATACAGGTACAATTTAGTAGAAATAAATGGTCTAAGCAAAATTATATTATTATATGTAATCAACTATTGCCACATACTTTGTGCAGCAAATTTTAATGCGGTGGCCTGTTGATCATCTCCCTTTCACTGCTGATGTGTGATAGTTGGGTGGAGTCCTCTGTTGTAACCTAAGTAGCCTGTCTGCTCTTTCTAGAGTTTTATGAGCTACCACATCACATAGAAAGTTCACCACAAAATTAATGTCCCAGTTCCACCAGAAACTTTTCACTTCTGGGAAAACTAGAGAATATTGGAAAAGCAGTGAAGTAGAAAATCATTTGCACTCAGGGGCTGAGCTCTTCTGTTATGCTTTCATACATTATGTGTCTCACTACCACTGAGTCTTGTGCCATTTAAAGACACTTTCATCCTTTCTGCTGGGCTGTTTTGTTAACCTACTGCAGCTAATGTACCTGGCCTGTGTGGCAGTGGTTTGGACTACAGGTAACTTCAATCTTAAAAATGTCTTAAAGATGGATTATGTATCTCTCTGAACAAACTAAAACTACCATAGTGGTAGATTTATTTGTCTTCCTTGATTAGGAATTAGGTAAATAACAACAACAACAATAAGGTCTGAGATTTATTTTTAATTGTTACAGACTGTGTTATAAGTCTCTGCTATAAATCAGTCTTAAGGTATGCCAGTTGTACAGCTGTAATTTTAACTTGAATTCTTGCTATATGAATAGAGAGAGACTTGTTCCAGATGTCTAGGCAAATTGCTGGTTTCAAGGAAAATACTGTGTATCTCAGTTGTTCAACTAGCTGAGTATTTATCCAAATAGCCAGACAAGCTTCACAGGTCCTCAGAGCCAGGAACTACTGTGTATTGCTTCTTTAGGTAGCCAGCTAGCTTTAAGGTAGTTCATGACCAGCAACAAAGAGAATACCTAAAGCTGCTTACATACACACAACTGACACTTTGTCCTTTGATGATACATCTAGCTACAGATTTCCAGATGGCTTTTTGTAGGTTACATAGTTTCTTGTTGGATTCCTTGTATCTAAGAGGTAAAATTGCTGCTGCTGAGTTCTTGCTCTGCCCCAATAAAGATATTTTTTTTTTCTTAATAGCAAGATCTTGGAAAAACCTTTCAAAAGTTCATCATATTAATTAAAAAGGTCTTTTCTTTCAATTCTGGAATGCTATTAACAGAATTACAGATGCTTTTACCTCTAGAAAATCCATTTACATCCATCTTCTGTCTCATTATCTCTTCATTATCTATCTATAAAGGTTTTCTATTCAGCACCACTTAAATGCTTTAAGCAGCTTCCTTTTCTTTTTTAACCTTCAAACTGCACTGCTTCCATTCTTCTTGTGGTTTTGAAAGTTTGAAATTTTATGATTCTATTTTGTAATTGTAATGAATGATCTTTTCCAAAATGAGCCAGAGAAGTGAGATATGGAGGAGTGGTGCTGAGCCCTAACCTTTGAGATGAGGTCAGAAAGTCTGATCTGAAATTGGACGGGTGCTGCAAAGGCTTGAGTGCAGGGCTGTACTTAACAACAAGGTAACAGATTGCAAACGTGGAGGGACCCCAGTGATGAGCTAAAATGATCAGAACTCTAGTGGAGAAAAAAGACTGTGGGAGTCAACAAGTTTAGCAGGAAATGTGGGTCAATGAAAATTTCTTATGCTCTAATTCTGAAGTACTCTATTTCATAATGAAATGACATTACCCAGTACTGAGAGACTTAGTCAATCTATTCCAGTGTAAATGACTTTATCATGTTTCATCTCATTGCAGCATTACATGCTGGCTCCTAATGCATTGTTCTTTCCTGTTTCATCATGACTTGCTGAGACATAAATCATTTTTTACTGCTATGCCCACAAGCTATTTACTCTTTCATCATGTTGTTATTAAACTTCAGTCTTGTTTCTTGCATGTCAGCTTTCACCTAGTCATTTGTTTATTTGAAAGAAACTTACAAAATGGGCTCAACGCTAGTCCTTTGTAAACTGAGAATGTTTTGTACTGTGGGATCAGGTTTATTGCCAAGTAAATTGTGATTTGAAAAGGTGTTGCTGAAACTAGCTAGATAATTTATAGACCATCAGCCAGTTCAAAGCCTACATTTTTATAGTACATTATAGTCTATTATTATTATTTTCTTTTGCTAATACTATTGGACAACTCTAAAGTGTAGGTTAATGTTTTCTCCATCTAAGTGTTTGAAAACTCTCAGTTCTTAGCAAGATCAACATGTAAAAGTTAATCTTTTAATGTCAGTCTTACCATTACTACTGACTGAAATGAGGAAAACTGAAGTGGCAAACCTCAATTTTATTTACAAACTATGTATCTACAGTGTAGCTAAATAAAAGGGAATGAAAAAAAAATGTTGTGTCTACTTATTTAAAATTTATATTAAAAATATGGAAAATTTTGCACATTTGCCCCTATATAGATATCGATGCCCAGTCTTTTATAGATCACCTTGGATCTGTATTTTTTCTAGGCCACATTAGCTCTAAAGTTAGAAATATAAACTGCTGAATCCAGATCTTCAAACCTTATCTTCCACCTGCAAGTATTTCTTCATGTAAGCTGTTAGCTGTGGCATAGGGCCCTCTGGACTCCTCCAGTCTTCTAAGGATCATTTCCATCTTACATTTCCTAGACTTCATCTGTGGCTTCAGTGAGGTCCCTACTATCTCTGACTAGCCCTAACCCCTCCGCTCCTTCAAAAAAAATCCAACATTAGAAAAATCCACATAATACCCCAAATATGTCATTGGGCTTCCTATTGGCACTTCCAAAACTTTTGTCTACTGCAGCTGGATGTCAAATGGCTGGATTCTTTCCTTTTACAGCTTCACAGAATGGAAGTGGAGGCATAGCTGGGAGTCTCCAGAGAGGAGTGACTTCATTCCTACCTTGCCTTGTCATGGAAAACAAAGGGTATGGCTTTGCATTACAGATAAACCAATCTACAGAATGACTTGCTCTTGCCTTTGGTCAGTCTCACTTTTCCTCTTTCACTGGTCTTGTTACTCAACATTTTTGAAAACAAAATAAGCAGAAACCCACTTGTTTTAGTGAAATCCATTCACAAATTTCAAAGCTGACCTCAAGTGCAAGCACTGGAGTATAATGACAATAATCTTTAAATAGGCACAAGTATAATATGAAGTTTTGCTCTGGCCAACCCTTGTCAGACCTGGTATGGTTGACCAGAAGTGATTTAAGACAAAGCTGATTTATAGCTCTTCTTCCACAGGCAAATGACCGTAAAATCCAAGACCATTCATATATTTAATTTTGTGTGTCATATCATTAAGTTGTTGGATTACATCTTACAGTCAGCTAACTAGATCTATTTCTTCTGTCTTTAGTACTTGGGAGGATTAGCAAACCACTTACCTGTCCTTGTGATAACATAAATAAATGCAGGCCCAAATTTGTATTACCACTGAAGATTAGGGCTTGTACTGACATCCTTAGAACTAGCTATTAAGTAGAAACCAGATCAAAACAAAAAACAAGGCTATTACCATTACCCTGACAACATAATAACACTTAATTTACATGTGAGATGTAAAACACAAAGAATGACTTAACAGTTGTATATATCTTTTTTTTTTTTATTTTAACTCTGAGTTGATTATGAGGTCTATACAGAACTGAATGATTCACTTATCTTTTAATTGCTCAATGAAGAAAGTGGACAAAAGGATAAATACTGCTGAAGTGCTTGATCCAGGACAAAATCTGAAGCTGGAATAGAAGGTAATAGATGCATCTTAACTGCTGAAAATGTATCAAGAAGTTTTACCAGCAAGTGATGAACCTGAAAACTTTAGCTATTTGCTTTTTATTAGCCTGCCATATTGTACAAGCTTATTTAGAACACAGTCTGTTTTTTTTTTTTTATTTCATCTGAATTAGTAGAATGGTTAATGTACATTTAAAAGATAAGGTTTCAGTTTTTCTCTTATTTTAAGAATTCTAATCTCAATTGAAATGATGAAAGGTGAAGGAAGAGATATGAGCTCTGTTGTAAGGAAAATAATAACTCTGCTCTATTTGTGTAGTTTAAATTAAATAAGGATTGAAACAAGCTATGTGTTTATTAACAACTGTTTATTAACTGATGTTCAATGGACTATACATTCAGGATCGGTTAAACAACAAGTAAATCCTGATAGTAAAAACATCAATTTTCTTAAAACCATCAAAGAACTAATCACAGAATTCTCTGCTTCTCCCTCCCCACTCCTGTTTAGTAGGTACAGGTTTCAGGCCCCCAGTGCCTGTCTGGGTGGCTTCCTTCACATATTCTCATTGCCATGCCACTGTGTTAGAGTGTTAGAAAAAGAAGTGTTAGAAAAGAAACAACACCACAGCCAATGAACAGGTGCAGAAAGAAAGATTCTGTAGGCCACCCCAATAGTAGCATTTTTGTCACAAAGGGAAAGACTAAGAGTATGACTAATGCAGACCCCATCTCTTCCTACTTTTTCTGCTAGAAGTGTTAAGCAGTTCGTCATAGTGTAAGGGACTATTAAGCCTGAAAAAATAGTGTGTTTCTTTTTTCCATTTTTTTCTTTTCTCTCTTATTTTTTTTTTAAAGCCCTCTGAACTGTATGCTGCCTAGAGACAGTAGTGAAAGTAATGAAAAGTGGATTTGCTGTTTGGGTATAAATAGCTATGAAAGATAGTGCTGATCTTATAATGTGATGCATAAACGGGTGTGATTTGAGAATGTTCAGCCTTCACAGGAGGGAATATGTATGTTCATAACACCAGCCAAAAAGCAATTTTATGTAGATAACTTCTGTAGAGCAGAAGTGTGCTCTAAACAAAACTAAATTAAAGTTCTTGTTTTACTCTTTTGATATCCTTACATGTAGGAAGCCAATTTTAGGATTTCTTCAGTCTTGTTTACCTTTACCCTCAAGCTGTTAGCATTTGAATTTCTAATATGATCTGGAAATGGATGGCATTTATTTTTCAATATTTGCCTAAAGTTTACAGCTTACAAGTACATGAGTAATAAGCTTTGAATGTGTAAAAGGTTATACCAAAGCTGCCTTGGTTTGATAAACTCCATGGATCATTTCCTTTGCAACAGCCAAACTATATTTCTCAAGTACCAGCCTGCTGGGCTTTACATTCACATTTTGTAGTCCTGTTTATTATTTAATTCTATTCCCCCATGCCAAGAGGCATAGGGCACTTTTAGAATTACATGGTGGTAGAAAGTAACCCTTGAGAAAGTGGGATGTTTTTTGTTTTGTTTTAAGATGTACTAACTATTATCAGATTTAGAAATTAAATGAGATCTTGGCAGAATCTCAGTTGCAAAGTGGTAGATAACGGGAGGTTTATCCTGAGACTGGAAAAACTCAGCCAGCAAGTCAAGGTCAGGGAACATTTCCCACCTTAAAGTTGTTTTGCACATGGACTTTCCAATTTAGGGAACAAGAAACTTAACTGAGTCTGTAGCATTCCTGTAGTTATAACACGGAATGAATGAAGTGATTCAGGTCACATGAACTAGTTATATTTGTCCTCCGTAAAGCAAATGAGAGTCATAATTTATATGCATTTGACAGCTTCGTTTGAGGGCTATTGTCAAGCAGATGTAAGGACAAAAAAAAAAAAAAAGAGACTTGAAAATACAGGTTTGCATAAATGGCGCAAATACATATTTAAATTAGAACAAATACACTAATGTGACTATATCATAGTAAGAACTCTCCATAGTTATAACATCTCAGCCAGGAGGCCAGTCTGCCTAATTATCCTTTACAATTTCTGCCAAGGTTTGGAGTGCTCTCGACATGTATGTAACTTATAATTCATGTTGGTTAGTAGGAGTCATTAACTGCAGTTTGAACTAATCCTTTTTCCTTGCTTAAGGTAACATGAATTTCTCAAACACTTTCTGCCTCACTTTCCATGTATAGATGTTAAGGAGAATAATGGTGACGTGGGTGGAGACCTGAATTTCTTCTCCTTTCCTTCTTAACATTTTTGAATAATGTTTCTGAATCTAGAAATTTTTATCCTATTCATATTTTTCTAAAACACAGTAGTAAGCTTTCATGTATATCATGATGCATTTTAAGTATGAGAGACTTTCAAAATCTATTATACTTAGTGGGCTGTGAGATTAATGTACAAGAGCATTCATAAAACAATGTGAGAACTGAGCATTTTCCTCTCCTTACATTTCTGTTAGATTTCAGGGAAGTATCACATATCTCCACAATATTTTCTTTGAAGAAATTCAGCATCTGTGCCCATGTTTTATTTGCATCTAAATAATACCTTAATTACTTCCCCGCTTTTATATTTAACTCAAAGTAAATTAATTTATTAAGAGTGACTTTATTTAGCTGCTATAAGTTACAGACAACAGTTCACTTTATCTCTAGTTGAGACTACTTTTATTGCATTTATTTCCTTGAATTTGTTGGATCTTGTTTGGGTTTAATCCCAGTTTTAATTTAAATGTTAAAAAGTCAATGCATTGGCTTTCTAAACCATGATTTTCCAAGCTCCTTTCTAGGCTTGGCAATATGTCAATAAATCAGAGGAACATTTTTTCAGTTCTGCGTTACAACTAGAAGAGGCTTAATAATTCTTCGTTTATTTAAAGAGTTTTTATTCTCAAATCACTACACACACACACATATATAAATTAATTTTCCATGTCCTTCACTTAAATGTACAGAAATCTTGATCCCAGAAGTATTTCTCTTCCATTTCACTCATTGCAGAGGTACAAATCAAACAATGAAAGAAATCACTTTGTCATTTTAAACTAGGAACAACATTCCTGAAAATTACCACTAATCCACTCTCCAGGAGGTATTTAAAGAGAATGGAAAGAAATACTGACAGAATGTCTAAAATATTTGCTATTGTGTTCCCAACTTTCTGTCTCCTCCCAAGATGATTCACTGAACTGAGTGAATGGTTTGCCAACACAGTGGTTAACTAAAGAAAACAGAGTAGTAGACAAACACAAATTACTGCAAGACATGTACTTTGAAGGCATTTATCAAGTACATTTAACAGATTAGCAATGTGACACCACAGATGCTCAGTTGTAGTGAATTAATGGGTAAGAGATTGTGGAAACCTGGTAATAGTTGCCACAGGTGAATTGAAAAATTTCAGGTTCTGTGGCTCATGGTATTGGTTTATGAGTTACACACCAAAGTGCAGCTTCACTCTTGGCAGGTTCCTAACAGAACTGTCAAAAAGGCAATGCAGGGAGAGCTTTAATCACTGACAATACCTTTGGTACTCTACAAGAGCATTTTCTGTGATCATTCAGAGCAGAGATTGTTTTCTGGAGTACTAATTTGCAGATGTGAAGGCACACAATTTAAAGTGAGCAGCAGTGTGCCTCAACATTTGGTCTAGTTTTAACAAGAGATCTAGTTCTGCCTTCAGTAGATCATGTAGACATATCCACACTGAACCAAAGGTTTATAAACACTCTTCCCATACCATGTAGTGTTTCTCATTACATAACTCTATAAGCCTGCTGCTAATTGATAGCAAAATAGCACAGACTAATTACAGGTTAAAAGTTTGGGTGATTAAGCGTGTGTTAACTGCTTTGTATTCATCTGACAATACATAGAAGCTTTAAATCCAGTTTTGAATAGTGTCTATGCCAGTGAGGTTCTATTTCACTTTGGTTTCCTAGATACCACTGCAAGAGTCATAATATTATAAGAGGCGATGTTGCTGAGTGCTTTGCACTGGACTGATGAACTGTTTCTTGAATTTAAAGGAAACAAAGAAATAACAGTTGACCTTAAAAATCTTCTTATCACATAATCTATCATATCATTTCTTGTAGTTTTCTGGTTTTGACATTTTGTACAATTTTTAATAACTGAAGGAATTCCCAGCTGGAGAGTTTAGAAATAATAATGAAATTGTGAACTCATGTCAGTGACTGAAAGGTAAAAAGAACATTGTGAGGATGTTATCTCATACCTCAAACATTCAAACGAAGAAACTCTGAGATAAGGCTATCCTGAAAAATTTGTAATAACTAGAGGAAAAAAAAGAAGGATATCAACCCTGAAGGCATCCCTAACAGCTTTAAGATAACCTTATCTCTTTCATTCAGTGGCACCACTAAGAAGAAAAAGGAAAGGGAAAGAAACAAACATTAGAAAAACAAGAATTGTATGTTGCTGTGGGAAAACAAAACAGTGCCTATGTTCTAATTATAAACTGAGAAGAATTAAAATTTATTTATGTGTTTCTGACCTATTACGAAAAAAGAAAAAAAAGAAAGGGAAGCCAACAAGAATCTAAGACAGCATTAGTTGTTTGAATTATGAGGATTGAGGTGTCTGCATAAACTGAAAAAATGCTCCAAAGCACGTTCTGGTGAAGCATCTTGCATTCAAACTGGATAGTTCTTGTTGGTTTTGGAACAAGAATTAAATAAAAACCTGTTAGAAAATGGAGAAAGTTGCAGAGAAAGGACAGAAAATTCTCAGAGAGAGGTACTCTAATAGTATTATAAACAGGTGCTAGTGAAGTGCATGACTTAAGGATTAATTTGGCTTAAGATTCAGGTGAAATCCAGAAGTCAAAATGTAGTGAATTGAAGTGAAATAGCAATAACATCTGCACAATTCTTAACCAAAATAGGTATATGAATTCATTTCATGAATTTTTTTTCAGTATGCGAAAGAATATGAAAACTGTTGTGTAAAATGCTAACTTCAGAACAGTAAAACAATAACCTGAAGCGAAAGCAAGATGTATCAGAGAATAAATATCAATTTTTGGCTAGGTACCAGATGTCCAATGGTACAAAAAGGCAGCAAGTATTCTTTGTCCTTCGCCGTTTTTCAGCTTCATATTCTGGTGTAATAGAAGAAGTTTCAAAGAAAAACTAGGCTTTTGAAGGATTTATTATTATTATTTTTTTTTTTTTTGCATCTGTTTTAACAGTGATCCACCTCAGACTTTGTTGAAGGAACATAGAATCATGGAATGGCTGAGGTTGGGAGAGGCAGCTGGAGGAATTCTCGTTCAACCTGCTCCTTGTCAAGCAAGAACACCAAAAAACAGGTGAGCAGGGTCATGTCTCAGTCTTCCTGATTATTATTTTATTTAACAGAACTTGCTTTCCTTAGTTTCTGGGCTGGTGAATTTGGAAAGTATGGGCGTTTCTGCAATACTCTTAAAACTTATGGAAGTATATGTCATTAGTGAACACTGTCATCAGGGTAATAGTAAGAGCCAGGCTGTGTGACCTGACAGACAAAGGCAGTCCTTTTTGCATTAAATTTCCTTTAATTTCATAACTCAGAATATTATAACTCTTCTAAACCAGACTTGAGCTCACAGAGTTTAAAGCTGAGACTTCACATTTAGCTTTATCTTCCCAGTTGTTTGCTTTTTTTTTTCTCAGTCTCCACTGCAAATGATGTATAGAATAGAAAAATGACTATTATGCTGCCATGCAAATTCCAAATGCTCAAAGCTTATCAGCTGGCTTCATTTAAAGGTCATGAAAACGATCTTATTAAAATTCAAAAGGTGGATAAGGTCTGCAATCAGAAAATCCGAAGAAGACTCTGACTCTCTAGTTTGTTTGCTTTTTCTCAAATTTAATAGACCACAGATTTCTCACCCTACCTGCTTGGATCTGTGGCTGCTTTTAGCTCAGTAGATACTCTTCCGAACTTAATTCACTTCTATCGTGAAAGGCTTCTTGGCCTAGCCTAGAGAATCAGGTGAGAGCAAGAAGAACCATTATTTATCTTGACATTCTCAGGACAAATAGAAGTTAGTATCACTTTTATTTGTAGTGATGAAAAGCCTGGAAAGCTCTTTACTCTCACTAGTCCATGTAGTATATTTCTTCAGAAATCATGATCTCAAACCATTGTTTTTGTGCAGACAGGTCATGAAGAGCCAATTTTCTCTGAGACTATAAAGCATCTTAACTTATGTCAACCTCTCAGGTGTCACATCAATTATGTAGTTCTTTATATCCACCTTTCCAAAATCTATACAAAATACCAAACACTTACAAGATCCTTTATACTCCCTTCTAATTTTTGGTTATCCAGAAATATCAAATGTTGAAAAAAGAACATCAGCAAGTTTCCTAAGATATCTTGAGGAAAAAGACCGTAATTTTTACAGTTCCTAAACTTGAATTTTTCACTGTAATTTTAGTGGAACATTATATGTAAACCTTTCTCATTCCCTGCCTTATGATCCTTGTCTTCTCCCACTCCCAGTTTGCAGCCTGGACTGATAAGAAAAACTAAAGTAACCAGTTCCCCACTGATTATCTTATGTGTTTCTACCTTCCTCTGTTTTCAGTGCTCTTAGCAAAAAAGCCACTTAGCTGTGTATGAAATATTAGGTGCTGAATTCTTAAAAGAAAATAACCTGAGCAGCCTCACTTCCTTTCAGAGGCTGAGAGGAGGAGATAATATTAAAGAAACAAAAATTCATTAGCATTCCAGAAGAACATGCTTATGCTCAGGTATCTAGAATACCCATTTCCAGTTATAAAATACAAGTTTAACATTAAATACTATTTATTTTGAAATGCTTCCTAATGCATTGCATTTATTCAACATTGATCATGAGAGTAATGGAAGAGGTAGGTGGAAAATGCAGAACATGAAGTGAGTTGTGAAAACAGGCAACCTTAGATGAGTGTGTTTTACACTGAAAGGAAACGAACTGTGTCCAAGAGAGGGAAAGAGAGACTTGTAACAAGGAAATAATATTGTTTTTGCGTTGCATTTTTGTATTGAATTTCTTGAGTGTTTGGGATACATATGCATATTGTATATACATATAGACCTATCTTATATATATTGCATTAATAAGATTCAAGTAGGAAGTTCAAATTATTGTAAGAGGAGGCTATGCAAGAGGAAAATGTAGAAGGAAAGACTGAAGAAATTTTTCTGTTTTGTGGTCGGGTTTCAGTGTAAAGAAGCTGGAAATTCAGCATGACTCTTTGGCAGCTCAGTTCTACTGTGATGTATAAGAATGGTAAAAATCAGTTAATCAATGTGATCAGAAAAGCCATAGTTGAAAATACAATCAGTTGCTGCCTTATACACTCAGTATTTATAGAAACAATGTAACTTCTCATTATACTTCTACTGAGGAAAATTACAGGAAAAAAAAGACAAAATAGAAATCTCATCAGTTTTAGGTAAACTGCCTGACAAGAATGGTTCCTAAACTTCATGAAATATTAACATGGAAAATGCAAATTTCAATTTCAACAATAAATTCTAAGTCATGAGAATGAATAGAAATAAAATCAAAGTCAAATGTCTTTGAAAACCAGACTTTGAGTCCCAAAACAGAACAAAAATCAGTAATAGTGTTATATTATATAAAACCTATATTAAATATAGCTCAAGTAACAATCTGTAGTAGCTGTTATCATACTATCTTAGCATCATTTTTGTAAGTAGACTGTTTTGCAGTGACACTAATATTCCTCATAGTAGTGGAAATGCTAAGTCACAGCCTTGATTAAGAGCCTGGTAAGAAGGCAGGGCCAACCCAGGAGATCTCAGGTACATTCAGTACACCTGAGTGACTGGAAGGGGTGGAGCCAGGATCCACCCCTTCCCAGACCTTATTTATGGGTTGGCAGTGGAGGTAAAGATCTGTCACTACAGATCCCTGTCTACGGGAGGCCTTCCAAAGGTAAGTAGCTTTTTTTACTTTCATTTCTGCATTCCCTGGCTGCTGCATTTGGGCTTGTCCTCATTTGCTGTAGCCGAAGACTTTGCCTCCCAGCTATTATTGCTGTACTTTCTGTCACATTATAGCATTACACTCGTAGAACAAAGATTTTTGCTGTAAGAGTATGAAAATTTTGTTGGATCTCCTAAATAATACTGCTAGTACTTCAATAATTACATCAAAAATGTGTAATATAGCTAGTTAAAATGAGAAATCCCCGTTAAAATGGGGGAACTTATCATATAAATGTTGTGGTGGTTTAAAATATTTTGAATTATTTTAATACCTAAAAGCAAATTCAATAACACAGCTTTCCCTAGCTGTAGCAGTAGAGGAGTTCATTAAGAAATTCCCAAATAAAGGAAGAAGTGTAGCCTTCCAAACTGGTATTTGGAGATAGTAGCTAAGAGTAAGAAAACATCTGATGAGAGAAACTGATAAACAAAGCATGTTTTTTTTTCAGTTATCTTTAATGTCAAAGAGCTTCTAAAATTCAAACTAACAATTAAGACATATTTGAATGTATTAGTTGCTTCTAATATTTTGTGCATCTCTAGCTACGCATCTATCGTATGTTAAGTCACTATCACAGTTTATGTGAGGCAATATGCAAATATTAAAATCAAAGTGTAATGCACTAACTTCTGAGCTTGCTTATTGTCTTTAGTGCTGTCAGCAGAGTTATTAATTTGAGAGGCCATGCACTCTTCTAGTAATTTAGATTCTTCATAGAATTTAAAATGTAGATCTTTATTTTAAATTTATAGGCAATATGTAAATATTACTAGACATTTTCTCCTGCTTTTTTATTCTAACAAAACTTTGAGGCTCTTTAGGGTAGTCATCTCATGGACACAGATTTACATCACTTTAAATTTTCAGGACTGAAAGGTTTTATGGGATTCAATTTCCTTGAATGTGAATGTAGATAGATAGGCTGATATAAAACTTAATGAGTAAAGGGAGTGTGGACAGTGGAAGAGGTTAGCAGTTGTTTTATTTTCATTTTGAGATTAAAAAGAATTCTCATTGGTCCTTATCCCTTAACCGTAATTTGTAAGATGGAAAACCAAACAAATTTTGCATAACATAGTATGCATTAAGTAGAAAGTAACTAAAATATATCTGCAAGAAAATCTGTCTCACTTGTTTTCAGCTGATGCATTTGTACCCATTGTAAGCAGCTCATTTCTTGTATGATTAACAAAAAAAACTGTCTTAAAAGCCTATGTTAAAAAGGCGCCATTAAGTGATCATATTAGGTCCAATGCAAAGCATTGATTTGAGTATTAACTCTTACGAAAACATTTTCTTTTTTTACTCTCTAATAATGACCTTGAAGTACTATGAGAAAACAAAAAAAAAAGTTTAGGTGTTGAATAGGTAGTTGTACGAGTAAGTAACATTTCAGTAGACATTAGTTGTTATGCCTCCAAAGAAATCTTCAACAGAAATAACTGCGTAAAACTAATCGCATCTTCTTGTTGTTAGTGAGCAATATATGGGAATGAACACTGTTAATCCTTGACTCTAATTTAAGATTTAGCAACATTTTCAATTAGATCAAGGAACTTATTCACAAAAGCATATTTTTGGAAAAGAAATCTGAATGCTTGAATGATTTTAGAAATGTGTATTTCTTCTGAAGGAACAGGCCTTCACAATAGAAGCTGCTAAGTGAGTTTGCTGTTATCTTGCAAAAATGAATAAGCTCCATAAATCAATAAAAATGAATGAATGAAAGTGAGCAGTTCACTTCTAGAAGCTTTTGACCATAGAAATGGGAAAGTTACAGCTGAGGCCAAGAAAAGAGCTAAATCTGGAGTCTGGTATTGTGTGACTTGTTTTGTAATGTTGTCCACTGGAGAGTAAAGATTGGGAGCTTTTCTTCAAAAAAGAAAACTTCTTTCCATGTTCCTGAATTGCCATTATATCTGATATTCTAACTTTTGTTAAAGCAACTGAAGAAACCACTTTCAGGTTTTTTGCCATATTCCCCTTCTTCGGTTTATGATCAAGGATTTTCTGAAATCCTTTTGCTACTATTTTTTCATAATGTTAGACAAAAACATAAAAATAGTTCAACATTAAACTAAAGGTCTGAGCTAATAATTCAGCCTGTGTGAAGCACCTACATGATGACCTAGATTAAGAATGATTTATCAGGTTAGAAATATTACTTCACTATTAAGTTGGATCAGATGACCTCAACAGCTTCCTTTGAACATAAACATTCCTGTGAGTCTGTGATTCATGCTCACTGGACTCAATTTTTCAAGATTTGTTTTGTTTTGTGCCCCATCTCCACTTCCCTATCTGTGAGCTATGTCAAAATTTACTCTTTTATTTTAGGAAAGAAATTAGAAAGAATGTGAGGTTAGGCAAACCTGGCCAATGCAGTAAATTGAGATTATAGCCCAAACTACCATTGTAAATTCCTTTTCATGAGTTTTCACAGCTTTTGCTGACTGAGGAGAAATATGATTCAACCATCATCAGGCAGAGTAAATCTTAACCATATTGGCCCTCAATAACATTAGTATCAATGTTGCATACAAATTGATTATTTTCACACTGTACTTCAAGACACTAATGAATAGTTTTGCAATGTTTGCATGAATTACTAAAGCTAAACTCACTTTATTAATGCAGTCCATTTTGTGATGTACTATCCCTGATTCTCTTACCGTTTGTATTTAATTATAAGCCACTTCGCAAGCATCAGTTACTTTTTAGTTAAAAATTTAGGTTTTAGTAGAAATAGTTTGTCATTTTCATGGCTAATAAGAAATAGAATTTGGCTTCTGGACACGATATAGGAAATAATCATTATGTTTGAAATATTATATTTATTAACTATTATGGTTTATGACAATGGAAATTCAATAGCAATGTTGCCAGTTTAATTATTCAACCTTTGCATTTAATTATATTTGTGTCTCCAAAGTAAGATGTGTGTAATGTTCCAAAACCTTAAAAATCCTATGGAGGAAAAATGTTTCCTCCTTGGAGGATATGCCTGCTAGCATTCCCTGAATACAGTACATTTCATGCGTTATTTCCCAAACTAAGGTTTTGTGCATATTTTCATTGATAATATATACAAAATATTCTTACAGAATATTATTCAGCTATGTACTCAAAATTAGGCAATTATATATATTTGCCCCTATCTGTATCTGCATAAAGGCTCTGCAATGTACAGTCAAGCTTAAAAACAACTCTGTGGACTATGGTACATTAAACTGGAAAACCTTTCTGCTATTTTTTCTCTTAATTCTGATAAAAAGCAATTAGGTTAAGCTGAATTCAAACAGCATTCTGCTTGGAGTTGTGATTAGGAAAATCAATATTTTATTTCATGAAATTGTTAAACAATCTGAAAACACTGGGGAAATACACGGTTCAATTTTTTTCATATCCTTCAATTGTACCTTATGCTTCTCATTTTAAGATAGAAACTATGATACAAATTCTCCATGAGACACTTAAGGCTAAAGGAAAACAGGATCCAGACAAAAGCAAAACACTTAGTCTCTGAAGATAATGTCTCCATTTACTTCTCAGTTTTTGTTAATTCAGAAAATGGGGCATTGCAGTCCTGTTGTTACAATGACTTTGTCTGTCAATTTTTTCATGCTTTTGGTTGAAATGTGTCCTATATATAGAACCAATCATACTCTAACTAGGTAATCTAGAAAAAGGAAAAATAAGAAAACAGCTAGGAAAAGAACTTCTGCCATTTTCAATGCAAAAGTGCGCCCTTCAACAATGTTGTGGTGTCTCTTCCTTCCTACCACTTTACAATAAAAAGCATAATATGAGGATACATTATATACAGTCTCTCTTCCTGAGCTGTAACAGGGCTAGAATTTTAGATCACAAATGCATCTTTCCTCTGAGGATAAGAAAAATGGTTTAAAGCTAATGTTATCTATACTATTCTTCATGTCATCTTTTCTGTGAAGAATTAGAGTAAGAAAATCATACCCATTTGACTTTGATCATCAAATATTCAAATAATGCTATGTAGGTCACTCTGAAAGTTATGCTTCCTATTTATTTCCATGGAAACTAAAACAAATCTAAAAAGCACAATAACATTGTTTGATAGAACAAATTCTCAGCTACAAAATACTGTTTTGCAGCACAGTAACTACCATCTGCTATGCGTTTTCCCTAGCAGTGGACAAGAGCTTGCATGCTTGCACTTGTTTAAAAAAAAAAAAAATCTGCACCAGTGGAGGTGAACCAGTGTAACTGTCATCACTGCTGGAATGAACCACCCACCTCCTTACTGTGCTCACGTCTATTGCTTGATCTCCATAAATGTTCAGTAACTGTCAACAAATGTCAATGGGCGCAATTTTTTCTGCATTGAGGAACTCATGCCTTTACTTCATCCACACTTCCATGTCAGACACCATTCTGTCAGACTGCCCCTCCGTTGCCATCTGTTACAAAGCAACAACATGTAAAGGAATACTGGTGGGAAGGTTCAACCTCTACTGCCATGCTGTCAACATCTGCTTTCTATTTTGTGGGCCAACATCATAAAATAGGAGGTATTACTTCTGGAACAGACCTCATATTTGTCATCCATTGTTTATGGTTAACTAGTACACAATATGAACCAGAACATGAGAGAATTCAAAGCACAGCTTTAATTTCCCCTTTTGTCTTTTATTTCAAACTTTTCCTTAATTATAATATTCTGACCAGTATCTGTAGATGAAAATAATACAAAATGTGTTGCAAAAATGCACGAAACACCTATCATCAGTTTCCATCTCCCCTGCATTAGGTCTGTCTGGTACACTGCATTTATTAAACACCATAGTGTAACCTGACTGTGACTTCTCAGAACTGTGTTCTTAGACAGATTATCAGAACAGAGTACTGAAGGGGGACACGGTTTTTACTAATGCATCCCCAAAGTCCTGTTGACTCTCAGCAGGAGGTACTTATGAAAGTAGCCAAAACAAGCTTCTGCATCTATGGATGACTTTTTATCTCCTGCTTTGAATAACTTTTGACAGTTAGCAAAAAGGTGTCATCTCTGCTTGCAGGGAGTGCATAACATTTAGTGGATACAGAGCCTCAGGTAGAAAGAGCTGCTACTCTGCTTTATTTCCATTGCAAATTTAATATAACAACGTGAAAAATGTCACATCAGACACTCTAGCTCTCTTTCAAATCCCTCTTGTTTCTCAATGTGATTTTAATCTCTCTGTTTTCATTTTAGAAAACCTGGTGTTTAAAAACTAAGGGTCATCCACTCAATTTGGGGTAAAATATTTGGGCTCCTGGAGCTAAGGTAACTTAGTCCAGCTGTGATCTGCCCTGAGGAACATAGAAAAGAAAACTGATAAATAAGTTTTTGTAAGGAAGACTTATTTGAACTTTACCATACAAAAACTTTAGTAATTCACATTATAATTACCTGTGGCACATTCACTCAAGAAGACAGAAGAGACAATTTATGTCTAATGTGAGGCAAAAAGTTGCACTCCAAAACTACTAAGAGAAATTTCCTTCTGAGCAGTGGTGTTCTTATCTTTACTAAGATAAGTGGTGTTCTAAGATCTTTTAGATCTTAGAAACATGGGAGATAATTGCATGGAAGGATTTATTACTGTATATTTCTCATCTTTGTTGATAGTCTTCCCCCTCAAAAAAAGAAAATAGAGAGGGGGGGAAAAAGGTGGTGGCAAAACAGAAGTTCATGAGGTTTCTTTTGGGAAACCAGTTCATAGAATATATATTGTGAGATTCAGTGGGGATAGCAATGAACTGGTTATATTATCTAAAACTGGGGCTGAGAACAAGATGATATGAGGCAGAAAGAAACGGAATGGAAGATAATTTACTTTTCTTTCCAGAGACAGGAGATTAAAACTGGGTTCTAAAGTATGCTCTATAGATCCTTCTTTCCTGTGACTTACTGATAAAGGCCAGAAAGAAAAGTGCTTAGCTGAAATACTTCATTCTGTTTTGGGGACCTGAGACACTGTATTGTCATTTCCACAGCTGACATTTGACTCTGAATACAAAGAGGAGTATTTCATATGCCCTTCTGAAAGCATAAAGACTGGAAGACAAGCCAACCAATCAATCAATGAACTGACCTTTGTTTTAGATTGATAGAGTAATACTGGAGAGCTCCTTCTCTTTTTCTTCTATTCCTGTCTGCAGGACTCTGAAAATTCAGTTGTAGATGTTTGAAATTCTAATTTCAGGCATGCAGACATTCCAAAATGTAAGCGACTGGTTGAAAAATCTTCCTCAGCACTAGCAGTCACTAATTTCTGGGGCTCATCTAAACATGGTTAGAGTCAAGCTCTAAAAGCTTTAAGTCAACAGTATCTGAAGAAAGTAAGTTCTGAGATTAAGAAAAATGTGTACATATATTTCACAAGTACTGTCTCAAAAATATTCACAAATATGTCATAACTCTTAGGTAAATTCAAGTGGCAATCTTAACATCCATGCTTGTGGACTTTGGATTTCAATTTACTGAACCGTTAACTTTTATTTATTTGCTTAATTTTTTGCAAGATTAGACTTTAAACATCAAAATTCTACATGAGTTTCTGCCTACTCTTCCTGCAGTAGCTGGAATATATACATTGGTAGGTAGGGAAATCTTAATTTCTTTTGATTAGGACAGTTATCGTAACATTTAATAAGAAACAGGCAATTTTTAGTGTGTGTGAGGAATGAATAGTAGAAGTTATTTAAATTCTCACATGGCTTCATCATAAAGCCTGCTAGCTAGAGATGAGTAGTGTCTAAATTATTGATACTTGTCTAAAGGGCTATGTAATTTAAACCAAATACACTATTATTTGCTAATTAATTGAATATTCCTTCTGAGCGATAGCCTTGGAGATGTACTCTTTCAGTTTGTTCATTAAAAACAACAATGGTGTAGGTAGCTTTATCTTTCTCAGGAAAAAAACTAAGAGTGAAGAGAGAACACATAGAAAGAACCACTTAACAAGGACCTGGAATTCTGTGTGCAGATGTGGAGTCTTCAGTACAGGGGAGACATAGACCTGCTAGAGTGTATTCAGAGGAGGGCCACAGAAATGATCCAAGAGATGGAACACCTCTCCTACGAGGACAGGCTGAGAGAGCTGGGGCTGTTGAGCCTGGAGAAGAGAAGGCTCCAGGAAGACCTGATAGCAGCCTTTCAGTATCGAAAGGGGAGCTATAGAAAAGAAGGGGACAGACTTTTAAGCAGGATCTGTTGTGACAGGACAAAGGGGAATGGCTTCAAGCTCAAAGAGGGTAGATTTAGGTTGGATATAAGTAAAAAGTCTTTTATAGCGAGTGTGGTGAGGCACTGGAACTGATTACATGGTGTTGTGGTTGATGTCCTGTCTCTGGAGATTTTCAAGGCCAGGCTGGATCAAGCCCTGGGCAACCTGATCTAGCTGTGGTTTCCCTGTTCATTGCAGGGGAGTTAGACTAGATGGCCTTCATAGTTCGCTTCCAACTCCAAGGATTCTATGACAATATGAATAATGACTAATCATGTTAGGCGTCTAAATAATTGACAAATTAAGAGTTGTTTAGTCTCAGTTCTTTCTGCTCATCAGTTAGCGTCCTCTCCATTTCACATTTGTGCAAACTCTGACTTCCTGTTGCTTTGCTGATCTCATCATTCTGACAAAATAAGGAATAGGTAATAAGGAGAAGGCAAAAATAATACAGATGCAGTTTTTCTACAAAAATGTAGCTTGTCTGTACCTGTTTCAACTATGTTACAACCGGAAAAGATGGACATCAGAAATGCTTTCATTGGAAAAGACTGATTTTTTTTTTAACAGCTTTTTGTTCAGCCTGTATCAAAATCCTGTAAGAGGAGAGTACTGGATGAGAGAGGCAAGGCTGTACTCCCACTATCTGCCCATGTGGTTGCCTTACTGGTTTCTTACCTTGCTTTATGCTCTTGCTTGAAGTCTCTAATTTAATCATCCTTTGGTAACTGATGCAATGAGAAATACCTTGATGTATTGTATCTTTGACATTACCAAATCTGTATCAATACTTTTATATTTTCTGTAGTATGCACTGAGGAGGCTAGGCTCCTGATAGGAACTTTGCTTAAGTACCTTAAGGACATTGTGAGGTGACGTGAATTTTGATCTTCACCTGTACATGATGTTGATTTTTTTAAAAATATCTACTAGACTTTTTTGGACAGGGAAACTGTTTCTCTTTCCACATGATGAAGTGATTTTTAAATACATTAATTATGCTGACACTGTTCAAGCTTCAAGAAGCTGATGTTCCCAGCTGGCTGGGCTGGTTAGCAGGGCTTTAAACTAGGTATGATGGGGGAAGGGGTGTACTAGGTGACAAAGAAGAGCGTGGGAACGCTGTCATCTTGGGAGGTAGCAGGGGAAAACCCCAGACTTGTCTTAGAGGTATTAGGGAGGGCTCTTCCGAGAAGGCAATGAGGCCAATAGCCCAGCTGAACTGCCTCTAAACCAATGCACGCAGCATGGGAAATAAACAGGAGGAGTTAGAAACTGTGGCATAACTGGGAAAGTATGCTATCACAGAAACATGGTGGGATGAATCCCACAATTGGAATACTCTGAGGGATACGGGCTTTTCAGAAGGGATAGACATGGTAGGAGGGGTGGGGGAGATGCCCTCTGTGTTAGGAAGTGGATAGATTGTGAAGAGCTGTATCTGAGAAACAGCCATGATCAGACTGAGAGCTTGTGGGTTAAAATCAAGGATCAATCCAGTAAAGGGCATCTAGTGGCTGGGGTCTGCTACAGGCCACCTGATTGGGGGAGCCTGTTGATGAGGCCTTCTTGCTTCAGCTGCAGGAATTGTTGTGCTCAGAGGCTCTTGTCCTGATGGGGGATTTCAACTATCTCAATATCTGCTGGGATAGCGGCCTGCTGGGTGGCAGACAATCCAGGAGTCTGCTGAAGATAACTTCCTAGCCCAGGTATTAGGTGGACCAAGATGACATGCTGGACCTGGTGCTCACCAGTGCGGGGGAGAGTATTAGAGAGATTAAGACTGGAGGCAGCCTGGGCTGTAGTGATTATGCCCTGGTGGAGTTTGTGGTCATGAAGAAAGCAGGCCTGGCAAAAAGTAGAGTCAGGACCCTGAACTTTGGGAGAGCAAACTACTGGCTGCTCAAGGAGTTGCTGGATGGTATCCCCTGGGAAACTGTCCTTAAGGGCATGGGTACAGAACAGAGCTGGCAGCTCTTAAGGACATCCTGAGAGCGCAACAGCTCTACATCCCCCAGCAGAAGAAGTCAAGCAGGGGAGGCAGGTGACGAACATGGTTGAGCAAGGACCTGCAGCTTAAACTGAGGGAAATGTACAGGAAGTGGAAGCAGGGCTGTGTAGCCTGGGAGGAATGCAGGGCTGTTGTCTCAATGTGTAGAGATAGGATTAGGAAAGCCAAGGCACAGATGGAACTGAACTTGGCAAGGGATGTGAAAGATAGCAAGAAAGGATTCTACAGATACATAGGCAGGAGGAGACAGGCCAAGGAGAGCATTTGTCCTCTGATAAAAGGCAGTGGAGAGCTGGCTTCCTCAAACATAGAAAAAGCTGAGGTGCTCAATGAGTGCTTTGCTTCAGTCTTCACCGGTGGTCAGGCTTCTAGTGTCTGCCTGAACCTTCCCATGACCCTGAACCTCTAGGTGAGGGTGTGGGGAGCAGATTCTGTCCCACTGTAACAGTGGAACAAGTCTGAGACCTCCTCATGCAATTGAGTGTCTACAAGTCCATGGGGCCAGATGATATCCATCCCGGAGTTCTGAGAGAGATGGCTGATATGGTTGCAGAGCTGCTTTCCATCATACTTGAAAAATCATGGCTGTCCAGTGAAGTCCCTGGTGACTGGAAAAAGGGAAACATTACTCCCATTTTTAAGAAAGGGAGAAAGACCCAGGGAGCTACAGGCTGGTGAGCCTCACCTCTGTGCCTGGGAAAATAATGGAGCAGATCCTCCTAGAAGCTATGTTAAGGCACATATGAGACAAAGAGGTGATCTGAGGCAGCCAGCATGGTTTCACCAAGGGCAGATCTTGCCTGACCAATCTGGTGGCCTGACCAATCTGGTGGCCTTCTATGATGGAGTGACAGCATTGGTGGATGAGGGAAGGGTGACAGATGTCATCTACCTGGACTTCTGCAAAGCCTTTGACATGGTCTGTCACCACATCCTTCTCTCTAAACTGGAGAGGTATAGATTTGAAGGATGGACTGTCCAGTGGATTAAGAATTGGTTGGCTGGGTGTAGCCAAAGGATTGTGATAATGGTTCTACGTCAGGGTGGAGGCTGGTCACAAGTGGTGCTCCTCAGGGATTGGTCTTGGGACTGGTGCTCTTCAACATCTTTATCAGTGATATAGATGATGCCATCAAGTGCACCCTCAGTGAGTTTGTGGATAACACCAAGCTGAGCAGTGCAGTCGATACATTGGAGGGAAGGAAAGCCACCCAGAGGCACCTGGACATGCTGGAGAAGTGGGTCCATGTGAACATAATGAGGTTCAACAAGGCCAAGTGCAAGGTGCTGCACTTGGGCTAAGGCAATCCCAGGTATTTATACAGACAGGGGGAAGATCTCCTTGAGAGCAGCCCTACGGAGAAGGACTTGGGGGTCCTGGTGGATGAGAAGTTGGACGTGAGCCAGCAGTGCGCACCTGCAGCCTGGAAGGCCAACTATGTTCTGGGCTGCATTAAAAGAGGAAGGGCCAGCAGGGAGAGGGAGGTGACTGTCCCCCTCTACTCAGATCTTGTGAGGCCCCATCTGGAGTACTGCATCCAGGTCTGGGGCCCCCAGCATGAGAAAGATGCAGAGCTCTTGGAACAGGTCCAGAGGAGGGCCACCAAGATGATCAGAGGGCTGGAGCACCTCTCCTATGAGGAAAGGTTGGGGGAACTGGGCTTGTTTTGCTTGGAGAAGAGAAGGCTCCAGGGAGACCTCATTATGGCCTTTCAGTACTTGAAGGGGGCATATAAACAGGAAGGGGAATTACTGTTTACATGGGTTGATAGTGATAGGACAAGGGGGAAATGGTTTTAAACTAAGATGCGAGGTTTAGGTTGGATATTAGGAGGAAGTTCTTCACTCAGAGGGTGGTGACGCACTGGAACAGGTTGCCCAAGGAGGTTGTGGATGCCCCATCCCTGGAGGCATTCAAGGCCAGGCTGGATGTGGCTCTGGGCAGCCTGGTCTAGTGGTTGGTGACCCTGCGCGCAGCAGGGGGGTTGAAACCAGACGATTGTTATAGTCCTTTCCAACCCAGGCCATTCTACGATTCTATGCTCATAGAATCATAGAATTGCTCAGGTTGGAGAAGACCTTCAAGATCAACAAGTCCAACCGCAACCTAACCATACTACTCTAACAACCCACCACTAAATCATGTCCCCATGCAGCACATCGAAATGATTTTTTAAACACATTCAGAGATGGTGACTCAAGCACCTCCCTGGGGAGCCTGTTCCAGTGATTAACAACCCTTTCTGTAAAGAAGTTTTTCCTGATATCCAACGTAAACCTCCCCTGGTGCAACTTGAGGCCATTTCCCCTTGTCCTGTCACGTCTCACCAGTGAGAAGAGACCAACCTCGCTCTCACCACAATCACCTTTCAGGTATTTGAAGAGCGCAATAAGGTCTCCCCTCAGCCTACTCTTCCCCAGGCTGAACAGCCCCAGTTCCTTTAGTCGCTCCTTGTAGGGCATATTCTCCAAGCCCTTCACCAGCCTTGTTGCCCTTCTTTGGACCTGCTCCAGCACCTCAATGTCCTTTCTGTACTGGGGTGCCCCAAACTGAACACAGTACTCGAGGTGGGGCCTCACCAGTGCCGAGTACAGGGGCAGGATGACTTCCCTAGTCCTGCTCACCACACCATTCCTGATACAAGCCAGGATGCCATTGGCCTTCTTGGCCACCTGGGCACACTGCTGGCTCATATTCAGCCGACTGTCCATCAGCACACCAAGGTCCCTTTCTGTCAGGCAGCTTTCCAGCCACTCCTCCCCAAGCCTGTAGGGTTGCCTGGGGTTGTTGTGACCAAAGTGCAGGACCCGACACTTGGCCCTGTTGAAACTCATATGGTTTACCTTGGCCCATCAATGCAGTCTATCCTGGTCCCTTTGTAGTGCCATTCTATCCTCTGGCAGGTCAACACTCCGTCCCAACTTGGTGTTGTCTGCAAATTACAAAGGGTACCAAAACACAGTGTAGTTAATGCATAGATTTAGGAACATTATTAATTAAAAATCCCTGCTGCACATTACAGCAAAATATGTTTAGGAAGTTAAGAATTAAAACAGTTGGAAACTGCCAGTGGAAATCAATAAAGCATATACTACCAAATATAGTCATTTCTATATCCTTTGTGATGTGATGTTTGCTTTTCAGTTGCTTTACATGGAGATGTATTGAAAATTAACTCTGAATGGCTGCTTAGGTTATATAGTAGCTTTGTATTTATGCAACAGAAAATGACAAGATACCTTGAGGAAAAATGGGGACACTTGTCCAGATTCTCTTTCTCTTGTAATATCTAGCACTGACTAATGTTCACTGGCGGGGAAAGAAAAAAAGTTACAATACATGAAAAAACATGTGTATTTTTGTATTTTAAGTCCTGAAAAGATAAAGAGAAGTCCTTTACGCATGTATAAATAATACAAATGAAATACAAAATGTACAGAAATACAAATAGTGTACAAAAGCATAAGTAATTTCAATGAGGAATGAATGTTGTCATTTCGGGAAACCCAAGAAAACCACAAGCATAAAAATCACTGCATTAATACCTGTTATTTAAACAATACAAAAAATTCCAGAGTTAGATTTTGAATGTAAGAAATAATGTCAGTGTTAACGGTTGTCACTGATCTGGGTTAACTTACCCTAGCCTGCTACAGGAATACTACGCATTTTGTTTAAGGGACACTCTTGTACAACTCAAAATTCCAGATTTTCTACCTGAATTGACATTTTATCTAAAAAACAAAGAAACAAAAATAACGGGGAAAAGAAGGGTATCGAATGACCACTTAAAGGAAGTATGATGTCAGTGGCTTGTATGGCATCAAATCTGAGGACAGAAGCAAAGACTTGACCCAGTCTTTCTTTTCCCTCAGCAGCATTCAAATACACTCAAACCTTTATCAAATTTTGCTATCTGTTAGCCATATGCTTCACACAGCATATGTTCCAGCTAATGAAGTTACAGCATTATCAAGGCATCAACTTGAGTGACATCTAAAACATCAAATGATGAGATGGCTATTTCAGCAGTAGTAAATACTTACCCTTTTCTATTCAAAGGTGCAGTGAGGAGTCCTGACACATACTGCAGAAGCAGTATGCTCCTATGATTGTCACTTCTCCTTGTTTCCTCTACCTTCAGTCTGGGCTCTTTGATAAATTCTGATTTATTGCTTCCAGTTAGTCCTTCTAGTTCTGCCCTTTTCCTGTTACTCCCAGTATTCAATCCAGTCCATTCAAACTCAAGTATAGTGGGGAATGTCAGCTTTCCCCTGAAAAATCTGACTTTCCTAATTCTAATCTTCCTCATTCAAAACTAGTATCATCTAGTGAAGGTTAATGCCTATTTCATGGTCTTCATTTAACCTTTCATTTGACTTTTGAGCTTTAGTCTTCCTTATGTCTTAATCTAACTTTTCAATTCCTGACTCTGTATCCAGCTAGGTTATTATCCAGTCTGTCTATTTCTACTGTGACTTCCCAGACAAGCCCAGTTCTTCCACTGTTCCCTCTAACCTTATTTTGTAATTGTAGTTGTCCGCTTCAAGTCAGTTACCAGTTTGTTCACAGACAATTTAAATTTCCCTTTTCTGATTCCTGATCTTGGATTTTTGTAGTCCTCACATCAGTATCTTCTCTGTTTTAGATTCTCAGTTAGAAACTGTTCTCCTAACCTTCATCATTTTTTGATCTTTATCCAAATACAGATTTCTTTAGAGAGATTTAAATCTTACAATCCAGATTGATGTGATGCACATTGATGTTTCCTGACACTTCCGCATATCAGACCCTATTTTCAGTGGTTTATAACTTTGCTGCACTTAATAGTTTGAGATGAAATTTTCCAAGTTGCATGTCTACCTCAGGCTAAATTAAACTAATTTCCCCCAGAACAAAACAGTTGTTTCCAGGAACAAGGCTGAGGAAAACAGTCTGTTGTTCAAGTGGAAAAAAAAAAAACAACACAACAATACAGTGATGCTGGGAAGACAATTCATCTTCATCCTTCACCTACTGTTTTTATGACTATGACATAATAATCTACAAGGAAATTCATTATTCTTTCTTTAGAGAGGGTTATGCAGTAGCTGTGGCAGAGGTCATTTGCAAAAATGAGTGTGATCAGGTAATTAAATGACTTCTCCTAAAATAGATACACAGAGAATAACTAGGGGTCCACTAGCAACTGTATTCAAGCACTAATTTTCTGAATTTAACTTTATATCTTAATCATATTAAGATCACAGTGTGTCTATTGTGTGAAGTAGTAGGTTCAGCAAAAATATGTGCCATATTTGTTCTTTAAGTTCCCTTATTCATACCTCATTTATCACCTCTATTCTAACTCAGCAGTGTCAGAAATTGGAAACAGGTAGGAAATTTTCAGGTTCTGTATTTAAGAATTCATATTTTGCCTTTTGTCTTTAAAATAGTCGTCAGTGCTAGATAGCCTTATACATTTTATCAGCTGCCGTTGTTTTACTCTCCATATTGTCTGCACTACTAGAATACAATTTCTTCCTTGAAATAGAATCTATGATATAGTCACATGTTATCGATAAAAATACTCTCTCCCAGTTTGTTAAGAATACGAGACTCTGATCTCACATGAATTTTCAGCGTGATGAAATCCCTGACAACAAAACACACTTTTGGCATAGAAATCTGTGATCAGATGCTCAGCACTTAAGAGTGATGTACTGCTTAAATTACTAGGTTTCCTTTTAAAACTGCACAATATTTCATGTGCACAAGTACGCAAAGTATTACCCTAAACTTCAGTTTAATGATTATGTGAACTTTTACAAGGGATTATTAAATAGCTTCACCTGTGATCTGGAGATCACTAGTGTTATAGCCTCACTTTTTAACTTCTTTTTTTTTACTTGCCTTTCCAATAGTGCTCATTGTTTTGAAAGTATTATGTCATAAGTGCATATATGTTTATCAAAGATTAAACAGAATTGTGCACCTAAGCCATATTACAAACTCAAACTACTCAAGTAGCTAATTCTCTGGCAACTTTAATAACTTGGTAATGAATGTTTTTTAACCCAATTCTTAATCGGGTCAAAAAATAGTTTTTTAATCACATTCCTTTCTTTTCTTCTATTTGATTGTATAGCTTATTTCCATCTGCAGGAAAAAACTGTTAACAGTATGTTATGCTGTATCACAGCTACGAAGATTATAAACACTAGGAGAATTCAGGTGGGTGGTCTCTGGATTCCTCTATTACTCTTAAGGGGCACGTTGTGCTTTAGATAATATTGTTGGCATCTCAACCATTTGTTCTCATCTCCCTAGAAGGCGTGTTTAATGGAGAGCTTGGTTTTGCTTTTGTATGAGGGCTACTCTGAAAGTAATGTCCACAATGTCGGAGGCGGATGTTGGTATGACAGTGGAAACTGAACCTTCCCACCAGTATTCTGTTTCATTTTGTTGCTATGTGATAGATGGCAGCAAAGGGACAGTCTGACAGAATGGTGTCTCACATGAAAGTGCAGATGAAGCAAAGGTATGTCACTGAATTCCTCAATATGGAAAAAATGGCACCCATTGACATTCATCAATGCTTGCTGAATGTTTACAGAGACCAAACAGTGGATGTGAGCACAGTGAAGTGGTGGGTGGAGCATTTCAGCAGTGGCAACAGTGTTCTGGATGGCCCTGCAGATTTTTACAAGTGTGTCATGCAGACTTTTTTCCTTTCGGACTAAAATCCATAGCTAATGGTTGTGACTATGTTGTGAAATAGTTTTTCGTAGCTGAGAATTTGCTCTAACAAATAGTATTCTCGTGTTCTTTGTTGTAGTTTCCAATGAAATAAATAGGAGACATTACTTTCAGAGCAACCTATGTGTTTTGCCTACATTTGCATACATATGTCTCCTAAAGGTTGTGTATACAAATTGAAATATATGTGTGATGTTGTGAATAGCTGTGATATATGCACATTTTAGTTCTCTATATGTCTATATAATGTATAAAAATATATTACTGCAGGATATATATTGCTATTACATACACAGAATAACCTGTAAAACAAATAGTATGATTTTATGTTGTATCTCTGGTTTACATTTCAAACAGTAGGACGCAGAACTACTCTGCAAAACCAGTGTGTGGTCCCTTGTTTACTGTGGGCGTATCCAGACATGGTTGTTGGAAGTTGCTTTCTGTGAGAATATCAGTCCTCAGTGGACACCTTTATATTGTCAAATCAGCATAAACTTTAGCAGTTTGACAGTATTTTATGAATAGCACTGGAAGTATTCAAAGGCAATATATTACCAAGGATATTGCTCCAGCAGAAAGTGAGAAATCTCTGTCAGGGGATCACATGTGCCAACTTTATTGTACCTGCAGTTGATTAACTGGTGAAAGTTTGGCAACAGTTTTGTTTTGGTATAACATATTCAAATCAGTGCCCCTTCTCTGAACTTACATCCATTCCAAAATGAAACCCAACAATGTATTTAAGATGTGCTCTAAACTTTTCTTCTTGCCTAAATACTTGTCTGCATATGTTTCATGACAGTGTGTGCTGAACTCAAATAGTAACGCAGCAGTGCCCTTGGGTTGCTCACAAAGAAATATTTACAGTACTGTGAAGGATGTATTTATTTTCAGTGTGAAGCCCCAGATGGTGTTCCTCCTGCAGATCAACAGGCCTAGAGGTTGATAGGAATTACAGTCTTTAAGAACTTGAACAGTGGTAGCCAAAGCCAGTGTGTTAAAGCCAGCCATGTAGCGCACAATGAGCTGTCAGCATCTTCTTAGGGAGACAGCTCAAACAAAAAGGGCAGTGTGCATATGAAATAAAGGGCAAGAGAGAAGGTATGGTAAACAAGGATCCAGCAAGAAAAGTGAAGAAGCCTCACAAGCAGACAGAGTTCAGCTGCAGAGGGCAGAGCCTTTCCTCAAATGTGACGAGAGGGTGAGTAACAAAAGAAAAAGCACAACTTCTCAGAACAACATGAAATAATTTATTTGGACTAGGAACGGGATAAGCCTGAATAAAGCCCACTCACCTAACATTATTGTTTTAGAAGCTTTATATCTGGATGCAGATTTTAGAAATAATAGAAATCTTGTCAGGGAATAGAGCTGTTTCACATAGTCTATATTCTGTCCAAAAATAAAATTAGTGCAAATATGAGGGACAGCTTATTAGCACTTGCACAATAATGACTGGTAGTAATTTTCAAAATTACCTGTTCCTAATCATAATCTTATGATAAACTTCAGATTTAAAAAATCACCTTCAAAGGTCATTATCTAAATTCAGATAATGAAAATGTACACCACAATGATCTTATAAGCTGTTCAGACATTTTGTGAATAAAAACAATTTTAAATAGGATCAGTAATTGATGTGTTGTAAATTATTTGTTCAGCTGTTTTTATTGTTCATTCAGTTTAGCTCATTATTGAAGTTGTTAAAAGTTTCTCTTTTTCAGTTAGATTATTTATTTTATTGCCTTAGCCATGCCATATAGCAATTTAAATTATTTTGAGAATAATCTGATAAAAGTATTTCTGGAAAAACTGTAAACCCAATTAATTAACCCTTCTCCTATTCTCTACCATTTCTACTAATGTAATCTATTTGACTGTAAAGTAACATGTAAGATAATTTTCAAAGTATGAGTAATAATAAAAATAATGCAGGCTAATTATTTAAATGCTACACCATCTAGGCTTAAATTCTAAGGTTTTTTTTTTTTGCTGGACTAATCTGTTCCTGTAATCACTCATGATTATTCTTCGAATTGTTTTCAACTCTGTCTTTTGTGGATTTTTCCTGATTTCTAGGCAATGACAAGCAGTGTTACTATTAGCAGGCCTGAACTCCAGTCATTTGTTAAGCTCCCTATTGGCAAATTTTTGCACTCAAATGAAACTCTGTTTTGAGTGCTAGATAGAATTGATCTGTATGGAAGTCATTATAAACATTATGAGTTTGGACTAATTCCTGGTGATCATTTTGGATGGTATTGAGTATTAGAGGATCATCTACAAAGTGGAAGGTTTGAGAAAGGTCAGCCCTTGAGCTTGAGCTAGAAACTGGTTTTGGCAGTCCTAGAGCTTGCATTTGTACTACTGAAGGTATATGTTTCTCAGGCTAATATTATTACTTATCTAGTAGTCCAAGTAATTACATTTTATTAAGACAAATAGAGGCATATGACTTTCTCTGCAGATTTTTGTGGTTAAAATTAACTTTTTGATTTGTTGTAGAGGTCAAGAATAAATTTTATAAATCCTCCCCCTGACAAGGTACTGCATACATTACTTTAAAAAGTATTATTGCTTTTCTTAGAATAGACGCTCTAACATCATCACCTTCTCAAACTCCTCATTTTAATTCAATTGGAACCTGAGCAAAGCTAGTTCTGTCATCATACAGAAGTACTGCATTCTTCTCAGGCAAATCTCCAGAGAAGATTTATTAATTTTTCTTCATAATGAATTGTTAATGTCTTAGGTTAGGGAGGTCAGAAGACAACTGAGTTTATAATATATAGGTCTGAAAAATGAATAGTCATTGAACTATGGTTTTGTAGGTATGTATATGAGTGTAATGCATGACTCCCATTTAAGTCCCAGCCAACAAAAAAGTGGAACAAAATGCTTTTTTATTGTGTGTGTGTGTGAGCAAAAGCGTTTAAAAGATTAGGGCAGCAATTCCAAAGTTAGACCACCTCATGTGAACAGACTGATAGTGGGGTATTAATAGGGAACCTCTTTGAATCCTTTGTTGTTGATGAAGTGGTAGCTTTAATCAATATAATGCTATGGTATATTGGAGCTACATTGATCTAGTTCTTCCTTGAGAAACTATGAAATTCAGTTAACGTAAGTAATATAAGAGGAATTTCCCTTAAGTTCACTGTAAAATAAAGGGGGAGATGAAGATTAGAAGAGATGTATGAAATCTAGAAATTTGTGGAACAAGTTGTTTTGAAGTTCACTACATGTTTATGTAGGTATTCTTTTTAATTTATAGATTTAGTCTCGTTTTTGAAACCTTCCTTGTTTTTGAACTAGAGGTTTTTCATGATAATTCATAAAGTACCAAAGCAGCACAAAATTTTATTTTTATATCAATTTATTCATTCTAACTTTTTTGGCTTTCAGTTTTGTTGAACATTTCTATGATCATGCATGGTAGAATTGCAAAAGAGAAGTTCCTAATTTATCCGCACTATAATTTATTTTGTATGCATTCATTAAGTAATCTTCTAAATTTACAGTAGAGATCTTTTCATTTATTTTATATCTCAAATCATTTGTGTACTTGCTTCTGAATCCATTTAATTTCTTGGTTTTTTTACATTTATTCTTCGTTGTAATAAATTATGCTTTTAATAATAGTTAAAATGTGTAACTTATAAGCTGCCATGTATTTCTACTTTCAAAATTGTCTTTGGAGACTTTTGAGAATGCATTCTTTCTTTTTTTTTTAGCTCATTTTCCTTTTTTGCTTCTAGTTCTTTCTTACTGCTATGAATCTGACTCTCAATGTGAAAATGAAGGCCCCAGAAAACTTGAAAGGACCTTCAGGTTTAAATATCTTGCACATAAATGGTTCATATAGATTTCCAGATGTTCCTAAAGCTTTTTTAAATTATTAATAAAATTCTAATATTATTTCTACATTAATATGTAGCAGCTCATTGCTGTGAGTTATGCTTATATTCTTTCAGATGCTACCAGCCTGATTTACTATTAATAGGGGTAGCTCTTTGGGTAATGCTTCATTTAGAAGCTTATTCCTGAAATGAAATCCACTGACATATTAAAAAAAAACATTACTTATTTGAGAAATCATCAAAGCCCATGGACAACTCCCAGCAACATGAAAAATATCAAAGCCTGAAAGTTGTGTTAATTGGCTTATTAACATGGAAGGCAGTTAAAAGGTGGGGAAAAAAAGGCAGGATACCCATCACAAGAGAAAAAAACGAAATAAGAAAACATCAACAACAAAACAAAATGTAAAAAGGCATTAAAAACCATGAAAAGAAGGCTGATATCTAAGTAGAATAGGCTGGGTTTTGAGAAAAAGGAAAGATTTTGAAAATGACTTGCAAAAAATGGTAGCTGGATAGGCCAAACAGTGAAGTAACTGAAGAATGCTGAGGCCTTGGCAACAGCAGTTGAGCACTGAAATCCATAACTGACAAGCTCTGCTGCAAGCAAACTTATAAATCCATGCACATGTATTCTGTATTCTAGCCCACCATTAAGCCAATATGTAACTGAAAGTTGTTTTCGCAAAATAAATGTTTAAAACAGAAAAAGACTGGGAGAGGATTCGCTGAAATAGAAAACAACCATACCAGAGTTTCAGACGGTGACCCTGCAATTTTCTGCATACAACTACTTTCTCATGGAATATTTCTTTCATCATAACAAGCAATTCCTTCCCAGCAGAAGCTGTGATTGGCTTTGTGTTATGAGAACAAGTTTAAAAGCAAAAGGAACTTTTTTGAATTAATGTTATTAAAGAGAAAAATGAAGATCAGTCACCAAGAACTGGATGAGCTAGGATGTCAGAATTAGATGTTGGACACTACTTTGTTGTCAGAATATTATTTTTAAAAAATGTAACTAAATATCACAAATATATTTCTCATGCCTTCTGCTCTTGGTAAGCATTACTCTCAGTGAAAGTTTCTGACAGACATAGGTATACACAATGATTCTTTGCTTTTAATCTACTTAGGCTTTTCTGCATGGCGTTGTGTAAGCTCTGATGAAAGACATCACAATGCTACATACAGGCCATTTTGTATCTTTAGCCTTCTTGCCAAATTTCTTTGTTAGGAATCTGATAAACAGTATTTGTATTCATTGTTCATTCCATGAAACCAGAAAAGTTTCCTTAGTGTGTGGAATGAAAAAAGGAGGTCATAACGAGACACTATTTGCTATATCAGGATGTATATAGGTTCACTCCAGTGTGTCTTATTATGCTATTCAGATTGTCATTGTACCTAGAAATTTCATACGTAGTTCAGGACCATCTCATTACAATAGACAAACAGAACAAAAAGACTCTTCTCCAAATAGATAGCAGTATAATACAAGAAAGGCATAGTTCTATAAATATCTTCCATCTGCATATGCCAAGCAGATCTGCCAAAGGAAGCAAACACGTACTTTTCCTGCTTCCAGCCATTAGTTTCTGTCCCTGTAACACCCTGTCCCTTTGAAGGCGATAAGCATTTGAATGGCTACTCAGTGAAGTGAGCCAGGGAACTGGTTTAGTTGCAAGGCAATTTAACAGGAGGAAAATCTGCAAATTCAGTTCTCAATTCTCTTTGTACTTTACAGGAAGTAAAAGCAAATTAATGACAGAGAAGTGCAACTACATTTATTCCCAGCAGGTTTCATGAACTTGTTATTAAAGATCCTAAGATGAAGCTATTGATATTTTCAAAGGCAAATTATTTCTTTTCTTAGTTATTTTGCAACTGTAGCTTTTTCTACGTCTGATCCAAGTTTCCTTGTTGAAGTAATACCTTTTACTGTTGTCCTATTTACTATGAATGTAGAGAACATGATCAATCCCCTTCCTACTCCTACATTTTCTCTAGTATTTTAAGACCTGCCTTTCTCTGTCACTTCCCAAGTCTAAACAGTCTCAATTTGTTTATACCCTTTTTACTTATTTTCCAAGCCTGTGAGTGCTTCTCTTACATTTCTCCTTAGAATACTTTTTCTTGAGGAAAAAAAAAAATGTCCAAAGATGTACATCATTCCAGCTGAGAACACACCAGTCCTGAAAAAAAGGCCAAAAACATCAGAGAGCAGAACTGGAAACCTAGTTCTTTTTAATTACTAGACAGCAAACTTTTTCTTCCTTGTGAATTCCCCTTGTCTAGCTGTAAGGCGTTGTCTATTCCTCTTCCGTTTCTTTAAATCTTTAATAGGAATGCTAGCATTCTCAATTCTCTTGTAGAATATATCACACATTTTGTGTCAGTTCACCAAGTTTAATTTATAGAACTTGGGTGCTCATGTTAGAAAAATCTTATCTCCAAAATACGGATCCCAATCTGTCTATTTACAATTATATGAAAATACGTGACACAGTTAATGCTCATTTCACAGTTAAGTTTAAGTAAAGGATAGTTTAAAAGCCATTGCTGTTTAGTTGATAAAGAAACTAGCTAGAAAAAAAAATCTTACCATTTATATTCCATATTACCTCTCCTTTGTACCGATGTGTTTTCCATTATGCTATAAAATCTTGTTAATGCAGCATAAAACTCTGTTAATGAAGGATAAAATGCTGTTATGAAATACAAAGCATGAGATTCTTGAAACAAAAAGATAAACCAAACATCACTTGCACATCTGCTTTAAATTCAGTCATAAAAGAATAATAATCTGAAATTGTTGTCAAGCTATTTCTTATAATCAATCCCATATTCTGCTTTTTTTGCAGTCAAAAACAAGTAAGCCAAGATAAAAATTACTTTGAGTAATTTCACTGATGTGTTTCTTCTATTTATTTATTTTTTTAAAAGCTTTACAACTACTACAAGATCTAGGACTGAAATGGAAAACATATTGCCATATATATCTAAAATGCTTGAATAAATGATTCATTTTTAATTGAATTTTGTAAGGATTTATTTTTAAATAGAAGGAGGTTTTCTCTTGGTTGCCAGAAAACTTAAGTTTCTCATTTCCAAACATCTAGCTGGAATTTCAGAACCTCAGCTGGAAAGAACATGAATCTGAAATGGTATGAAATATCCACAACTGGGTGGCCCCTTCTGTTTCATAGGGAAGATTCACTAAGAGACATCTGCTATGGGGAGAAATTCTTTCATCAACATTTCAGGTATTCTGAAATCTGTGTAGTTACTGACATGTTCTGGGGGCGGGGGGGGGGGGAAGAAAAGATGCCTACACAATACCATTCACTGTAGTATCTAAGCATTGTGCAGGACCTGAGAAGCCAAAAAAGTATGAGGACAAAACTCTAATCTGAAAGCTTGTGCAATGCAGTTCAGGAAGTAGGAATTTGTTTCTATCAGTTCCCAGCTAAATTATTTTAAAAACTGTATTTTAGAGTCTTAATGTGAGACACTTGCATTAATTGCAGTATAGATGTGGTTTCAGGATATCTTTAAAATACTGAGGATGAATTTACAGAAAATGGAACATTAAGAGATAGGAATCTTCCTCAGAGATTTCAAAATAGAGAAATCCTGGACGAAATGTGAGTCAGCTGCTCTACAAATGCAAAGGAACTCAGTGGCGCATGAATGACATGTGAATTGAACTCACCACTAATTTTATCTTAAATCCCGTGTATTAGTATGGCAAGTATGGTGCACTGGATTTACTAATTGGCTAGTATCTCTGCAGTTAATTAGCAGTTCACCTATACAATTTCAAAATTTGATAATAATGACAATATAAAGTGGCAATATCTGATTCAGTAAAAATGATGACAGGCGTCTATTTGCTGTTTCCAAGGAAAATCCCCTTTCTGACAAATCCATGAGTTTGCTCACAAACACAAACTCATCTTTCATCCCTGTGATACCTCTTTTCCCATTGTACCATCTTTTATTTTATCACCAGAAACTACAGCACCATCTTGCTATTTGCACCTCAAAAAATCCATAGAATTAATGTTCTCCCATTTCCTTCTTCATGAAGGAAAAAAAAAAGAGAACAATATAAAAATTTATATTAGTGCAGCACTAACCTGAGTGCAATCTCTGCTTATAAAAACAATCAGTATTGCTTCACTGTTCCTTTCTCTTCCATCCTTCTCTCTCTGTTGTCTCAAGTGGACTGTATATATCTTGTTTCACATGTATGTGTGTCACTGGTGATTGCTGCCCACTCTGAAGAAGCACATGCCGTACATGCTGGCACAGCCTTCAATACCAGTTTCTTATTCTGATCCTCATCTATAAAGAGTTAAAGAATGAAGCTATTAATTTTTAAAAAGCCTTAGTCATATTCACAAAAGAATGTTTGTATGTTGAATGGATTCATTTATTTTTAGATCAGTTCATAGTGTGGGAATGAATAGAAATATCCCATGTCATTACTGCAGCTAAACATTTTGAAATGTCAAACCACAGCCCGGGGCTGTTAGAACGAATAATAAATAATATATCTGATTTGCCTGAAGTAGCATATTGTATGCAATTTTGATGGCTTGTCCAGTACTTCATAATACAGTAAGCAGAGACTGTGAATAATTGACAACAGTGATAAGTATAGAAAAATCTAAATGGTAATTGTTACTAACATATTTCAGACATTTAATCATGTGTTGTTTTTTCTCAGGATCATCCTCAAAGAAAAAAACAGTTGGGAATTAATTTTCAAATTTATCAGATGTCTAAAATAATTTAAGAATTTCAATAACCCATTGAAGAGGAACGTGGTTCCAGCTTCATCCCCTATAATTTTATATTTATTCATTTTAAGAAAGGAACAATGTAACGTGGAAGAATGAACTGTACAGTACAATATTAGAATATTCTATCCTACAGAAGGAGAATGGTTGACATAATTCAGATAACTAATCTAAACAAATGTGAAAATAACTCACCTAATTACTCAGGCCAAATTACATTCTTCTTCCTTTGTGGAAAATATATACAAAAAGTATGTCCTTTTTTGTTGTTACTGCGTTTACAGAGGAATTGATCTCTGTGATAGTAGTTGCAGTAGAAATAGCATGTTTGTGAATATGTCTTTGACAATCTCTTCTGTTTTTGTCAGAGACTAATACTGTAACTGCTCCAATCATTTTTTCTTTCTTCTTCAAAAAATTGAAGTAGAAATATTTCTTTTTCTGGCACAAATTGAATAAATGTAAAATCCATGTGGTAAAAACTATTATTCATACTCTTAAGAGAGCTGTGGTTTTACCTACATTTGAAATGGACAGAGCGATCTGACTCCTAATATAGACCTAACAACTTTCTCAACTTGCATTCTTGATAAGCTCGATTAGAAGTAGAGAGTGTTAAAATCATGAATAAAAACTTAAACGTATTGAGGTGCAAAGCATTGAATTAAAAGATTTGTCTAGAATACAGAATGTTATGTTAAAGATTGTCCACCAAAACCTGCGTGACACATTTAAGAAGTAGCGTGAAGAAACAAATTCTTTGCATAGTAAAACTGTTTTAAATAGTTGGCTTCCAGACTGTTCTAGACCCCAGCTTTTCAAGACCTTGCTATGGCATTAGATATGTGACGTCAGATACAGTTCACAGTTCTGTGGGTCTGCATGCAAGTGGACTAGATATCTAGGAGCACAGCATTTATAGATCACTACAACTACTTTGAATTTTATCATACAATTGTCATAATTCTTCCCCAAATACCCTCGTGAATTTTATTTACATCTTCAAAAATTGTTCCACCAGTGGGCAATGCACTTCTAGCGTTGAGTGAACTGAGAATATTAAATTTTATCTCCATATCTCTTCTGTACTGTGTCAGACTGAAACCCTTGAGGATGAAGTAAAGTCAGAAACAGAGCTAGCTTTGAGCATCATGACACTAATACTGAACTTCCTACCTATATTTTTCTATATCTGGTTTGACAGTGAAATGGCCCAATAGGTATGATTTTCATCTTTCATCTGAAGAGCAAGTTATTGAGACTCCAGAGACATAAAAAGCTTTTAATTAACCTCTCTGACTGGGAATGTGGTGTCTAAGCTGCTATAACTTGCAGAATTTCAAACAAGTTACTTTTTGGAGAAGGTTAAGACAAAACTCCCATGTGGTTAGGTATTGAAAATAGCATATTGCTTGACTTTTAATCTTCATCCTGATTTACGATATGAATGCTTTGTCTCCCAGGAGATAACTGATACCACAGATTTCCAACTGTGAGAGTGTAGGTGCCCCCTGCTACTTCTGTTTGATTGTAATGATAACAGCACTGCCATGGGTGCTGGCAATATTTGTTAGGTTCACTGCTTCATCTTTATTTCATTTCTCTGTTTTACCTCACCTAACTGGTAACCTCTGATAGTCTGAGCAAGGTCTTGGTACTGGGAGCATAGGCACCCCTCTAGCCTCATCGACTTTCATGGGAATAAAAGAAATTATTGTCTCTAGGAGATATCACAAATAAGCTAGCATGAAAGAACTCTGTTTCAGTCAGAGCTTTGCTCTGAGTCCTAAAGCAGAGTTCAAGCCTTCTCTCAGAAAAACAGAATAAAAAGAAGATTTTAGTCTTCAAAAAATTTCATTTTCTCATGAAATTTTATATCCACTGCGATTAGAAAAAAGTTCATTTGATGTTGTTCTGTTTTCTAAGCTACATTCTTTGAAACATCCAAAGCAATGACTTTAGGCAAAGAAGTTGCTAGGACACATTATCTTTCATCAGCCTGACTGAGAGAAAATAAACACTGAGAAGGATAAAATGTCATATTTTGGGTCAGTGCTTGCAACAGAACTTGAACGGGGTTTCAAGTTATGTAGCACTGACATTTGTCAAGTTGTCAATTTTGCATGAATTCACTGAGATTGACATAGTATTACAGGGTGTATTTATTTAAAATATGAAGAGTTCGTGAAAAGAATTTCAAAGCAGAACCCATAAAGAGCACGTCTGTGAATGGTTCCAGAGATTACCATAGGCTCAATAGCTTTTTCTTTCTTTCTATTTCAATTAAATTGAAATGTAAAACAGGGATGTGACTATAAAGTATACGAAAATAAATAATTATAAACTAAATCTTCAGTTTCTCTTGCAATTCCACATGCAGAGATTGTAAAATACATACAGATTAATACATCGAACACTCGCTCTTCAAATGGTCTAGCTTCAGAGGACAGTTGAAGATATCTTAAGTAACCCCATCCAATTTTTTTATTTTATTTTTTCATGATTTCAAAAAGATATCTTTCATCAACCCTATGATTCAAATCCAATCACACATCATGTAATTATTTCTTCTCCTTAAATTATACTGACAGATTCAAGGTTTGGGTTTGTAACAAAACAAAACATCAAATTTACTAATGTTTATAGATTTACTGAACTTAGCTGTAACACTGCATCCTCTACTGGTTTTATGAAGACTTTGATCCTTAATTGAGTTCTGGGTATATTTCCATTATCTTTCTGCATATCTGTGAGGAGGAGGCATCATGAGATTTGCTGAATGTTTCTGGAAACCTTTGGTTAAGTGGATAAATTCAGTTGAGTTACTTAGTTGATTAGAAAAAAATGAAAATTAAAAAAAAGCTCTTTATGCAATCAATAGCATTTCAGATTCTGCTTCTTAAAACAGAAAGGGGTTAGTGGGTTATAATCAATAAATAGAGAAGTAACATTACTCACAAATACATGTAGCTGAAATGTGCAAGAAGATATAATTGCTGAAATAGGCCAACCTTGTTTTGACATTCCTGAAAAACAGATCTCGATTTTTTCTGCAGTTGTTTTCAAGAATGTTGATCCCTCGAGATCTGCTCCTGAGATATCAGTATGAAATTTGTCTCTTTCAAGATTTACAGGTTATTTGGCTCAGTGAATTTGATGTTACAGAACTTAGTTCTCTCGTACAATTCCCTTAGGATTCTGTCCCCCAAAACAGTATTTCTGAAAGGATTTTAGGATTTATTGATGTGCTTTCAGGCAACCCAGCTGATGGGTGTGGTTTTCCTGAGGTGAGTTCTGGAAAAGCTTGTGCCTTATAGAGCAGGAGTGAAAAGGAGATATCCCTGTCTAGTCAAAGTGCTCTAAGATAAGCCTACCACCTGTAGGAAATCCTGGCCCAGGGGTAGTGCTTCTTTTGAGCCAGTATCATTTTGCCATACGTCTGTAGTTACTGCTTCTGATAGTTGTAAGCAGTGCATGTGGCTGCTCAACCCTGAGGGCATGAGCATGATCTTCGTATGCCAAGTTGAGCAAAAGCTATTTTCAGCTCCTAAAGTGGATAAGGTCACTAAACATTATAGTTCTGTGTTACTGGTGTGTCAATGGTTTATGGGCATTCGGCCCGGTTCCGTGATGAAGAGGATGGGGGATCCACGGGTCCACGCCCTGGGAAAAGGGAAAAGGGAAAAAGGGCAAGGAGATGGCCCTGAGAGCAAAGAACAGGGGCAACAATCTGAGGAGAAACAAACTAATTTACTAAATAAGATATCGGAATGCAAAACAACACACTATAATACAATATAATTACAATTTAAGCTGATAAATCCAATACAGAGAGAGAGAATGTCCCAAAATCAAGGTAGGCCTTACTCTACTACCGACGATAAGACGGCTGGAGAGCGAGGTGCTGCCAGGATGAGAGACGGGTGGAAAGAGAAGGGACGAGGTCTCGTGATCTGCAAGTTTTTATCTTTTCTCTCTGGCCGGAAATGGTAACAGAGGAGCAAAGTACCGTGGGGAATGTAGTAGTCCTTCTCTTCTGAGAACCAGGCACATTCACTACATGATGTTATGATGTGGAATACCAACAACCGAAAATCACAAAACCATGACACTGGTGTTAGGAGGAAAAGAATCCTTCCAAAGTGAAAGGGTTCTGATGTAGTTTTAAGCAAGATATGGAAAAAAATGCTCTCTGGGAAATACTGCATTTTAGGAGTAATACAGAATGTTTAAATGGAGGATAGTAGATTTGTGAATTAATTAGCTACAGCTGAAATAGTCAGAACCAGAGCAGAGAAACTACAACTTGTTTGTATATAATACTGCTTACATGTTGCCAAAACTGTAGAGGAGCAGATCTATTTTTGAAGTTTTTCTTTTTTTTTCCTTGATATTGACCACATTTTCAGAATTCAACGTTAGGATTAAAAGTGTTCAAAACCTATGATGAAGACATCATTTTCAGAAGACTCAACCTTACATTTAAGCGTTGAAGCAAGAATCCTTTTTCTTTATTATTATTATTATCATAATCTAGTTTTGCATGGAATTACTATGTTGTGTTGGAATGACCTGAAAAGATAGTAAGGAGTTGGCAATAGCTTCTCTTGCCTTAACAACTCAAGTCAAGCTTCACTGTATTGAAATTATCCTCCTGGATGTGTTGGCTTTTTGGTACTACAATTCCATTAACTTTTTAATACTTTAAGTTTTTGTCCTTTTCTCTTTATTATTTATTTTCCCTTTGAAGACATATATATTTTCTCATAATAGTAATTCTAATTCACTACATTCATATTACCAAAGATTGATGGATATCCATGACCGACACACATTTTAGCATTTTTACAAAGGCATCAAAGCTGAGCAGCCTCAACTATACTTTATATTGTTCCTTACCAGTGAGTTAATAATATCTATTATGAAACACAAGGCAAACCTTTGTTCTGTACTGACACTGATAAATATGGTTTTCAGTTGTTTTGGTCATTTTCTCATTTGCTCTCTGCTCCTTAGGGAAGAAACAATTAAAATTATGGCCAGCTTTTCCTTCTGATGATATTGGCTCGTTGTTTGCCACCACCATTTGGTCAGGATGAAACTACTGGGAGAAATAACCTTCCTGAAAATGCAAAGTGCTGCCAGCTTTAAAGAGAAATGACACACAGTGGATATTTGCTGTTTAGTGTTTGCATTTCCAGGGTGTTTTAAAAAGGACAATATTTCTACTGCTGTTCATACAACTGGCATATTTGCTGGATGTGAAACACAATGTTATCAAACATGCCTAATGCAGCCAGTGACATTTAAAAATCTGATGAATACATGACCTGATTCTGCGAGGTGTTCGTATGGAATAATTTCAAAGTCCACTGATACAAAATAGGGGTAAAGCTGACTATGTTTTTGGCAGGGTCATTCAGCATTGTAGAATCCTCTAATACTGTGATTTTCACAGGGCCATAGGACCGTCAATATCCAGCCAGCGTGTTTCAAACATTTTTTGTTGACTTTCATTAACTGCCTACACAAAATAGATATTTCCGAACTGCTAATTTTAAATAATGCCTTTCTTTTAATGATGAAATATACTTGCTAGTACATTTTCAAAGTAAGGGCCATCAGAACAAGTGAGATTTCCTTTTTATTTTTCCAATAAAAAGTATATTAACTACTTTTGCAGTGAATTACAGCTACAGTCTGCCAACACTTGAAAAAAGAAACAACCAAGGCAAGTGATGCCAGAATTTTATCATAATTAATTTTATAATAGTCAATCTGGTAGTGTTCTTTTTATTCTAGTCCCTGGAGGCACATGGTTTAAATAAGCCAATTTTTATTAATAAAAAGAATAATAGTAAAAATATCTGTTTTAGTGGAGAAAAGCTGAAAAATGACATGCCTACAGGCTCAAAAAAAAAAAAAAAAAGGATGACAAATCTAAAGCATACAAGGTTATTTAAATATAGAAATTGATAAAAAACATTTTTACACATTAGAAAGTTTTGAAGGCATGACTTTAAGTGCTTAGAGCTGAAAATATGCAAAAAACAACATGAGAATCACATTCCATCGTCCTTTTCTTTTATATTTTCTCCAGAAATGTTGTGTCAATTCATCTTGAACTAGTTGGGCCTTCAACACATTGCAAAAAAAGGAGTTTACTGATGATCTTGAAGGACCAGATCAAGAATCCTCATCAATGTCAAGAAAAAAAACAACTGTGTTTTGTGTTGCTGTCAAAATTATTGGTGAACAAGTGTATTCCATGAGCAGATCAGGATACTCTTTCATTCTGCTGCATTGCCCACACTGCTGGAAGATCATGTTGCTGAGGTAATACAGGCCTGAACTGTCCTGCCATCATTCTCCATTCAACCCAATATTTCCTCTGGTATCTGGTTGGTCACTGCTATAATAGCAAAAGATAGGTAGATTCTGCACCACAAAAGTTCTTCATGTAGAAGGTAATGTGCCTGACCTCCAAAGTCCCTAAAATATCTAAATTCCTCTAGAGTGCTGAAAAATTCTCAGCTATGATAAATATCACATAACGCTGAAGTGTGACTTTTAGACCTCTGAGTATCCAAAAGACTGCAATAGCTGTTCAGCAGTGTTTTCAATAAAAAGGATTTTCAGTAAAAAATTGATAATAAAAGTGTGTAGTATACTGCAAGATATGAAGGTCATCTTTTTCCAAAACAATTCAGAATCCCTGCTGTTCTTAAAAAAAGAGCTTGAATTACATTTTCTTAGGTATTTCCATGCTAAATTTCATACCATATCGAGCCATTTGGGGGAGCTGTTTAACTGCAGCTCTGTGAGACTTGCAGCCCCACTTGGTCCAGTTTAAGAGGATAGCAACAAAGGGGAAAGCACAAGTCAGAAGTCCGTCTGCAGCAAAAGACAGCAATTAAGCTTGAGAAAATAGAAAAGAACAGATTAGCTCTAGGAACAAATAAACCAGGGGAAAAAAAACAAAACAAACAAGCAAAAATTGAACAGATTAGCACTCTCAGAGGAATGTGCAACTATCTGGACACTTCTGGAGAATTATATGTCTTCCTGAGCTGGCTGAGCAGCTAAGAAGTCAACAGCAAAGAGACCTAGCTTTTCTAGAGAGCATAGACTAAAGAAAATGGGGAATGCTAATCTAGGAAATAGGTTAAGAACATCTCTCCAGTTTCCCAGCTGTCTGATTTAGGGTAAAAAATATCACCTTCAGTCTTAGTTTTGAAGCAAGACTTTGGTTTTGCCTTTAGTGTGCATTTAAATTCTATGCCGTATTTCAGTAACAGAAACCTCTTGCATCATACCTTGTTACCACACTTCGGTGTGAGAAGCTCCGTTTCAGAGTAGCTGTGTCTGTTGCTCTCACTTCTGTCTGAAAACTCCGTCAGAAAAATAGACTTGTTCTTAAATGTAATGATGTTTCTAAATCCATGCTCTCACTCCAGCATTGTCTGGTATTTATATTCTCCACCATCTTGTATGTATGGTTAGTTCTAATATCCCTCCTAAGTTTGTTTTTGCTGAGCCAAAACTTTTCTTTTAGCCTTTTCTTGCAACATTTGACCTCCATTTCCTTCAATGATCCTTGTAAGCCTCTGATTTCTTTTTGTCTTGAATTTTATGCCATTATTTTTATTAGGGTTAACCTGATTGCTGAGGCAGCCTGATTTTTTTTCTCTGATATCTCAGTCCCTTCTAAAACAGATGATACTGTCCAACCCTTTTATCTTTAAAAAGTGTACAAATGCTGAAGATAGGATATTTGCTCAGTCCTATTATTTAAAATGATATCTTTACTGAAAATCTCACTTGATCATGGCATTTTCCCTCTGAAGATAAGTGGTTGTTACCACTTTTTTAGCTGTTTCTAGTCTGTCTCTTACTCTGTCTTTTCCAACACTATTACTGTTTTCCATGTGACACTGTGCCAACAACATAAAGAAGTCCAATTAGATTAGATTTCTTGTATTTCTCTTATTTAGGAAATTCCAGGTTATCTGTGTTAGAACCTTTAATGTCTAACTCCATTTTCTTTATCTTCTGTACCTATTGTTGCTCTTCACATTAAATCTGGTTGTAACGGCCTGCACATTATTGAGATTATATCAATAGTTCTGACAATTTGACTCATTATTCACCTCTGAACAATTCTTTTAAAAATTTTTCATTTTAATATATATTACAGTTACTGTTCACTTGTTACTAAAAACAAAAGCATGACACTACTGTTTTAAAAATCTTAGTATGAATGCTTGCTATGATTTTGTGTGTCAGATATGAAACAACCACTGGCAGAAGGTCATTGGTACCCAACCAGTCTGGGGTTACCAAAGTGTTTGAGTTTTCCTTCCAGCTTCATTGCGACTGATTCTGTTTTCCTACTGTTCTGAAATTCATCTTCTCTTTGTACCCTGGTCAGTGTCTGCCTCATTGTGAAAACCTTTAAATATTAATTTGATTTTGGAACCATCCGAAGTTTATCTGTATACCTGAAGAGTCTTGATATTTGTTTTCATATCCTTCCTCAGGCCTGTCTCATTTGCCTCTTTTCTTTATTTTTAAAGACAGTTGGTTTAGTTTGTTTGGTGGATTTTTTTGTGTGTTTGTTTGGGGCATTTTTGTTTGTTTGTTTCTCCTACCTGCATATAAACCTTTTCTGAGAGGTTTCAGGAAAGTTTCAGTATGGGCCCTATTTAGAAAGCTTTTTATCTTTTTTTTCTTGTTAGTTCCTCTGTGTACAGATTGCTAACATTTTTAGTATCTTGGCCTCTGAGGAATTCCAGGCCACTACTATATTTTGGCATCCTCAAATTGAATTAGTTGACTACCTTTTTGGTATTCACCCTTTTGATATTGGGAAATTAGGATTCAGAATATATCTGAGACTTCTAAGTATACCAAAATGAATAATAAGTGGTGACAAGCAGCTCAAAATAAAAACTAATTGACTGCTGTCTAGAGATGTTCTTTTCCTGTAACAAGAAAAAGTTACAAATTAAATTTAATATGAAAGCCAAACATAGTTTTTCCACAAATTATTTTTTTACCGTGTTATAAGCTGATAATGTTCACTTCAAATTTTTTCACTCACATCTGTTTCATACATCAAGAAAAAACCTCCCTTGACTGTCTGTTACTGTGCTTGTGATTTTATTTATTGTACTTTTGAATTAAGCATTTCTCTTCAAATATGATAGTTTTCACCAAAGTTAAATATTCTGAACTGTCATATGTCTCTATTGAGGTAGTCATCAAGAGATAATTTTCATGGGCAGCAGCAGTGAGAGAACATTAAGCTAAGCAGCATATCCTTTAAATGATTACAGAAGTAAACCTGACTAACTCCTAATGGAGACCTGGTCTATTGCAAGGACTACAGGGACAGTTAAAGGTGAAGTAGAATCAGCTTTTCTTGATGATGACATAAAGGGACATAGAATAAAGAAACCTCAGCAGTTCTGTGGAGACATGCATATATTCTTTTTACTCTGTGGCTATGATGATGTAAGTATAGGAAAATGGAAGATATCTTTGAACCATGTTGCCTTACTACATGCAAAGTGTTCATTTTTACTGTGAGTACCCACATTTTTTGTTTTGGATATTGAAAGAATAATGGCTTCTATGAAATTATTAAATATCTAAAGCTATAATAGAGCAAGAAAGGATCTGTTTTATGATTAGAATTAAGTTCATGAGCTTATTTTGGCAGAAACAGCTTCTGTAGTTGTTGATCATTCACCCGCTGGACATATTTGTCCTTATTTCACTATGACTACAATTATAAAGCTTATAAATCAACAGCTTTTTACTTTCTCCTTCATGATTTGAGAGAAGAAAGTTGTTAATGAGCAAACTTTCTATTTACAAAAAAGCTGATGGTCAAATCTCAAATGCAATCTGATGTGTCTTCCTGTCTAAATCTGCAAAGCAGCTGTAGATGTTATTTGGCTTGGGTAAAGCCTGCTGAGTATTTACATGATTACGTAAAGCACTTTAAATCAAAATTTACAAGCAATCAGAAGACTTAAAAAAAATGCAGTCAAGAAGTACAGCATAACATCCTTCTCCAATTTCCCCTCATTAACTACTTCATTTTTGTGCATTCCGAACAGTTCCTGATCTTAAGTCAAAATGTGTCCATGATCACATCCACAGTGAACATTCTCACAGTCTACATAATACTTTGCTAGTTTAATTGCTTGGTTTGTATGAGTCAGGAACACCTTACAATCAACCCAGTTTTAGAATAAAGATTTTTTTTTAATTAATTCAAATATGTTTAAGGGAAAGTCAGATCTTTTGCTTTCAGTGTAAGTTTGAGGAATAATGGATACAGTCTTATATCAGTCTTATATCAGTCTTATATCAGTCTTAAAGTAAAACAATTCTTTTTTTTCCATGACAATTTGTCAAGTAGTTTAAAATGAGTCATAAATGATGACAATCAATTTTGTAACTGCTATTTATGCTAACAACCTGTCTATGGCTTTTACTTTTTTTTGGCATTATAGACAAATTCAAACGTACTCACAATCTTACAATGTTTCTATTGTCATAATAAGAAGTAGATATTTTACAAATATAAAATACATACACAGTACTTATTTTGAAAATAAAAGTTCATTGTTTCCAACCTTATGAAACTGCAAATGCTGACAAATAACTTGAGATATCCTGCTGGACTCTTGCTAGGCTTGTACAAGTTAAATCATGTACAATTCTCTCTTTTTAGTTTTTTATTTGTTGATTTGTAGCTACATTAGTAGATACCTTTGTGGGTGTATTATCAGAAGTATTTAAGTACAAGTCTATTTTAATAGGAAAATAGTGAAAATACCTGTGAATCTTCATTTTTAACCAGACTTCCTTTCCCTTTAACCAGACCAACCATAATAAAAAATAAATAAGTGAAAAGGATAATCGTATGTCATAGCATAAACCCAGAAACTGTTGGTTGTAGTGCTTCAGGACAGGGCATTTTTTATGCTGTTCAGTGAATATGAAAGTGAAGTTCATGAAAATGCAATAATAGGGTTTGTTCTGTTAATAGTTAGAACATAGGGAATAAAGCTGAAATAGAACTATGTGGTATCAAAACTTAAGAATGATTCTGAATCTATAATTGATTGTCTGGAAGATCATTAAGGGATTAGTTGAGCCTGATTAAAAGAGATTTAGGTTTTCTACTGTTACTGAAATCACTGGAAATTTTTCACTTGACATTAGGGGAGATCAGTTAGTTCCTTAACGCTTAATTACCATTTACTACTAATGTGATGTGTCATACAAAAATTCTTTGATCTATGCCATAACACTATTATAAAATGCTCCATTGGGAGTCTGATAATTCATCAGAACAGAAGAATTATGGAGAATTTCAAAGTACGTGCATTCAAAGCTAAAATTTAGTTTCTTCAAACCTTCCTCTCCTTATATAATACCTCTGTGTGTGTTAGAGCTTTCCCTATAATCTTAGAGATCAGGGAAGGAAGTTGGTGGCAAAAATGTGAAGTACGATATTAGAAAATGCTTGTAGTTAATATCCTTAATTTAATGAGTTATTCTTGTTAAAGGTGAAATTTGGTAGTAATCAGATGGAATAGTCTCCCTTGGAAACTTTTTTTCCTTTTTTTTAAATTCCTGTGGAAGGGAAATTTTAATTGCCTCATAGGTAAGTGGGAATGTTTCTAGTGACAGCTGATTTTAAAATGAGCTGCATAAACATGTCCTGAAAAATCTAGGAACAACTAAATCTTCTTTCCCATGAAGACAGACTCATCCACTGAAAACTCCAAAATTTTTGCAACAAATGCTTGAGATTGTGCCACAGCGTCCTTCAGCTTAGCTCGATGAATATGTCACATCTTTACTGAGTCTGCATGGAATCAAAAACTTTAATGAAAATAAGAGGAGCTCAAAGTCCAAAGGTAATTTCTTTGAGATTTTCCATTCTGTTTTATTTTGCTTTGATTTGTTTTGGATCTATGTAGTATTATGCAATTATGGTTGAAGAAATTATGTTCCTATGGGACAAAATCTACATATTCCAAAATTTAAAATGTACTGTATCGAGAACTGCATTGAAAACACTTTTGAGCCTTTTACCAAATATACTGGGTGTCAACAGTGAAGTTTTATCAGTGGACTCCTTCAGGGGTGACCTCTGTGGAGAAAGGTCAGGGGCTGCCCTGAGCTGGACACAGCTACAACAGATCAGTGTGGGACACAGCAGAGCCCATCAGCTATGTCTGTGGGGTCTCTTGGAAAATACATGTAAAAGAAAGACAGAAAACACCACGCAAGCAGAGGAGAAGGGAACAATGAGAAAGAAAAACATCAGAGAGTACACCTAGGTCAGAGGACAAAGAAAAGGTGCTCCGTGGGAGAAAAGATATTCCCCTGCAGCCCATGGAGAGGGGCTGTGCTGGAGCAGATCTTCACACTGCAGCCTGAGGAAGATCCCCTGACTGCAACAGATAGATATTCTCCTGTTGGTGCAGGGGAAAAGTGTGAGGAGGAAGGAGCAGCAGAGGGAAATTTCTACATACTGACTATAACACTGAGGGCAGGGAGTGAGCAAGTGGCTGGGTGCGAGTTTGGCTGTTGGCCAAGACTAACCCATCATGCCAAGCTATCCGCATTTTCTTTCTCTCCTAGCATTTTATTAAGAGATTTTGCTAATTATAGCTTCATGAAATAAACATATTCACAACTGAAATAGCAATTAAATAAGATTGAATTCTGGAGTTAAGTACAGCCGTACATAGTTGATATTTGACAATACAACTGTAGAATACTGTGCTCTTAGACCGTAAAGAAAAGTGCTCTAACTGTTGTCCTACTTTCTCCATCTTCAGGCAGCAGTTTTCTTTGCTTTAGTTGGAGTTAAAATGTTCTCTGACCAGAGTTGTCCTTGTAATTTTTTCCCAGTATTTATCACAGACAGATGGTATGACAGAAATCAAAGGTAAATATAGAGGGAGGGTCATGTAATGTCCTTCTTGAAACCCACAAACAACATGTTAGTTAAATAAACTGCCTAAAACAGTATGCCTAAATTTCAGAATTTCTGTATAGTGTGTTTTTTTCAGAGAGGGGAAGGCTGGGATGCCCTCATGACAGGATATAGTAGCAGTTCTTAAAAACTTGTTCTTAAATCTCCCTTGAAGGCATTTATAGCTCCAGCTTTCTCTCTGTTTCATTTGAGTTTCAAAATTGGTGGCATTCATTTATTATTCCTTTGATAGTGTTATTTAAAAAATAAAATGGTGAGTTTTGAAGCATTACATTTAAGGAAATGTGATTGAAGTACTTCTCTATTATAAAATACTCATGTACTCTATTCCAGAGAACACTTTGCCATATTCTTTTTAGGTTATATTTGTATGATTCACTGCTCTTCCTTCCATCCTTACTTTTCCTCTCTACCTCATGTAAATGAATTAGAGGATTTCAGGATACTTGGAAACCAGAACTCTGTCAAAAATAATTCCTTCTTCATTAAGATAAACCTGGATGTCTGCCACAGCACTGCCAGAGATAGAGATTTCAATTTTCTGGTAGGCTGAAGCATAAAAAAGAGGAAAATAAAATGCATTCCAAAATTCATCTTTTATTTTCAACTGAATTAATTATAATATACTATACATGTTGTGCTCTGAATGCTAGTCTGCAGAAGTCACAGTGGGACCACTGTGCCTTGTCCAACTTGGAAGTTATTGGCAGTTAATTTGCTATGTATTTTCCTATTAATAAATTTGAATCCTCTGTGAGACAGAAAGGATGCTGGATGTTGCCGTCTCATTTAGTTTATTTGCTACTAATACCCTGTGATGCATTCATGTTACTTACCTTTGTTATTAAAAGGTTAACAAATTGCTAGATAACTGAAGATTTGCCTCCTTGACAAATTCATTGATTGCTCAAGTTCAATATATAGTTATGGGAAAGAGTCTGCAGCATTAGTCAGCCCAAACTGCTATAGTAGAAACAGTTACACTTGGAGTATGTAAGCTGAAGTTAAAGAGAGATTGTAGACCATCTTTCAAAAGTACATTTATTTAATGAAAGCAATAAAGTTCAAAATTATAATGATTTGATTAAGTTGCAAGACTACGCAGCTGTGAGTTTACATTATGAGTTTACTTTACGGAGTTAAAGACCCTCAAAACAGACCAGTATGCAGCAGAATTTGACTGTCAGTGTAAGTTTGTAGGATCGTAGAACGATAGAATGGCTAGGGTTGGAAGGACCTTAAAGATTGTCTAGTTCCAACCTCACTGGAGCAGGCAGGGTTGTTACTGTACCCAGGTTGTCCCCCCCAACCCAACCTTCTCTTAAACTCCTCCAGGGATGGGATAACCACAACTTTTCTGGGAAACCTATTCTAGTGCCTTATCCCAGGTGATCACTTAGCCTTTCTTTGTAGGAAAGGTGCTCCAGCCCTCTGATGATCTTTGTGTCCCTCCTCAGGACCCGCTCCAACACCTCCACATCTCTCTTGTGCTGGGGCCTCAGGCCTAGATGCAGTGCTCCAGGTGGAGCCTCATGAGGGAGAGAAAAGAAGGATAATCTTCTTTCCCTCTCCCTGCTGTCACCCCTCTTTTGATGCGTACCAGAATACTGTTGGCCTTCCAGGCTGCAAGAGCACACTGCTGGCTCATGCCCAGCTTTTTGTCCATTAGGACCCCCAAGTCCTTCTTTGCAGGGCTACTCTCAATGAGTTCTTCTCCCAGTCTGTACACATATCTGGGATTGCCTCGACCCAAGTGCAAAACCTTGTACTTGGGCTTGCTGAACCTCATTTGGTTCACATGGGCGTATCTAGGTCCTTTTGGATGGCATCCCTTCCTTCTGTCATATGAACTGCCAACACTCAGCTTGGTGTTGTCTACACACTTGCAGAAGGTACATTTGATCCCACTGCCAATGCCACTGATAAAAGGTATTAAAGAGCATCTGTTCCAAAATGGACCTCTGAAGGATATCATTTGTCACCAGCCTCCAGCTGGACATGGAACCACTGACTGCAACTCTGGCTGTGGCCATCTACCCAGTTCTTTACCCTCTCAGGGGAAGTCAGTTTCAGACAAGTTACACTGTAACTGACTTCTAACTAGGTTTCCTATACTACTAGGATGTTTCAGGATTTTTTGGGGGTGATAGTGTTAATAGTTTGAGAATTTTTTCAGAAATTAATGTATTTTCCTGATCATCATAAAATTTGGTTAATGCATTTTACATCTTAAGGTTCACCAATGCTTACTGGACATGGAGGTACAAGATGTATAGCTGGACACACAAAAGAGAATGTGTAATGCACACAGTCTTTATACAGTTTGGTCATCTTGGTGTGTACAGCATATATGTCCTAACCTTTGGAGACAGGAATGGCAGAGATGCTGATCAGCTTGTTTTCCTTATGGTATGCTTTTTCATTAGCTACACAGATTTACTGAAGTTGTGTTAATACAAGATTTGAGTAAGTTTCACTTATGGATTATCATTCTTTTATCTCATATTTATACATTTACATTTCTAGATATGCAGAGGGGAATGCATACATTTGTAGAATATGTGCATTTCCTTACTGAGTCAGGGATTAAAGATTTGGTCATACTGAGTCAAGCAAATCTTTCCATTAAGTTAGGTGTATATAGTATAAGACTGATGGTTTTGCAGTTATCAGCATGCATTTGTAGGAAAAAGAGATAGAATGACTAACAGTGAAACCACTGAACATTTAGAACAAAAGAACAATTACATTAGTCTAGACAGGGAATTTACTTGGCTTCCCTATTCCAATAAATCACTGCTCAATAATGCTTAGTGCAGTGGATGAGATCTCACAAGCAATACTGCATTTAAAGCTGTGAGTTTGCCTAGCACGAACTTATAGATTACAGTTTGATTTATGACAGTGTATTAAGAAGAAGAAAAAGTAGGGAGATATCTACAAATATCAAAAGAGGATCTTAATTTTGTGTAGAGAAGAATTTCCCAAGGTGCAAAAAAGATACAAAAGGCACAAAAGAAAAGTAAGGAAAAAAAAATAATAAACGTGAGGAAAGACAGATTAAAGTGTCTGCTACAGAAAGTAGTGATAGTCTCCCAGTTCAAGACTTCTAAAGCTAGACAAGGTGCAGAGTACTACTGCCAGATTAGAAATGTAAAGCAAATGTACTTAATTGGTTTTATTTTTTCCTTAAAAATATATCAGTATTATTTTTTTCACTCTGCTCAATTTACCATTTCTCTTACTTAATATCATTTAGCTCATAACACTAAGGCTTCTTCAATTGAACAAAATGCCAAGGATTTAAATGAAAAGAACAAGGAAAATATGATGTTAGACTTTAAAGGTCTGTTGTAAGTAACGAGGGTTAGAAATGTCTGGAAACTTGTTAACTCCAAACTGCATTTCACACATGTAATTTAAGCTAATTCTAGACTTGTCCTTTGGACTGAATGCATTACTGGTTTACTGTTTGGAGCACTAGATGTACTCCAGTTGTTTCTTCTAGTATGGTTTCAACTTTGAGAAATCCAGTTTGTACCCTCCAAGATCTCTGTGCCTCATAAACAAAGGCATAATAAATGGAGATTCACATGAAAAGCACACTTCTAATCCTAGTTAAAATCCTAACTCAATGCTTATTCTGCCAGGAGGTCAAAGTAATACCATAAAGTAAGCCTTTATTAGCTTTTTGTTTTTATAGTGTAAATAATTGTGTATACTTTTATTTAGTATTTTACTGTATGAGACTTGGGACAGAAAGAAAGGGCTCTTAAGGAAGATCAGATTTCAAGAAGAGCAACATAGGAGAAGGTGAAGAGAGAAACAAAGGTTATGTTACTTTGTGGAATGTAAAATTTAAACCGAAATTCTTGTTTTGAATGTTGACCTAATCTAAGAAATAGTCACATTCTTCACAGTATGTTTGTCTTAATGACTTATTATATTTCAGTCCAATTGTAGCAGCAACGCAAGTAGTGTAATTTTCCTGATGATTTCTGCTTTATTCATTGTGTCTTGTCTTCTGTTCAAGAGAAAGTTTTAGAAGAGTGATTACGTTTAAAATATATGCAGTATGAAACAGCCAAGATAGTTTGACTTAGCAATAACTAGCAATAACTAGCAAGAGATCTTAAAAAAAATAATAAAGCCTAAACTCTGTTCCTTATATATAAGGAATATATAAGGAATAAAATAAGGATATATAATATATAATATATAATATACAAATAAGGAATATATAATATATAATATACAAATAAGGAATTTGTATATTGTATATATATATATATACAAATGAGTGAACTTTGATCAAGAAAAGTCTTCTGCCATATTTCATTAGATTTTCTGATTAGGAAATATAATCTAAAGTGAGATTAGTTTTCCCTGTTTTCATTTTTCAATCCAAAACTTTGCTAGTTGCTAATGCAGAAGATTTGGGGTTGAACTAATAGTTTTGCTATGTTGCCTAGAATATGTTTACAAATTTGATTGATTCCAGAATACTGGGAAATTATTTTACCAGTGAGTAACAGGTTGCCTATCTGCCTCTCTAGAAATTCATCAGGGAGCCAAGATTCCATCTTTTCAATGGTATTAGCTTTATCTGAAACATTTTTTTTAAGTCATCTTGAATTTTAAAAGGTATTAAAATGAGTAAGTGATTACAAGTCCAAGACTACTAAATTAATAATACTTAAATATATATATCTTAAAGTGAAAACTGAAATTTAAAACAATGAGACTAAGTCTGTTTTAAAACACAGCTCTTTGACATACTTAGGTTAGAAGTAGATTCTTAATATGGTTGAAATGGAAAAGTTTTAGTCTTGCTAATATACTTCTTTATATCAGTTTCTGTATTTTATCACATGTATGTGATAACAGGTAAATTGAGGCTGTAGACTCAAACTGTATTTTGGGATCTGCAGAAAGCTTTGCAACTTTCATGGTCAGTTTAAGCATGTTGTTTGAGAAAAAGGAGAGCATAGAAGGAATAAAACATCACTCCCTCCCAGAGCTCCATAGTTGCTACTACAAATTATCGTGATCTTTTCTATGTAAATTTGAATAACATTGATTATAAGGCTGAAATCACTCAAATGAGACAGTATGCAATTCACTGGCCTTGAATAGCACTAAACAGGAGTGAGATGGAGAGTTAGGTTAAGTTGTGTAGTTCTGACTAGGGCAAAAACGGGGCTTGCAAAGTACAAGGACCCCTAGCAAACCCTCCAGTTTGCCCTACCTAGTGTCAGCAAATGTATGGAAAAATCAGATTCAATGTCTTGTTTCTCAATGTCTGAGCTCTACTCTGGGCATGTGATACTCTGTAAATACAAAGACAGGTGGGAAAAAAAAAAGGAAGGAGAGAAATTTTTTTTTTTCCTATAGTTGGGAAAGAACTGCTATGTCTATTTTTTCCTTTTTTTTTTCTGCTATCATTTGTTGTATTTGAAAAAAATCATATGGTCTGCAGAGATATCATTGGCAAGAAATCGGATAATATCACAAGTGTATGTTCTGTAAAGTGTTTTTCACACATACATGTGCTGTGAACAATGGTTCTTCTCCAAAGGCTTTCTTTTGCAGGGATTTCAGGTATACAATGCAGATCTATTCATATACTGTATTGTTTGTTTACACAAGTTATGTGCTGTTTTTCTTCCGAGTCTCAAATATTTAAGAACAATAGAAATGAGACTCCAATGAGAAATGTAGGTAAAAATGATCCTTTTAATCAGTTTCTTTTGCCAACTGTGGGCATACAAGATGAATCATGCATGTCATGTATATTAGGGACAGCATATATAGAGATATGTCAGAATACGTAAGTATTGATACATTTAGATATCTACAACTATATATGAGGGAAAGGAAGGAGAAGAACTTTTCCATTTTTTTAGTTCTGATCAAGCTTGTTTTCTACTTCTGTGTGAAATAAAAAGTTCCTTGATACTTTTGAAGAGCAAGAAAGAGCAAATGTTAGCATTTTGATCTAAGAAACAACGCCAACTATTAGCTATATTTTGAACTGATACCTAGAAGAACAAGGTACCCAGTGTTTGTTGGGTCCATTGCTCCCTGTGTACAAGCTGCAGAATACTGAAAGCACATTTGAAATGCTGTTAACTTCTCTTGAGGTACTACTTTGAAGTTACAGCACCAGTTATACCCAGTATATAAATTAAAGCTTCTGTATCTAATGCTACTGTCTTAATGTGAGAACTGCTTAAATTAGAAAGTAAAGAGATATATTCTATCATTCCTTCAACCTGCCACAGATCATAGATTGCCTGGCATTTGAGGGATACTGCAAGTTAATAGAGATTATTATTTATCTGTAACTTATGGAGGTTCCTAGTTAAAATATTGGTAGAAAGTCATTGCTCAAATGAAGATTATATAGCAGAACAGAGTATCTACGTTCATTTATAGATGTGAAAGATCTCATAAATTTTTTGACAGGAAGAAAGTTATCTTTATTGTTCATTTTTGAAGTTCAGTAGCATTTTCATCCCTTTGGATACATGCTTCTGTTTATATTTTGAATTAAATGCACCAGTGATCTACATATCTACATTAAGATCCAACGCTTAAGAATTACTGAGAAATTATTAACAATAAGCCTCCATATGGAAGTATAAATAATTCACACCTTGTGTGTTTTGTTCCATCTCTTAGGGAATATAAACTTTGCAACAATCAAGGTGAGTGTCATCATTAATTATAGTTAAAATGCTGAAGTAGAGATACTTTTCCTGACAAAGCAATGCACATAGCCAGACTTTGAAAGAACTTTATAAAGGGACTGAAAGTGAATTAAAATTATAACAGTTATGCAGTTAGTTATGTAGTTACTTAACACTCCACCAGACATAAAAGCACAGTTTTTGCAAGTGCTAGAGATAATTTTTATCTGAAATACTTTCTCAGGATTAAAAAAGACATCTGTGCAAGCTTCATGTATTTTAAAAGAATGCGTATTATCACTTCTAGAATATGTACTGAAAATATCTGTTCACTATGATGGCACTGTCCTCACTCTTCTTCCTCAGCCTGACAGATTTTGCTAGAAGCTGCTAGGTGTTTCAAAGGACCTCAGAAAATTTTGAAATATTTTCAAACTGTGCATGGTGAAATTCCATAGTGTTATTTAACTCTGCTGTTGGTTGTGAAGTCTTAATTAAATGTTCAGAGTTGCTAACATTTTTTTCTCATATTTATTTGTTTTCCATGGTTTTTGTTTTATTTTCCCCGAGTGTTTGTACAACTTTGTACAACCACAGTTGCCAGGCAGTTTCTTGTCATCTAGTGGTCTCTGGACCATAATCAAATTTTCAGATAATTGTTCCAGGCAGTTGACCATTTTTCCTGTCTGCGAGGTGGCTGTGTAACTATGCTGCAGTCGCTTGAGTGTTTTGCGCCACTGAAATATAAAGGATTTTCTCCTTGTTCTGTACCACTGAAAGAGTCTTTGTCACCAAGCAGATGCTGCATTATTTTGGGAATGACACTGCCAAAGAACACAAAGACATTAAGCACATCTGTGTGCATCTTCAGTCTGGATGCTCTAAGTAGATACGAAGCCTTTAGCAATTCTGAAAGCTGATTAGGACATTCATTCTGCTCCTCCCTCTCTATCTGAACTAGTGAAACACTTTGATTGTTTAATCCAGAGCCAGAGCTTTGGACATAATTGAAATCTAATTGTGAAACGGCCATAGTGATATAAGACAGATACTCAGGTCAGCATATAAAATTATAAGATTCATGCTGAGCTTGCCCATTAGCAAACTTACAGCTACCAAAGTTCAAGCAGGGAGTTTTATTTTTTTAATTTAGATCCAGACAGAAGTAAACCTGAGAAACTGGAATCTTTTTTTTTTTTTAACCTTTTCTTCTACAAAGTCAAACTATTTAAAGCATGTAGAGCTTTTGTGAGAGTTTCACTTTTCTTTATTTAACCCAGTATACTTTGAACATTGTCAAAAGCTTTAGGACTAAAGGTGACTCCTGCAGTTTAGTAATTCCCATTCAATACCGTCCAAGTGGTAGTCTGAGGACCCAAATGACTAGGGACATTAATTCTCATGTTATTAAATGGGCACTGCACTCAGTAGAAAATAAATTTGATTGTGGTGAATTAGTATTTCAGATATTATTTCTTCTCATTTTGAAGTTTTATCTGTCATTTTGAAGTCCCGTATAGCTTGAGGATGCAAAGTTTGACCTTCACAAATGGAGGAAACATCACTTATGTACCAGGATAACACTGACTATTCAATGAATCTTCCTCATGTCAACTGCTTCTGGTTCTTACTAACTACACCATAATATTATGAAATCAGCCAATCCAACTGAGCTCAGAGCAGCTATTGATAAAAGAGTCTCTCCTGCTGTTATGCTACTACTGAAGGCAGAGGAATTGAATATGTCTAATAGTCCATAATTAGGAAAGGTTGCTATACTAATGTCTGTAAAGATGGTGTCAGTATGGCTCCACAGATCTTTTTGTTTCTAGAACAGTTCAATTTAAAACAGTTTGTTTTTCTCCAAGTCCACTTTGTTCTTTTGATTATTCCTTTGCTTTCACTAGTGAAATCTGTAATGGTCCCATACATTAGTAAAATATCATAGACCCCCATGTAATGATAGATGAATTTAATAGGAATTAGACTGCTTTATGAAGGGAAACTTCTGAACTTCCCATGATGGCTTCGGGATCCAGTTATAAGAGAATTATTAAGTTTCTAAGATTTATATTTTTATAATTACCCAAGGTATGTTCATTTCTGTCCAGCAAGATTATCACAAATTTATTATTTTACAACTTAAATATACCTCATGGGACATTCCTAATCATACCTCAGCTTTATAACCTTCTTTTTGTAGCACTGAGCTTAAGAAAGTTGTAACATGAATTTAAAATAAATTTTCTTGTGCTACTGCCTATCATGAGCTTACATTTAGCGTTAGCAATCAGTGGCTAATTACCAGCCTCAGCAATGTAGTTCAGTGGAAAAAGAATCATACGGAACCAAATAAGATATAGGATACTAGTTTGCTCATTTCTTGACGTCTATGCTAAGAAGGTGTTGTTGTTTGACCTGGTAAGCAGCACTGCACAGCCATTCGTTCATTCCCTTGCCACAATGGGATGGGGGAGAAAATTGCAAACAAAAACCTAAAACATAAAGCACATGGATTGAGCTAAAGACCTTAACAGGAAAGGATAATAATAATAATAATAAATAATAATAACAATAGAATATAGAAAATAAGTGATGCACAACTCAGTTGTCCACCACCCACTGACTGATGCCCAGGTAGTCCCTGAACAGTGACTGCCTCCGCAGCCAACTCTCCCCAGTATTATAGTCCCACTTAACTACATACAGTACGGAACAACCCCTTGGACAGTTTAAGTCAGCTGTCCTGGTTCTGTCCCCTCCCTTCTTGTGCACACCCAGCCTCCCTCACTGTCAGGACGGTACAAGAAACTGAAAAGCTGTTAGCTCTTTACAGCACTGCTCAGCAGCAACTAAAACAATGATGTGTTATCAACATCGCTTTTTCCCTAAATTCAAAACATAGTATCATACCAGCCACTATGAAGAAAACTAACTCTAGCCCAGCTGAAACCAGGACAGAAGACATGATGGCTATTATTGCTCTATAACGAGGGAAGAGGTCAATGGACAATGTTATTGCAGGCACATTTTGTATCAGCCTCCAAACAGATAATTCAGCTGTTACTGAATAACCTCTTTTGCTCTAGTAAGAGCGTAAAGCTCTGCATCTCATCTACTCAGAGTTTACTGGTGAACTCATAAACTAGTTCTTTTCAATAAGTTAGTTCTCTTTTGTTCTTCATTCCACTGTGTTCAAAGAGCTGATGTCTTTAGAGCTGAACAGAAAGTGATATTTTTTTGGTGAACTTGAACCTTAAGGCTGATGCAGTGATTATATGGAAGCTAGCACAGGCTGATGACAGCAGATGGATTGAATAGCCAGAAGGTTGTTTTTGTTTTGTTTCTACTGGTTGTTTGTTTCAAATTGTGTATTTTGTTTCTTTGCTGTAATTTAAGCAGATAATTATGAAAAAAAATGCAGCTGAGAAATTTACTTATGCCTGATATGAAATAAAACTTTGCAAAAAGCAAGGAATCACGGAGCACTTCTGTAGAATTTTAACCATTGCTACAATATTTTGAACACATCATTTTTTGCTTTTCCTCATATCTTTGTTCAATAGAAATGACAACTTGAAGTATTTCCATTACTAAAACCAAGCAGTGACACTGTGATTATGCACTGTATCTCAAGATTTCATACCCACTTTGATGTACTGAAGAGCTCAGAACTATGTAAAGTAGCCAGGAACAAGAGGGACTGACAAAAGTCGCCTCTGGCATAGCTACTCTTTATTAAAATTCAGAGCTGGTATTATTTTTCTGTAAGGTAGCTTTGAATTAGAGTAAAAGCATCTTCCTAAAACTTTACTTTTGAACAGAAAGTTCAATCTCTTTTTTCTCCATTTTTCCAGTCATTTCCTCCTTTGTCAAGACTCTTGAAATATCAAAGGATCATTGTACAGTAAAAATTAAAAAAGTGTGGTTTCAGATAATACTGAAAGCACATCTTCAGGTCGTTGCTTAAATAAAAGTTCTTTGTGCTATGATCAAAAGTCTTATGCTCTGATATGAAACACCATAATCAGAAAGCTGGTGCTGCCATATATCTTAATGTCACCTCTATATAATACTTTTGGTGGTAAATATTTTAAATATTTCTGAAGCTAGAAGGACTTTAAAGTACTTTTACTTACAGTATCTTTTCTGTGTGATTTACAGATTTTTCACTTAATTATGGTTTTGTTACATAAGACAGAATTTTAAGCAGTTGTTAGTTTTATCCACAAGTTTAAAAGCTTCAGATAGAAAAACTTTCTGAATTTAAGTGTACTAAGAAGTATTTCAATGTTCACTTATTTTATGGCTTTAAATCACTGCATGACTTTGATACGTTGTACTATTATTTTTCCTTCATTTCTATTTTTTTAAATTTTGTTAGTATATTTTTATATTATCATATTAAGTTAACATATGTTCAAACTACTTTGCAAAATAAATAGTATTTTGAAATTTCTTTTATTTTTTTTTTATGACCAATACCCTACATTTATTGTTTTGTGGAAAACAGTATTCTGTATCATACTGGACAAAACCACTGTTGCATGAAAACAAGTAATAACAAAAACTCAGAGTATGAGCATCATTTTCTATCATGAATAAAGTATACATGTATCTCCTCATAGTTAGCAGTATGTGCACAAGTAAATTCTTCAGACAGCTTCTTTGTTTTTCCATTTGTAACTGAGAACATGATTATAATAAACTATGGCAAAAATCTCCAGGTATTACTAAGTACATAAATGGTTATGAAAGTGAAGTCCAAAAATTATGCAAGTGAATTCCAAAAAATATTCTTGATAAGAAGAAATTTAGGCTGATGTAACCATTTGACTGTAGAAGGTTTCATGTCAGAAAAGCTACGTGTTAAGTGCCTTCTGCAGATGAAGTATTACCTGTTTCTTATCAGGCTCTCAAGTTAAACTTCTAAGGTTTTTTTGAGAGCACTCAAATCCTTCATGCCTCCTCAAACTTCATGGGCATCCTCTGAACCTGTAAAATAACTTTCTACTCTTTTAGCCTTCGCCATTCTTCCAAAAAGTCAAGGTTACCAGTGTTCCCTATTGTCTATGCTACAGTACAGCCCTGGCTCACAAGGTGTAAAATATATTGGAGTATTAAGTAGAGGTACTTAGGCCATGGTTGAAATAGATGAAAGTGCTGCAAGCACCACAGCTACGAAAAATAAGGGAGATAAGAAATAATAATTTATTACTCTATTCAGAAACGTTATAACTTTATGCAGATTTTTCAGCTTCCACGCATGTTTCAGATTTCTAACATCACATGCTTTTATTCCACCTGCTCTTCTGGAACTATCTGATTGTACTCAAATGAGCTACAGTGTTTCTGTCTATTCATCACAGCATTTGATTACAAAATGCTTGCTGTAGTGTGAAAAATGTCTGCAGCATACCAGTCGCAGCATACCTCACTGTGCAGCATGATATGCTTTGAAAGTGTTCATGAAAAGTTTGTATTTTTCAATGCCCAATCAAAACAATTAAACTATCACTCAAAAAGCCCATTTAGCTAAGTATTTTGTAGTAGTATCTAATATGTGGAGTCAACGCAAGTCATCAGTCTTGTATTGTCATCCAGTTTCATATAGACAAAGGACTTCACCTGTATCAGTTAGCAAAAATGAAAATTTCTTAAACAGAGTACATAGGTATAGCACTAAATTTCAGGCTGGATTTTGGTTTTAAATCTTCACAATTATACTTTGCTTATTTTTTACATTAGAAATCTAGATGAAAGTAGAAAGCATTTTTGGCAATGCCTGCAATTGTTACAAAATATGATACAAATATAAAAATTTGTATAATTGATTTATTGAATGAATATATTAATAATTTTCATGATGGAACATGGCATCAATCTTTTTTTTATACATTTGTAATAAAAATAAAGCCAATGAATAGAAAGATTTAGTATAGGGTTCTTCAGATAGGGAACCTTCTGTTTTTGCTTAGACATAGCTCAAATAATATCATGCAGACTGCTAAAGAAACATCTCTGCACATGCCTGATTAATGTTTTTGGGCTTGATAGAGTCCCCCTGAAAGTAAGGGAAATTTTGTTGTCAGTAATTATGATAATATGAAATAAAAAAATAAACAGGAGAAAATAGAGTAGCAGACAGAAAAACTTATCAGTAGGGTTAAAATTATAATAATGAGCTGATCTTATTTTTTAGTTTTTATATATTCAGCAGGTTGGATTATATTACATGGAATCAAACAATGGATAAAAATGCATTAGAACGTTTATCAACAAATATTTTATCAAAAAAGTACATTATATAGTACAGTCAGACTTCTAAATATTGAAATGCTACTGCTTTTATTCATATTATTGTGTTAATGATCCCTTCATAAATTATCCATTAAATATAGATTTGAGGGTGCTTGGCACTAGTTTTAAAGACCTAATTTTTGGTCCATGAGTCGAGTGAAGATGACTTCTTTATTTTTGTGGGATAGACTGGAAAGATTTCCAAGATAATTTTTTTGACTTTGACTAAAAAATTTTCAGTCAACTAACAAGTGTAAAGTTTTCAGTACTTCTTGGTCTTCATTCTATCTATACATCAATTTCATTCTTATATCTGTCAAGTACCCAGACATCTATGAGATTACAACATTTGTAGTATAGTATAAGAAAATAAAGATCACTTACTTGTTTGTAAGTTCCATGCAGAATATATAAAATATCAGTTCTCTGGCAATTTTGATAATGTTTAAGATGATTCATATGGTCAAAGTCGGGAAAGCACCATTTCCTTTGATTAATCAATACAAGTAGAATAAAACATTTCCAAACTGTGTAGTTGTAAAAAGAATTTTGCCAGAAAATGGCAAGATGGCAGAAATTCATCATGACAGACCAATGAGAAAAAAATGTTTTGTATGTTGTACATAAATTGCAGAATAAATGTATAAAATCAATTAGAGTTTGTAAAAGAAAATCACTGGCATTTTAAAATAGAATATAACATTTATGCTTCAGGAGGGAGAAATGTTGCGCAAAATTAAAAATCAGTTTCAGCTCTAGAGAACTGAAGAGTAATTCTCTTGCCTTCAAAACCTTGTTCCCCATAATGCAAAAACTGGTGGTCCAGGGATCCTCCCACAGAATTTGAGATACTTAAACTAAATTAGAAACCTAGAATATCCTTCCCTTGCAATGTGTCTCTCTCTTAGCTAGAGAAAAGTGATTAGGACCTGTACTCAGGAAAAGAGAGTTTATGACTCTGAATCCGCACTTCAAGTAAGAAAATGGTTGACCTGCTAAAAACCAGTAAGCTGCATAGCAGTGTCACTAATGTTAATCACTGCAAAAAACTGTATACCTCTGATTATTTAAGCATGATGATTCAAGAACACTGTGAACCTCAAGAGAAATTTTTTTAATTTTGAATAATTTTGCTTGGATCCAAAGAACTGCTCAGTGGTAAAATTTAAGCATAGTCAAGGTGGTATCTCTAGACTCCTTCCACATCTATTTTCATATAGTTAGGTGGAAAGATCTTGTGTGGTTTGATCCTACAAAATTCTCTACTAGGTAAAAAATATAGGAAAAATATATGGAACAAATGTATTCTGCTCTTACAGGAATTCTCTTTTGGCACTGGTTAGTCACACTGCAGAAGTCCATTAATGTACACATAATCAGGACTTCAAATGACAAACACTTATGTGGGTAAAATAAGTACTGATGGCACAGCAACATTGTGAGGAATCAAAGCACTTAATTTAAAAATCAATATATTTGCTTAGGACTTGTGTTTATACATGGCCATGGTTCAGCAGCATGTTTCTATATATTTGTGAAGATTCTCAGTAAAATCAGTAGAACTGTTTATCTGGTATGCAATTGGCATATACTCCAGTGCTTTACTAAAGTAATTTTTATAATTGGCTGAAGTTGTTATTGGACATAGCAAAATTTTAGATGGAAGAATTATTTTAACACAAAACTGAAACACTGAAGCAAGAAGGTATCAAACTTTTAATGCTAAACAGAATCAAAAGGGAAACTAGAAAAAATTGTAAACTCTTGAGAGCTTTGAAAAACTTATTTTTAAATTTTATTTTAAAATTAGATTCTGCTTTAATATAACTTATTATAACTATTCTGCTTCAATATAACTATATAACTATTAAGGGCAAGGTTACTTAACTTCCCCCCATCAAAAAAAGTCTGAAAATGTTTGGTTTCCAACCACAATTTGAGGGTTAACTGAAAAATACATTATTACTACAGTTTTTATCAGTTCCACTTTCTTTTTTTTTTAATTATTAGGAAGATTGGATCCAATATATAACATTATTTTATAACAAAATAAAAAATAACTGAAATTTTGGCGAGTTTTTAATGCTTGAGTTCTATTTAAAATCTACTGGTAATGATATTAACCCTTTAAAGGAAACTTCTATTACAAAATTTTCAAACTTGAGTTACTTAGAAATGGATCAGTATTTGGAAAAATGAGCTCTTCATAACACATCAATATTTTTAATGCTTTTAAAAAGGGTGAGATTGGGAGCAAAGAATTCTGGTTCTTCAAAATAAACAAAGCAAATACAAACTGTCAGTGATTAGTTTGATTATTCAGAAAGGCAAGTGTTAAGGATGTTTTACACATGGCACCGCTTTTGAATTTACACAGACAACTCAAACACAGAAAGTTCTGTTGATGGCTAGTTGTCAGATAGAATCTATCACTTGCACAGTAGCTTTAATCTTGTTGTATGGATTAAATGTCCATTTGCAGCTGGAAGGTGACTTCTAATTTAGTTTGATATGAAGGCAATCTTATCCAGGTTTCTTGAGATCATTTCAACATGAAAACCAGAGTAAGAGTACTATAGTGGGAAGACTCACTCCTGATCCAGAGCAAATCCATTGTGTATGTGCATCCTAAGGTGGGATCAGCATGCTGGTCTTGGCAAGCAGGAGGATAACCAATGTCACTTCAGTCTTCAAAAAGAGCAAGAAGGAGGATCCAGGAAACTACAAACCAGTCAGCATTACCTCCATCCCTGGAAAGGTGATGGAACAACTTGTTCTGGATGCCATCTCTAAGCAATTGGAAAATAAGCAGGTTATCAGGAGTAGTCAACGTGGATTCACCAAGGGGAAATCATGCTCAGCCAACATGGTGGCTTTCTATGATGTCATCACTGGCTAGGTAGAAAGGGGGAGAGCAGTGAGTGTTGGGTACCTTGACTTCAGCTAGACTTCTGACTCTGTCTCCCACAGCATCTTCATTATGAAACTTAGAAAGTGCAGGATAGATGAGTGGATGGTGAGGTGAACTGAGAACTGGCTGACTGGCAGGGGTTGTCATCAGCAGGGCAGAGTCTGATTGGAGGCCTGTAACTAGCAGTGCTCCCCAGCGGCTGGTGCTGGGTCCGGTCTTGTTCAATATTTTCATCAGTGACCTGGATGAAGAGATAGAGTCCATCCTCAGCAAATTTGCTGAAGATGCAAAGCTGGGAGGAGTGGCTGAGACAACAGAAGTCTGCTGCCATTCGACAAGAACTGGACAGGCTGGAAATTTGAGTGGAGGGGAACCTGATAAGGTTCAACAACAGCAAGTACAGAGTCTAGCACTTGGGGAGGAATAACCATATGCATCAGTACAGGTGAGGGGCTGAACTGCTGGAAAGGAGCTCTGCAGAGAAGGTCCTGGCTGTCCTGGTGGGCAACATGTTGGCTATGAGCCAGCAGTGTGCCCATGTGGCCAAGAAGGCCAATGGAATCCTGAGGTGCATTAAAAAGAGCATGTCCAGCAAATTGAGAGAAGTGATCCTCCCCTTCTATTCTGCCCTAGTGAAGCCACATTTAGACTAATGTGTCCAGTTCTGGGCTCCCCAGTTCAGGAAAGACAGGAATCTCCTAGAAAGAGTTCAGCAGAGGGCCACAAAGATGATATAGGTCCTTACGAGAAAAGGGTGAGTTACCTGGGTCTGTTCAGCCTGGGGAAAAGAAGACTGAGGAGAGATCTGATAAATGTTTATAAATAACTAATGGGATGTGGGAAGCAAATGGTAAGGCCAGGCTTTTCTCAGTGGTATGTAGTGACAGGACAAGGTACAATGGCTTTATACTTGAACATAGGACATTCCATACAAACACGCATAAGAGCTTTTTATGGTAAGGGTGAAAGAGCACTGGAACAGGTTACCCAGAGATGTAGTGGAGTCTACTTCTATGGAGATATTCAAGACCCATCTGAATGCCTAATTGTGTGATCTATTGTAGGGAACCTGCTTTAACAGGGGAGTTGGACTCAATCTCTTGAGGTCCCCTCATACTCCTGTGATTTTGTGATTCTGTGATTCTGAGCAGTGCTGCAGTTCTGGTGAGGATCTCACCATCAGCCTGGCATAATGAATCTTGTTGGTTTGGTTTGCAGAAATACTGTGGTTCGTGCCCACTGGATTTCTTTTGGAGGAAACTAAGCTAGAAGCCTATCTCCAGATATGCTCCAAGAGCCCTACACTTGCCTAAAGGAGTTACAATGGTTTGAACAAATTTAGCCTTTGGACAGTGTTTGGGAATATTCCAACCAGGATGCAAGGATATAGCTATTGCAAAACAGAAGTGTATATTGAAGCTTCAGCCTTTAACTTCTTCAGTATATAGATTATCTTTTCTTATGACAACTTATTAATGTAGACACAACTTAATGCACAGTGTATCTATGCATAGTGTTAGTAGTTTAGTCTTGAAATAGTATATGGTGTTGTAGTAGGCGTGTCACGGATCTCGGTCTGTAACGTGGGAAGGCCCTTCCCCATATGCTTGTTATTGGTTCACCTACATACTTGAACCTGTGTCGTAGACACAGGGGGCCGTACTTCTTTATTTTCATAACAAAGGGCACAACAACTCTGTGTATGGCCTTTCGGAAGTGACAGGTCAGAAGCGGGAGATTCAATATGATTGGCCAGAAGCCCACGTGAGCTTCTGGAACAGTCTAGTAAAAAGATAAGAAATACTATATAGTTCTGTAGCTTTTACCAATAAACGCCATTTTGCTGCATATCATATTGATTCTGTGTGTGGTATTTGGCCAGGACTGGGTTTAGGTTCTCTACGTGCAAGAATAATACTAAAAGGGTCGCCGGAGTTCGGTAACAATATGGTTTATTTTTTTCTTAACAAAAATAGTCTCATCCTAAATAGGGATTAGCTCCAAAACCCTCTGAAGATATTTTATGGTATTTCAAAGGGAGGACAGGAAGAAAGAACTTGACACCAAAGAGAAGTCAAAAGCTTGGAGTTTGAGTGCTTGCCTGACAGTAATATAAGCCCAGTGTTCTGAGACATTACAGTTGAGATTCAGTAGGAAACATATAGGTACTAGTTCCAACAATAACTCCTGCAACAAACTGAGGTTTTAGGATAATTAATTTCAATTTTCTTAGAGTCTAAATAGAATCACCAAGTTCCAGCTACTTATTCTTTATAATTTCCTATATTGCTTCCACTGAACTCCAGGGATCTGACAGTATAGAATGGCTTAATTCTCCTTTCATTTAAACGAGGATGACTCAATTTATCTTTAGTTTGTCTTTGAACAAAATCTCCTACTTTGATATTTTTTCACTTCTACTCTGCTGAGATCATAGATATTTTATAATCAGTAGATAAAAGACATGGGCTGCTCAGCTGGAACTTCAGAAGATGGAGAAAATTGGGAACTATTGAGGTCTGCCTTGCCTTAAAATCTACACAGACCAAAAATTCAGTGTGTACCATTTGGAGCTAGAAAAGGAAGTTATTTAAAATACTTCCTATGGATGACTTAGAGCCTTTTGAATGGTTTCCTCTGGATTATGCTTATCTGTTTCCTTAGCAGATTAAGAATCACAAGCAATGGTTATACCAGGTAAAATACTACTGTTGATAATACATGGTGTTTTATATTAAAAAACAGGGAACAAAATCCTTGGAATGCTTGAAAATTAAGTAAAGATCAGAGAAAAATAGTCAGTATGTATTCAAAAAAGGAGCAGAGATGTACCAGTTCTCAAGTTAGTGTTTCAAAATATTAATAGTTTTGATGATATGCTGATATGAAACTAATCTCATAAATAACATAAATCTTTACACATAGAAATATTAAGTACTTTTGCCATAGTACTGAAAAGGACACTGTCAGATATCAAGGCTTTCACCTTTTAAAAGCACTGTTCCTGTGAGAGAACCTTCATTCTCAGATGTATATTTGACATAAATAACCTAAGTTATAATGCTTTTTTTATAGCATTATTTAGAGCTCAAGATAGGTTGCCTCTTCTTAATGACCTTCTTAATGTCCATATACTTTGCTACAGGCAGTCAAATCTTATATTTCTATCAGAATATTTCATATGAAAATATAGATTAAGTTCTGAATCTTGACATTACTGCTAAAAGCATTTTATAGCAATTTTTTTTAGGTTGACTGGTACAAAGAAAGTGAAGGGGAATAAATAGAAAGACACATAGGAAGACACAATGTGAAAACTATTGCTCTAAAAACAATCTTTGAACCACTACATAGTGACAACTGCTTTCCCAGAAGTTGCCTTCTTATTTGAGAAATATCTTATATTTCTTTCAAAGTGTCTATTAATGAAAAGAATACTGCAAAATCATGCTGAAAGAAATGCCCTCAGTTTTTTCCTGGTGGTCTGCACGAGTATAATATATATGCACATTGAATTTTAGAAAGGTATATTAATATTGGATCCCAGTTCAATTTTTTGAAGTGTAACTTGGGAGCATTTTATATGTGCCAGCAATATTACAGCAACTGACAATTACAGCTGTATAAAGTCCTAGACAGTGACAGGTGGATCACATTTGTGGGTTCACCAGCTACAGCAGATGTCCCCTGTTTGTTTACCCCTCGTTATAATAATTTATATGTATATAAGAAGGGAGCTCTCAAACTGATGATACAATAGCTGTATGATGGTAAATCCTGTTGCCTTATGGTTATATTATCTCTGGATATCCCAGTGACTAACAAGTATACCTATTGTCTCCTATTGTGATTTTCTCTAAGTTTGAGAAGAAATTTCCTCAGTGAATAGGTTTCTTTTCCTTTTCCTTTTCCTTTTCCTTTTCCTTTTCCTTTTCCTTTTCCTTTTCCTTTTCCTTTTCCTTTTCCTTTTCCTTTTCCTTTTCCTTT
>NC_034410.1:79786779-79812363 GCF_002078875.1 Numida meleagris
CTTTGCTTTGCTTTGCTTTTTTTTCTTTTCTTTCTTTCTTTCTTTCTTTTTTTTTGGAATGAAAATTGCACAATTTTCCCCCTGCTTATAGTGAAGCAGCAGAAAAGCAATCCATGCACAAAAAACCTTTTCACTTTGGTAGAACCAGAGTAAGAAAATTCCGTACCATTCTATGGGGTATGAAAATTAAAACACACCTAAATAGAAAACAACAGTTTCAGGAGGCAGATATGCCCACTTTGGCCTGTGGTCATGACATTGTGGGAGTCGGAAAGAGAGGTTTCCAGATTGGAGACTTTACTGATGTGACGTGGCAGCCGCTCAAAGAACCCCTGCTAACATGCAGATGGCTGTGGCAGCCGTACACACCAGCAGCAGCCGGGGCCCAGCTCCGATCCCTGTCCTGCTGAGGAGAAGTACGACGCCACGGGCAGCCCTGCAAGCTTCCTATCGAGGCATCTGCTTTTTGCTGGCACATTGATTCTTGCACACTGGTCTCATGGAAAGTTGCATCCATGGCTGTTTTATAAGTCTGCCTCCCAGTCTGCTAGCAGAAAATAAAAGGAATTTACCATCACATGTTATTACTGATAAAAGCCTTTTCTAAAATTGGAAGTACTCATCTTTCTCCATATATGGATGTATTTGTGCTTGCTTAATGCCAGTTCATGTGATTTGTGGCTTCTGTATTTCAAGATATTTGAAGCAGAAATAAAAGACTATCCCTTTTATTTTTCAATTGTAAAAACAGTGATAACTCTCACTGACACAAAGTGCCTACAGCTGTTTTGTGTGTCTATATGTGACTGAAATAAAACTGGCAATTTTCTTAATCTGGAATACATGAAACTATAAACATATAGTTAGGTACATACATTAGCACTCTAGAGCATTGCAAGGTAACAGTAGATGTTAAGTTATCAAAGACCCAGAAAGATTATGAATTACATGTCCCTGGGAAGTTTATACAGATAAATCTACAGGGCTCCATGATAAATTGAGCTCATTTAACACTTGAAAATATTCAATAAGTAATGCTTTTCAGGCTTTATACTAATTGACAATGAAAATAAGATAACATTAAAATTTAAGTCAGTGGTTCACAATTGTGGAAATTGTTGTTAATGAAAAAGAACACAATGAACTTCTGTCTTTACATAAGATTAGTAAGAGCAGGTAGATGGAAAAAATCACAGTCAGCCTCCACCTCTATCTCTTCCATTTGGGGTTGTGCAAAGCCCAGTATTGGTATCAACTAATAAAGATTTTCTGCAATAGTTTTGAGATAGAGACAGATCACAGTGTTTGTATAGGCTGGAGCACCTGATGGATAGGCACTCAACATCTGTCTTGTCTGAACAGGAAAAAATCTCTTATAGAAAAAAATTGTGCATGTCAGGAGACATACAGAGATCTTGTGTCTACTGACTTTATCAACAGTGTGTACAGGAACCTCAGCTGGGACACTGATAACATTTATGACTGTTGATTGATTTTACTAAACATCATGGGGCAATTCAGAGATGACAACAACTATCGGGAAAAAAAAAGATTTTTATTTATTCTGGAAAATATTTAGATTTTGATGTGAATGTAGGTTAATAATGTGTTCTAATTGGGTGAAGTTCAGTCATGGGTATTTCTCAATGGTAATTATCAGGTAACAGCAAGAGTTAACATTCATGAGATAGGATCAAAGACCATCCTCCAGGAGAAAATATGTCTGGAACGTGTTGGCAGATTTTCAGGTACATGAACTGAATTAGTATCTTCAAAATCCTTGCAAATCTGGAGCTCCTGATTTATTCACCATGGTTCCTGACTGAACAGAGAGAATTTGTTTTCTCTGCCTCTTTTGAGATTATAAAAAAATGCATTGTATTCAATTTATTTCATTTACCATTTATTGATGACAAAATTGTAGCCTACCATAAAGCTGAAAGTTATCATGTACATATTTTTTTTTCTCATTCTGGTAGAGTAAGAGTGAAGCAGTTTCCAGCTTTGGTACACCTACAGAATACTAGATCTCAGCCCAAGAAAACGTATACAGAAATCACCCCAGGGTTTCTATAAAGAGAATACAGCTGCTTCAAAGCCAACATATCTGGTAGCACAGGAATATGAAATGTAGTTTTGTATATGCAAAACTGAAAGGGAGAAATAAGAGAAGGTTTTGTGTTTAACACTGTTTCTGCCCCCTGTTGAAGTACAAAATGGAAAACAGGAGTGACAAAAACTGTAAATTGTATTAGGTAGAAAGTCTTTGCACAATTTACTTCTGTAGGCTAACGGTATAAAATACAAATTCATGTTTTATACCCTGGGCTGATATTTCTTCCTTAGTATTCTCACTCAACAGTGCTTCAGTTGGTATACTATGTAATATTGGCAAGTGTAAATTGTATTTAATGGGAAAAAAATGTATAATCCATAATCCATTAACTATATGTGAGTTTCATTTAAAAAAAAAACATGCAACAGTGTATGCCTACCCTTTCTCACATTTGTGTTCTGCTATCGTCTACATAGTGGCATCTCACCAAATTGTTAAAATAAAATGGGAGGGGGGAGATTGTTCAAGGCAGCTCAGACGCCATGGCTGTTGTAGAGGAGATACTGGCCACTGAGTCCCTGCGCAGTGTAAGTTATCACTGTGCTATAAAATGTGTAGTATAAATGTGTGTATAGAATGTGCAGTATTTTGCAAGCACCTGTATACCATTTGATGTAATTCATAGGGCATGGTTGTTGATTTTGCTTTTTAGATGATATTCAGAAGAATAAGTTTTGGTTTTTTTTGAGCTGTATATAGCATGAGCTGGCTAAAAAGCTACCACAAGAAGATAAACAAACAAAAACACCTTTTCTATCCTATCTGCTAACTTACAGACTAAATGTGGTTAAATCACTTCATGGCCCTATCCACATTTTTCCAAAATACAGCTCAGCAGTGTGGTGTGAATTCCCTATTTTTTTTTTCTGAGGTCTGCTTGCACTTTGCCTCAGCCTGCATTTGTCCATTCCCTAAACTGGCTGAGGTAGTCCCCTCTACTTGACATCCACTTCTTCCTCAGGAGGACTGGATGCTAGAATAGATTATGAGAATTTCTGCTCAGGGCTCAGCATGCAGTGGATTAAACGGTGAAGACATCCCCCCATATTTGCAACCTTCAGAAGGAGAGGCTGCTGACAGCAGAACATAATATGTGGTCCCCCATTTGCTGAGGGGGCACAATGTATGCATGCAGGTTAGCAGAGCAATAGCAGAGGTTCACCTCAAGATGACAGAGATTATAAGAAAGAAAGGAAAGAAAGAAAGGGGCCAGCAACTCTGGGATATGTGAAAACTGGCAGGGAACTATTCAGAAGTAGAAGTCCTAGAATTTTAAACAGTTTTCCTAGGTAAACTTGTGAGTGCTGGTCTTGGTATGAATAGAGGTAAACATCGTTCAATGTAGTCAACTTATAGGTTTTTTTTTTTGTTTGTTTGTTTTTTAAGCTGGATTCTTATCTCGGTGTGTTAATACAAACTATGCAATAAATATGTATATTAATTAATCTCTTCCTAGTTTGGCTTTTAACTTTTAATTTGCCTTGTTGCCTTTGAATGCAAAGAATATAGGTCAAGTCAGCTTCTTCATTTTATTTTCATTGCCAGGAGCCTGTTTTGATATAGCCAACCACGGTCCAGTGTGTAAGCTGTTAAACTGTTGATAATTATTCAATATAATGTTGAAATCAAAGTGATGCTAATTCTTTTTTTGTGTGTTTTTTGTTGTCGTTTTTATTCTTTTTTTAGGCCCAATAATCTTAGAGCACTCAACTGTTCGTTTTTTTGTTTTTTTTTTTTTTTTTTTTAAATAGTGCTTTACTTTATTTTAAGCATCCACGTATTGTGGAGATGTTTTATTCATGTCTGAGTTATTTTCCTTCCCGAAACTGTCAAAGACATGGTATGTGCTTCAAGTTTAGTGTGTTCACTGTACTACAAATTGAATCTTAGAAGCTTCTTCCAGCTATAATTACTGCAAGCTGGGTGTTTTTCCTCCTCCTAATTTATTTAGAAGCATACAAGAAAAAGCAGACTGTTATTATGAAGATATTGAATGCCAGATGCCACAGAACATAACTGCATCTGTGTATTCTTTCTTTTTCTTACAGGTGTGTCATGCACATACTCTATCACTAAATGCAGCATTCCTATATACTTACTTTATATTGTTAGTTTCCTTCAAATAACTTTTAAGATTTTGGAGAAATGTTATGAGGCTAAGCATGTTTTGACATTAAGTTGAAGTATCGTTCTTAAGTCTAAAAGTGGATTGTGAAGGGAGAGGGAAAATCTTTGCTCAATGTGTGTTTGGACCAGCCGGTTACTTGTAAGCATACCACAGTTTAAAGAGCTTTCTTACATTCCTTTTAACTTATGGACGGTTTTATAATATGATAAGTTTTCCTGTTTACTCCACAGAGAAACCACTTCTTCTCATCTCCTGATTTTTGTGTTTTTTCCCTTTTTTTATTCCTGAAGGTAGGCATAACAGAAATTCAATGTGAAGACTTAATAAATATCACCTTGCAGTGAACATCTGTTATTTCTGTTATTTCAGCACCCCTTTCCAGACGTCTGATACTTGGTAAGCTGGACAGCTGACACCTGTCCCTAAGGCACACATCTTAACATTTTCTTACCTTGATTTTTCTTTTACATTTAGGAGTAGGAAAAATGGAATGAAAGAAAACAACAAACTAGCTCTGCATGTGGCTGATCAGTCTTGAAATTCAATGTACTAAGACAGTATTCTGTTCTAAACTTGTGAAAGTGGGCTTAAGTCCTTATTCACACTGTTTTTTATTGGAAAACTGAATTTTTCTATCATCTGTGATATATTAGAGGGCACACTGCAGATGTTTAGGAACAATTTTTTTTCCGAATTGTGTGTGAATCATCCAGATATTGTATAAAGCAAAATTAAAGAGGAGTAAAGTGGAATATTTCTTCTACACTTGAAAGATGGAAGATGAAGAGTATTTCAACCGTATTCTGTTTCAAAAAGGTTCTCTAGGGGTGCTATAATTTAAAGTTATTACATGATGAAGCACCGTAGGCTGATGTTTCTGAGAAAGTTAGAGAGACCATGTCATTATCTATGCAAGGTAGATTTTCCAGGTCAACTCTGATTGGCAGGCATAGTGGGCTTACTGGTAATGTTAGTATTCCAAAGTCTATGAACTGCTTCTATTCATAATGTGGTTCTTCTATTTGTAAGCATGCATTCAGAACACTCCTAGATTGTAATTATTCAAACTATAAAATTCTTTGAGCTCTTTTGTGTGAAGGTATAAATAAATTTGTTAAACTATTTTTGCAGCAATGCCTCATGATATTCTTCTCTAGACTAACAACCTTGGAACTTCCTCAATTGCATATGTATTTGTGTATTTAAAATAAGCCATTTTTTGAGCAATTCAGAAGAGAATCCCATAATGAAAAATGTTATACGTGTCCTCAAATAATGAGTTTTTGACAATGTAGAGAATTAACCAGTATTTCCAGTTGTAAGGTCGTATTTTCCATTTGCTTAATATTTTGTCAAGTTCTAAGTATTTTCTGGCTGAATATCTTCTTCAAGCTGAGTATTTTAAATAATATATATAATATCACCTGTGATAATTGTGATAATTGTTTCATTCAAGATGGCTAGAGGAAAGTGTTGTCTTGCCAACACAAACAAGAAATTTAATGTTTTCAGATACCTAAACAATCAAAAAAAAGTCCCTATTGATGACTTCCTGTCCTTTGAGAGGGATATGAAATGTGTCTGAGAGGGATATGAAATGTGTCTGAGAGGGAGAGGGGAAATCAGGTTAGAGAAATACCTTCTGAAATACTATTATGAAAGTTTGCCCCAATTTCAGTTAGGTTATGAGACTTTGAAAAAAAAAATCTGGTTTTATAAATATTCCTTACTTTGAAATAATTCAGCAGCAATGTTCTGCATCTTCAGTCAGCCTGTCTCAGCCAGAGCTTGGGAACAGAAGAACCTATAATCACTTGGGACACTCCTTGCACAGCTGCTGCCATGCATTTCTGTTGCTATCAGTGTACTCTGGAAACTGATAGAGAAAATGCATGCAACATCTCCTGCTGGCATGCAACAAGGTTGGAAACCTACTGCCATTACCCTCTACCTGTGCTCAGAACATTTATGTCTGTCATTATACAACCATACTGATCATTAGTAACTATGCTGGCAGTTCATTCTTCTATACTCCTTAAAAGAAAAATATCTAGACTTACGAGGTCATGCAAATAAAAGCTACATTAAAAATATAAACACTGACAATTTAAGTGCATAAAAGTAGTTGTGAATAAAAGTAAAATTGAGACTGAATATGCCTGGATAACCTTAAGTTGCTGCTCTTATGTGAACACTTTATAAAACAATTTTAATTACTTACTTTCACAATATCATTTCATAAGATCTCTGTTCCTTTTGGCATACATAATAAATAATGCTTGGAGGTGAATTGTAGTGATATACAAAATTAGAAGAATATCTGTCATTCCTCTATCTCATTTACTGCAGACATTAGAAAATGGTTAGTGAATACACTCTTGAAGGAAGATAACAAAATTAAGGCATACACACTTATATAATGTAGATTATGTTCTCCTTTAAACTGGAAAAGGTACTATTAGCAATTATTTATGCACAAAACTGTACTCATTATAAACTGACACATTATCATTTTTGGGATACAGGTCTATGAACTGATTCAGCCAAATGATCCTAGAAGTTTTTATTTTATTTTCTTAGAGTCAGCTTTTTCATTAATTATTAAAGAAAATTAAAGTTATTTCCTCTGGGAAAGAGATTATGATTGTGTGAACAAACATTAAATCAAGATTGTTTATGGATCAGTGCTTAGACTCGTGTATGCTCTCTAGTATGTTGCAAGTTTGGTATCCTTTGCACTAAAAGTAACTGATGGGAAAATAAATGACTACTAGAAATGACGTGTGATTTTTAAACTGAAATATTAAAAAGACTATTGGGGAAAGTAGCTTTCAGTATGGGAATGCTTAGTCTGTAGATCTCTTGTGAAGTCAGTGTTGCATGCCTAGAAGTTACAAAAATTGTGCCCAATTTGCTGTGAATGTCCAAGGTTGCACAAATTAAAATCAGAACCATGCCATTGTGACTACAAGGTTAACATACTACATAGAAATTGATATGTTCAGTTATGGCCACCTAAACCTATATTGAAGATGGAATAAGCAACTACTGAAGGCAGTGCACATGGAAATACGTATTTGTTAACAATCCTAGCAAAAACTGTGAGAAGAGCAGAGAAAGAAATTAGCTAGAGCATGACATGTTAGTGGGTGTGCTGATCACTTTACTAATTTAGCAAAGTATGATATCATCTAAAAGTGTAATGAATGATCTTACAACAAAGTGAAAGAACTCAGAACTATTTGTTAAATGGGTATATATTAAGTTAGCCCCAAATTACTGAATCAAGTGGATAGGTGATACTAAATATTTGGATTGTAACAGTAACCTTTTTTTTAACTTTTAAAAACTTTAACTTTTTTTTAACTTTTAAAAACTTAAAAAAGATAACAAACTTGATGCCTAATTACAGCTAATGCTACACTGGAAACTCATTAATGAATGTATTCAGTTTTCTTATAAAATGCAGTTCAGTGAAAATTTGAACAAGACTGTTTTTGTCACCTGTGGTTACAGAGAAACAGTTTCTTTCAAGAATCATGGGTTTTCTTGATAACACTATTTTACAGAAGAAAGTGGTAATTAAAGAACTTGAAACTACTAAATTCTATCCTTTCACTTAAAAATATACTTCCAAGTTAAGTGAATAGAAAGGTTGAGTTCAATGCAAAACAGAGAAGGGTCGGCGCTTGGTCCCGTTACAGAATTCCCTCAGTCAGTGTGGCATCAGAATAGCAAGTTCTCCTTTATTGTGTTTTACACACATCTTATATATCCTTCACTCGTAAGCAGTAAATCCACTCACGGTTAATTATCCTTAAGTTCTTCACAACAACATAGATAACAAACAAAGGGTTCCTTAACTGTCCCAGATGTGACCACATTAGCTGTGCATACTAAAGGGTATTCTGTTTACACCTTAGCCCTGTCTCCAGACTCCGGAGGCCTCATAGCGATAAGATCTACCAGAGTCTGTTGAGCTCTTTGTTGTTAAGTCTCCCCCCACAGAGAAGAGATGGTATATTCTTATATTTTATATGTCCTTCTGAGGGAATTATTATGTCAAACATACACAGAGAAAAAATACAAAATCATAATGTGGTGTCCGTAAGAACGCTTTTCTAAAAAGAAGATGAAGTGATACTATTTAATTCAAAATAATTTCTATAGATTCTGTGGAACCACTGCGTTTTCCTTGCAGGTCTCATTTTTACAGCACCCTCAATTTCAGCCTAATCTAAAATGATATGAATAAATTATTTTGCTGACACTTTGGCAGAAAACATTTAAAATAGTTCCCAGGGGAGTACATGGAGCTGGGACTTTTGAAGTAGCTTCTTGAAGTGTATGTGACAGTGATGAATGTGCTCATTAAATAGCCCTAGACTTTTTATAATCTCTGGTCCAACAGTTTCAGTTGTTTTACCTTGTATTTTCTATATTCATTTTACATTATAAAATACTGGATATACAGGTAAGTTAGCAGTAAGAAGTAAACCAAAGAAGTACTCTAAATGAAAATCTTCCACTTTAGAAAATGAGAAAGACCTTATAAATGCTGAGGTTGAGGGTTGTGCATGATAACTGATTTGCGCAAAAAGAAGGGAAAGCATACTTGTTCCAAATAGTTCTGGGCTGACCATGGTAGAAGGGGGAGACATTTCTAAGAATTAATGCAGCTTAAAATAAGCTGCAATTTTAGGCATAACAGAGCATTTGCAATTTACATAAAATCAGTCCTGGATCCTCTTTGCAAATTATTTGAACATATTATTTCAACCAACTTGCAAAGATACATTAAAAAACCTGAACAGTTTCTGAGTTAGTGGTATCCATTGCTCCTCTGTCAGCATCCAAACTCCTGTCATCTGTATGCAAACCTGTGTGTTTGTGCACGTATGTACACAGAAAATTAGGGTTTCTTTTTAATGAACTATTAGGCCACCAGAGACTTCCTTTGCTAAATCAACCACTACATACTGCTACATTGACAAATGTAGGTCAGCTCTTCATAGAAGCAGATAATTGAGGCTTCAAGAGAGTAGCTCGTTTCCACCCAGAATTTGAAACTGGGCAATTCCTCCATGATCTTGGTGTCTTGGCCAGCTTTCCCAAAATATGAGAAGCTACTAATTTTACATACAAAACTGTTGGTTCATAGAACATCTCCCATCATATGGAATGTGAATGATCATACAAGATTTAGCTGCAGCTATTATGCTATACATTATTCCATTTCTGAATAAGCATCTATACCTTAATTTATTATGAATGTTTTGCAGTATATAAGGTGACATCTCAAGTATAAAAATAGCTTTTGTTTCAAGCAGAAGGTGCAGATAATTAGTATGATGATACAGTAATATTATGTAAAGACTATATAATTCACAACAGACATTGCCCTAAAGAAAAATTTCTTGATGGCTTGGAAAGATTTGAATTGTAAGAAAATATAATTTTCCTCTCTTTAGATATATGATTAAGAAATTGCAAAGACAGATATATTTTTTGTAAGCCTTGAAAAATAAACTTTTATAAACGTTTGCAGAGAAAAAGCAGGAAAAAGAATTAGTTAATTCTTAAAAGAACTCTATGCAATGATTGTAAAGTATACTCTTGTATATGCAGATATCTTAAGGAAATAGTTTTGTCTTAGGAACATTATAGAGAAGAAGATCACAGGCCAAACTATGTAGGAATTTCAGGACACACATTAATGATAAGTCTATAGAATTAAAGGGAAGTGTCAGATACTGCATCTTCAGACATATGACCAACCTCAAAGATGTCCACAGAATCTAAAAATGAAGAAATAAAAAATAAGGAGGTTACTGTGGGAAAGGAAGAGGCTGCAACAAGACAAGATTCTTTATGATTGATGATTAATATAGTCTGCAAACACATGCATCTAAAACTGAACTGCAAGTTATTTAGCAGAGAGCTGAAAGTTATGAAGATGAAAATGTATGTATTTTAATGGACATATTTAAAATTAAGATGGAATTTATTTTGTTATTCATGTTTTAATTCCAGGAAAGAGAAATAGAATATATAGAAAATTACCCTACTGCAGTATTCAGACAAATAAATTATTTATATAGGTTTAGGAATTCATTTTAGTCATCCCAGCAAGTTTATATACAGGAAAGTGAGTGTTTTTTAAAGTCCAGAGGGAAATTGATTTTTCAGCATGTAACGTAATAGGTCTTAATTTCCTGAAAAAGGAAAAACAACAATTAAGAAATATAGTATTTATAAAAAGCTTTATTCAACCCTAAGACAGAAAACCACAGCCCCTCCCTCTAAATATACTTTTGGTAGCTTTTATTATGATAGTAAAAGTTAAGGTCTGTGGTTGTTTCCAGTAACGAGAAGTTACCGAGGTAGAGTATTGTTTGATTCTATAATGATCAATCACATTCTGCTTGACAGCCTCTTCTCATGTTCTCAGTCAAAGTTCTCTGTTTTATCTTTTAGGTAGTGATTCAGACTGGTTCCACTTCTGCTGACACTTTGCCAATGTGTGCTTTTAGGCATATATTTAAAAATCATGTATGATTTAATACAGAGAGAAATTTCAGAAAACTAGTTTTTAATCAGTCAATACATGGAAGATAGCTATACAAAAGTATTGTTGGTTATACCATACTGAAGTCATTCACCTTTGTAGATGATCTTCAACATTCTGGGATAGCCCTGGCAGTATGCAGACTAATGAGGTAGACAATATGGTTTTCAGAGCATTGCTAACTCATCTAAGAGACTCATCTAAGACTCATCTCATCTAAGAACATCTCTTCAGCATTGCAAATGTTTACAAGTGAGTACCACAGATTTGGACATGGAATATATGAGTTATATGTGCAATTGGCTGACTTCAGCACTCCCAATAAATATAAACTGTCACAGATGCAACCACTGTGTAAAAGTGAGAACAGTAGTGATGGGACAAGTAGCTGAGGGGTTGTTTTTCAGCTCTAAGGCACTCGGGAGTAAAAAGAATGGAAGTATCCAGATCGCTATTGAATTTCTCTTAATTACTTACAAATGCAGAAGCAAACGATTTCTTTTCTTATAAACAGCAACAAGTAAATAATATCATGAGTAATCAGACCTCTTTTTATTTATTCATAGAAATTCAAATTATTTACCATTGTAGATTATGAAAATAAAAGGTTCACACTAAACTATCCATTTCAGGAAAAAAAATACTTTCAACATTTTATTTCTTTCTTAAAAAGCAGTCTGCCTGAGTTACAAAATAGAAGTTCTTGATTTTTTTTGAAATAACAAAGATACCTTCTGACACCAAGTTAGACAGAGGATATCTTTACATCCTGATCTAACTGGGGAAATTGAACCTTTACACTGGCTTTGCGAGGCTAAGAATTTAAACCATATGAAACAACAATAGGCAAAATTTATCACGGTAACTTTTTACTCATGTTAGTCAAACACCAAATCTCTAATACATGAAGTTTAAAGGTTGTCATGGTTGACAATACCAGATATTATATAAACTTGACACATCATGTTTAGACTCTCACTACAATGATTATAAAGATTTTCACATGAAGTGTTTTTTGTTAAAGATCCTTCATTGGTTTCATAGACAGTGGCAAACTTCAATCTGAGAAGTTTATTATTTCTCCATTTGTTCTAGAACCATTTATTAAATCATCCTAGATGTATTTCCAGCTTTAATTTTTTATTAATGCTACTGCAATGTGGACAAATCTCACCTGAAATACTGAAACTAGAGTTTTGCTGCATTTTTTTTTTATTTTCGCAAACATTAAAAAAACACATTCTTGTCTCTGTTGGATTCAGTCTTTCTCAATATAAGAAACTGCTCAGAATTTCAATTTACAGTCAAATAATAATAATAATAATAATAATCAGTGGGCTTGCTTATCAACCACTTTCTAGTCCTCGTCAGCCTTCAGCTTTGTCTCAGACAAAATGTATCTTCCAGTCTACTACTGCCATCAGAAACGCTACTTGAAATACTCTAGGCAAGTCAAATACAATTCATTTGTGATCTCTGTGGATATGATCTCTGGCCAAGATAATTTTCTTTTTGGCAGATGAAAGTGTCTATAGCTATTACAAGGTTGGATAACCTATATAATGTGTGTTGGAAATGAGAAACTTTCTTTGTATCCAGCTGGTTATTAATAAAGAATAAAACTTCTTATGCTGTCAGCAACACTTTGCTAGGATCAAAGTCAAATTGATGACTAACCATCTGTCTCTGTGCATATGTATTTTACATAGTTCATGCCTTACTGATCCATCAGATCTCACATTGAGATCAGAATAATTAACCAAATCAAGCCAATCTGACCTAGCTAAAACCCTCAAGACTTCTACTGCTGATATCAACAGAGCCAGTAGCTCTGTTGGTTCTGGTTTCAAGTAGTATTTTCTGCCACCTTGGAACACTCAATTCACTTTTAAATACTTAAAAATTATATTTTACAGATTTTTAAGATACTACCACAACCAGCTGTTAGTGTATCAAAAATCATATTTCATTAAAGAATTAAAACTTAAAGGAAATTAAGAGGCAGGCTTAAAAGAATGGAAAAAGAGGGCTTTTGATTGTGTCTTGATCCAGCTGTCCTGTAGGCCAATTAAAAGACTTGTAACTTAAATGTGGCTCAAGTTCTTGGTTAGTCACGAAAATGAGCTTTAGGGAACGTGGAATGTGTCTCCATCCAGAAAAGCTGTTCTCTGCGAGGAAAAGCTTGTGCTGCCATTGACTGTGCTGTTTCAGCTCTGTAACTAGCTGAGAGTTTTGGCCTCAGGGCTGTCAGAATGCTACCTCTAAGCAGCAATAAATTATTCCTGAAGTTATAAGGGGAAAAGTCAGCATAGAAGAAAACATTTTCTGTTCCCTTTTTCCAAGGGGGAAAAAAAATTAATTCAATACAGATTTTTTCAAGTTTCTTTTATCTCAAAGGCAAATCAAAGGTTACTTACATGAATGTTATGATAAGTTAGAGAAGATACCAACATTTACTTTGCAGTCAGTCACAATCTGTTTGACTTTTGGTCACTTTCCATACATCAAAGGGGAGTTCAGAGAGATGTTACGTGAAGAGGATGGTATTAATAAAGACCACTCACAGCTCAGCATGAGGCACCCTGACTGTCAACACAACGGCATGACAGAATTCAGATCAAATAAGTAATCCAGTTAATGAGGCATATCTCAGGAACTTGCCTAGAATGTTAGTGTGTGTAATTTGGGCATTTTGACAAGGATTAATAGATTATTAATAAAGGTAAGGTACATTTTCATATTCTGGAGATGGAAAGATTAAGCAGCATAGAAGTGTCACATCCTCAAGGGTCTAGTTTCTTTGCTTTTGTTTTAAATAAAACAAGTAAATCCAAATATCCTACTGTCAGTGTTTATCACTGTGAATAGTTTACTCAAGTAAATAGTTGGAAACTTTCAAAATCTTTTAGAATTTTTGGAAACTTTGGAAATTAAAGAGCATCAAAAATCTTTAGTGAAAAGATTCCCAAGAAACATTTTTAAGCAAATTAAACCTCTGGAAGCCGTTTCCATTTTGTCTTCATATTTTAGCTTCTTCAGATGTTGTAGGATTCCTTGCTGTGTTTTCTAAGCAGTGGGGTGGAGCTCTGAGTCTTGATAAATGATTAACCAGGCTTATTCCCTCAGACTGTTGGTTCTTTAGTGGTTGAAGCCTCTTGAAAAAAACATTGTTTACATATCCTGGGGTTATTGTAGTGCATAGGAAATATTCAAATAATTTTAAAACATCATATAAATAGTTACTGCAACTGTAATAATTTTTTTTCAGCTATTCATTCCCATCAACAGCATATTAGAAACCTCTAGAGGGAATATACATACAGACTTAGAAACTGGTATTATTTTTTTGGCTGAAAAATGTAGTGAAGTGGAAATTCCAGGAGCAGTGGGACCTCTGAAAGTGAGGAGAAATGCATTCACTGAAAACACTGTAATTTTGTATGCAATTATTATACTTTCAAGAGAAGCTGTTAGTATTTCTAGGGTTCAGATAATGTTTGGTCAGATGGGACGTGGGATTCTATTTACACCCTGGAGCTCCCCATACAGGCATATGGTGCGGACTTAGGAAAGGCAAGTAGAATTATATTTTCAGGCAATGTCAATGAGTATGGCAAAGGCAGCGTCTACCATTTCCAGAAATGCACACAGGCTGTCAGAGGTGCTCAACAAAAGGAAAGAAAGCATACTGTCATGATCGATTGTTATGCCTCCTTAAAAAAGTGAATAAGAAAGAGGATATTATTGATAATTACTTTTTTTTTTTTGCCTTTCTGCTATTTTTTTTCAGACCATGAATATTACTAGGCCAAGTCATGTCATGAAGATTTCTCCAGTTAATATTTATCTTGGATTTTTTGTTCACAGGTATATTGTATTTTTAAAAATGGAACATCTGATTTACCCATCAAATTATAAGAAACAATGACAGTAAATCTAAGATGGTCAGTTTTACGCTTTGTGTTTTGTAACATCATCCATATACTCCAAATTCTTTGTCTGCATCTCCATTTTGTCATGTTTCTGGAGATCTTTTTCCATTTACTTTCCTGCTTGATTCAGATCCCTCAGTTTTGCTTCATCTTTAGTTTATGCTACAGATATTCACAGAGAGATTCCCTGCACTAAAGAATGGAGCTACAACTGAAGTACATGCCAGTCCACATTGGAAAAAATATCAGATTTGTACATATAAAGGTAAGGTTCAATATCTGGGAAGATTACCAAGATGTTCTTAAGGAACTTGTTATACATATCTCTGAAAACACTGAATTAGTATAATAGAATATTCTATAGCCTTCTTTGCTTACGTTTTGAACCATTTTACTGTGCTGGTTTTTTTTTGTTGTTGTTTTTGTTTGTTTTTCTTCCTGTGTTTTGTGTCTGGAAAATGAAAAAATTTCTTTGGAAATATTTTTGTTAAAGACAAGCTGGTAAGAGTAATGGAAAAAATATGCAATCAAATGGAATTTAGATGGAAAAAAAAAACACTGATGCATGGTCATCCATTAGAGTTACAACTAAAAATGCTACAAATGCACAACAGAAATTCCTAGAATGTTCTAAGCTGTGTAATGAATATATTTGAAAGACAGGATAACTTAAGAATACTAATAAAGAACTTGGCTTAATGAGTAGATTTAAAAATTACCCCTGAAATTGAAAGGAATTCAAAAAGCAAGCCAATTTAGGAGAAAATGACCTTGAACTATTGGTAGTTTTAATTTCTTTTTTTAGAAATCATTTTATTTATTATTCTACTGCATTTTGTTTTGCATTCTATCTTCCTTTCTTGCTATTATCCAAGTATCTTCCATACTTTATCCACCTCCTGAGCACTTTGTTTGCAGTCTGGGGGTTCTCTCTTTTGTTTGAAGACCTTCTGAGGTCCTGAGGATTTTGCCTCTTCTGACATAATTTTCTATAACTGTTGGAAAATGCTAGTGGTGCTCAAATGCCTTTCCAGGATTTGTGTTAAGTCCAGCCCAGAGGCTGACATACTCCCATGCAGCTCATGTGGATGCATATGCTTATGTCACGCGTTCTGAGAGCTTGAAAGAAAATACGATAACCACAGGGAGAGCTGTTTGTTTTTTATTATGTGCAGAAAAAAAGTAGAAGATAGCTCTGAAGAAAATGAAAAAAACAAATCCCAATCAGGTGAAACAGTCGAAGGGCTACAAGGGAGGGCCATTGTAGAAAGTGATTTGAGTTAAGCTTGAATATTCTTGGGAATCATTCAGAGTGCATTCTCCCAGAACCCAAGGTCAGATTTGGGTATAACACACGTATGCAGTTTAATGTAATTATTTTAGATTAAAATTACATATACTCATTAAAAGGCAAAGATAAAAAATTGCTTCTGGAGAAAGGAGGAGGGATCCATAATGTGCTATTATTTGTTTTTATCACAGTATGATAGTATGAATTTATGTGGAATCTTATCAGAATTTGGTTTTGGAGAAAGTCCCACAAGGAAAAATGTTAGTCCTCTGATCCCCTATTAATCAGTTCAGTGAGCACAGAAAAAACAAACTTATCAAACAGATTACCCTGACTAATGCTTTGACTTTTTGCTCTATGACTACATACATGGCAGACTAACAACATTCAGCATCAGCTGTCAGAAAGCTCCTAGAAAAATATTGCTTATGTGCCAAGAAAGAGGCATTGTATATGTTATTGCTGATTATCGTTGCTATTGCAGACTGCAAACTGGCTGCTCTTCAGCACCTGTGACAGCTTCTGACAGTTGAAATGCAGAGAGCATCCTTGAAAGGATAAAATTCCTCTTAAAAAAGTAGGTGGCATTCTTTGTCTAAAGAATCTGTCTGCAAATTTGAAGGTATTCCCATTAAGGTGCCTTCTAAGCCAATAAAAATCCTACAGATTCTTTCAGTGGATTTTAAATCTACCTTCATTTGGATTTGGGGAGAGAAAAAGGTGTATTGGTAGAAGACAGAGAGAGTGAGATACATTTTTGGAAAGAACAGAGATAGACTTTCCTTCAAAGGTGTAATTATGTTCTGTATTTTAATTAACTTCTATATGCATTCTGAAGAAATGTGACTCTGTGCATCTACCTGTGTCACATTCTAGGTCACAGAATTGGTCCCTGTGATGGCAGCGGTGAATATTGTACCACATGTAGTTGGCCTTAGTTATGGTAATGAAGGATGGTAGGTGTTGACAGTAAGAGAAGAAACACTTTTCTGCTCAGCATGATACCTACCCATCTTTTTATGTCCTGGCTGTTCATCATTACAGTCTGCATATGTGGGCTCCTGACTCTAGTATAGCTATTCAATTTGGTAATGATTGCAAAGCAAAACCGAACAAGATTTTGCGCTTCGTAAACCGTATGAGTCTGATTGTAAACACTGTTTTTGCACCTTCCTGTTAGTCTAGTTTCCCTTAGTGGTGGTTGTTTGCTGTGTTTAGCAGAGTGCTTCCCCAGTGGAGGAAGAGAGTACATAATCATATTGCCCACATATAGAGAGAAACACAGTAGTCATACTGTTCAATTTTAGCCCCTCTCCTTAATTCTGAGCCCTAGTGATACTTAATGAGATGAGAGGTTCTTATTTGCTTGTTTTTATCTTCAAAGTAAGTAAATAAATAAATAAATAATCTTGACCTCCTTCACCCATGAAACAGCAAACTCATTTGTGCAGGTGCGGCTGATTGCCTGCTTACTGATTCACCTTTTAAAATTATTATGCCAGCAGAGTAAAGCTCTCCATTGACTTTCATTCCTTCTTCTTTACACAGCAGACGTTGTCATCCTATTTGTGACATTTCCATCCCATTTCAACTAAAAAGAAATCTTTTCTCTTGTTTAAAAAAAAATAAAAAAGAAAAACAAACAAACAAAAAAACCAAACAAGATAAAACTCTTACCATGCTTCCGAACAAACCATTTCTCCTGAATTGATGAATTTTTACATTTGGATGTCTTTGGGATCTCTCAGAACCAGGATAAATACAAACTGATGAGTAATATGGGAAAACAATATCCTGCATTGTTAGAGTAGCTTTCTTTTTAGTTTACCTCACTAATTATGTAGCTGAAAATCTGTGTGTAAAAAGCAATGTTGATAAAGGCCTATTAAAGGAAGCGTGAAGGAAAATGTCAGGAGTCAGATGTACATTGCCAAGGGAGCTAATGGCATCAGCTTTAAGGATTGCCAGTAGGGTCCAGGAGAGGAAGAAACTGCAAAGTAAGAGGGACAGGCTGAGAGACATTTAGCAATGTAGATATCTGTTCATTTGGCTGCAGACGTTACAACTTTTGGTACCCTAAACAATTTAAATGAACTCCAGAGCCACTGGCAAATCAGATTTAATGTAGTAGAAACCAGGACTTGCTGTCTTGGGGTACATTTGTTTCATTTATATTCGTTTTCACTTCACTATTTATTTCTTAATAGAAAAGATTAGATATTATTTTTAAGGTAATCTCTACAGTTGGTAACATTATAATACATCATGGTAACATAATGTTACATTTTTATATGCCATGGTAATATCCTGAGCATGAAAAATAAAGTGGCCAGAATTAAAAAAAAATTGCTGTAGCAGCGTAATACTTTCTAAATACTTTCTTTTGCCTGATCTTCACCTTATACTTTGTCAACGGTTTACGGGCGTTAGGCCCGATTCCGTGACAAAGGGGACGGGGGACCCAAGGGCCCACGTCCCGGGAAAAGGGGAAAGGGGAAAAAGGGTAGGGAGATGGCCCTGAGAGCAAAGAACAGCGGCAACAATCTGAGGAGAAACAAACTAATTTACTAAATAAAATATCGGAATGCAAAACAACACACTATAATACAATATAATTACAATTTAAGCTGATAAATCCAACACAGAGAGAGAGAATGTCCCAAAATCAAGGTAGGCCTTACTCTACTACCGACGATAAGACGGCTGGAGAGCGAGGTGCTGCCAAGACGAGAGACGGCGGAAAAAAGGGACGAGGTCTCGTGATCTGCAAGTTTTTATACTGCGAGCTTCTATCTTTTCCCTCCGGCTGGAAAATGGTAACAAAGGAGCAAAGTGCCGTGGGGACTGTAGTAGTCCTTCTCTTCTGAGAACTAGGTATGTCCACTACATGATGTTATGATGTGGAATACCAATAACCGAAAATCACAAAACCATGACATTCTTGCATGAAGCATGGTATTTTGGATCTTAAATTGGAATTGCCATATAGTCCTTGTGGTAGAGAATGCAGTCTCTTCTATCAGTAAAGGAAAGGTAACACTTTTAACTTGACCCCAGACTTGAAAACTTTAGGGCTTAAATAAAGCTGAATTTTTCTCATCATGGAAGCATAAATGGGCACTAAGGAGGCTCAGAAGACATTGCAGTATATCATAGTTAAATTCATTTGACACAGTACGGATAGGGTGTTTGTTTTTTACAGTTACAATTACAATCCTCCTTCAATAGAATAGGTTCTGTCATCCAAAATCACCAGCCTGTATCAGTTCGAGGAAGGCATTTAACAACTTTTTGCAGCCTTCTATTGTGGTCATGAAAAGATCAGCTATAGTCTTTAAGGATCATAATTCATTAGAAAGTAGAATACTATTGTATTGCTGAAAATCACTGTCTATCTCTTTGTGACAGAGAAAAAATACAATGAGAAAGACAATATTATGTCTTTAGGAATGTAATTTCAGAATGATTGTTTGCACATTCTTTGTATTCATTGTAAGGACAGTATTGATCTATACTATTCCTATGTATTTGTTTAGTCTTTTCTCTCATAGTTTTCTTAGTAATGTTTAGAAAAAGCACTAAGTCCATGAAACATCATTATCTGCAGCTCTGTGCTGTGGTCTGCATTCACACAGACATTTTTGTTGATTCCAAAGCCAAACATGTGCTTGATGCATAGGCTGGGCACTTCCCCTTCCATTTCCTGCGTTGAGCCACAGTCTGCTGTTTGATGAACTGCATGAAGCCAGAAGAGCACATTACAACCTTAATCTATATAACTGTTTTAACAGACTAAGTGATCTATATTCCTCTGTAATGAATAGAACTATTTCAAAGGTAATATTTTGCCCCACTCAGTGGGTTTTGAGGAAGGAGAATCTAATTTCTATTTGCTAAGTTGCACCTCCCCTAGTCAGCAGGGGTTGCTACCACAATGGAGTCATCCAAGAATCAGGAATAATACAAATCAATTTATTAAGAGCTTTCTAACAACAACTAATACTCTATTTGTAGGTAATATTGGCTAATTTGTTAATAGCAATTAATAAGTGTTACAGGTAAGAGTACTTTGGCACAGGAATTACTTCTATGCTAAAAGTTCTAAGACAATATTAGGCAAAGTCTACTACAAAGAATGAAAGAACAAAAGAGTCAAAAAAAAGAGAAAGAGAAAAGATAAAGAGAGACAGAGACATACAGAAATAGAAACAGAGCAAAGCAAAGCAGTTCACCACTCCTTGATCCAAGATGTCTTGATGTCAGGGGGTGGTGATCTCTGATAGTGGCAGATCATCCATGGTGTGGTGGACATTTGACGACTAGGACAAACAAACATTCATGTTCTCTTACGTTTAGTCCATTGTGGTCGAGCCTGCTCTTTGGAGTGACAGCTTCTGGCTTCGAAGTTCTCAGCAGGAACTCTTTTGTTCCTGTTTTCCAGGCCTTGCAAATTTAAATCAGCAGAGATAAGAGGAAACAGGGAAATGCCTGCTTGTATCTTGGAGACAGTGGTTATCTTCTCCTAACTTCCTGTATCAAGCAGAAAATATTTGCACCCAGACCAAGTTTTCATCTAGAAAACATTCCTGGGCCTTCCCATTTGAAAACAAACAGCTTCTGGCTCTGTCCAAAGGAATGCTTTTGAATGTGAATCTGTCCACAAAGTGTTGCTGATTATCTCATGTTGATCTGAGACAATGCATTCTTTACCAGTCTCAGACAGGTTAATTAGATCAAAGCTGTATTTTCTAGCATTCTCCTACCTCTTTGCCAACGCTGTCAGATCTGAGGCTACATCTTCTCTTTATATAATAGATAACAGAAAAATGTAGTTCTTTTATTCTCATTGATACTAAATGGGGTCTTATCTACATTACTAAACAGAGATCTTTGTGACCTTTGAGAGAACTATAATGAAAATTCTTTGCTTGACCTAAATTTTCTAATATTTTTAATGAGGAAAAATTAGATTGATTTTGTCATATTACCAAAATATGTCACTGCCATGTTCATGAGTCACCCATTTTGTTATTGTTTAAAATTAATTAAGGTTTAATATTAACCATAAAAATGAGTGCTATCATTGTAAGAATATTTCTTGTATTTTTTTAATGACTCCATTCAATAATGCATCAAGTCTGAGGCTTTGACAGCTTATCTTTGGTCTAGAAAGATATCAATTCCACAGTTCTCTTCTGAAGGCTCAAGTTTTCTTTCTTTCTATTCTCTTTCTTTCTTTCTGTTCTCTTTCTTTCTTTCTTTCTTTCTTTCTTTCTTTCTTTCTTTCTTTCTTTCTTTCTTTCTTTCTTTCTTTCTTTCTTTCTTTCTTTCTCTTTCTTTCTTTCTTTCTTTCTTTCTTTCTTTCTTTCTTTCTTTCTTTCTTTCTTTCTTTCTCTTTCTTTTGCTCTTTATCTCTTTCTTTCATTCTCTTTCTTTTCTTCCTTCCTTCTTTTCTTCCTTTCTTTCTTTCTTTTCTTTCTTGTTCTCTTCCATAATCTGTAGCAGTGATTTGCCAGCTCTTCCATTTACTTCATATATTTGAATAGCATTTACCTCTGAGATTCAGAGAAAAATACCACTCAGTTTAGAACCTAGGCAGATTTCCTAGAACTTTAACAAAATCATCAGGCTCATAATTGAGCACAGCTATGCAGTGCATAATGCACAGCCAGAGGGAGATGTGGGAAACACAGTGTCAAGCCACTTGAGTAGGAGATGTGACAGGAAGCAAGTCTGAAAACCTCAGTGATCATTGCTTTCAATCCTACGGATCAGTGGCTTTCAGCCTGTTATCCACGGACTCCAGGGAGGTACCACTACATTTAAATGACTTGCAGAGTTGATGAAGAGAAGTAGGATATACAGTTGTCTGCACAAGATGAACTAAACTGAACATGCATACATTAATTTTTTTTAAGGAATTCACAAATTACAGAAAGGTTGAAAATAGATTTATACATATTTGCTTCCAGGTTGAACACTACAGCAAGTATCTGAAGAGAGGAATTATCTTTTCCTACTTTCTTGTAGTATATACTCCAGTTCCTGCGATATCACAGCTGCAGTGAGAGTTACTTTATGGAAGATTATGGTAGATAATCTTTTGGAATCTCTTTCTTTAATTGCTTGGTCCTTCACATAGTTTGATGTGGATAGCAAAGTGAAATCTGAGCTCTTAAAACTCTTTAAACTGTTGTATCCAATGTGTCATTTAGAAGTGGAAGATGTGACAATTTATTCAACAGTAGGCAGAAGCTGGTGTTAAAAATGTGGTCTTTACTTTCGAGCGATTTTTTGTTAATAGCACAATTCCCCAAACTCATTCCTGGGGCGGGGGGGGGGGGGCAGGGGGGGGAGAAAGGAAGAAAAAATAAATGCACGTTTGTTAAATTCACAACATAATTAAACAAATAAGTTCTTATCCAAATATCTAAAGACTTCTGTAGTTCAGACGAAAAAATCTATTATTTTTAGAATGTCTTGTATATTCTGTAATGACCAGGATAACTATATATTCCTCTTTAAACTCACTGAGTCTCTTCGTACACATGATGCATCTTTTCATACTGAGGAAGAAGGAGTGCACAGACTCCACCTAAATAACTCTGCAAATAATTCTTTGTCTCTAAGGAAGATCTGAGCATTTTTTCCCATGCTGGTGTAGAGTAGTCACAATTTTAGCTAGATCTGAAAGTCATATGATATGTATTTATTCCCTGACTGAAGGAGCATAATAGTCCAAGTGTTTTATCTCTGCAAATTCAAAATTAACATCTGTGGTTGTCCTCTGTAAAATACTTGAACTTTGCTGTGTCTACAAGTAGTCCTCCCAATAAATCCATTACATAGATAGAATAAAGGAAAATAAATAATATTAAAAAAAACATCATAAACACAATCTATACCAAATGGGGTAAGAATTTCTGTCAAGTCATGTTTGCAGACAATTGCAGAGAAGATCTGAGATCAGATCTTCAAGGGAGCCTAATGTTGCAGAACTATGTGGAACCAGACTAATTTTAATCTAGTTTAGACAGTTTCATTTGCCAGATGACCTTGAAACTCTTCCTGGATATCAGCCTGTGTAATGGTGCCCAGATCACTGCTCATTTGCTCCCATCCTCAAAGCTATTGCATACCCATAAGCAGAGGATGTGAAATCTAGAAGTGGAACTCAGTGAGATTTGCTACAGCTGTACTTAAGAGAAAGGCTGGTTTAAGTCATCTGTGGACTGTGGGATACCCCACAATTGTTGCTAACAGTGAGACATACCTGTGGCTTTGTCAGCCACATGGAACTTACCTAAATCTGTAGTAGACTGCATCCGATTTCCTGTGACAGGATGTCCTGTGAATTCAGCAGTGTCCTTCTGTGTTAGCCCGTGTTGACCTTCAAGGGCTGTTTTTACAGGGTTAAAAGTGAAATAATGCATTTAATGCATTTCATTTTAGCACTTTCTGTTAAGCTTTTCTAACTCTTTTCTAAAGAGCTTTTCTACTCTAATAAATAAATTAAAGTGGAAGTGATAGGACTTGGGGTCTTCTCCTTGGTTCTATTTCTGTATAATAGCATGATTTTACAGGCTCATTTTCTATAATAGAGTGTTCTTCAACTATTTTCTGCAAAATAAGTCTTTCACAAATTTACTATGAACTTACAACACAAGCCTCTACTCATATAGAGTGCAAAATTGCTGTAAAATCAGGAAATATGAGCTAAGTATATATCTTCAGTCTGTCTAAAATCTAAGACATATATTTTCTCACATACTGTATTTACTTCTTTAAGGGGGTGAAATAGTTCTTTTGGGCAAGTGTTTCATACGTTTATTCTAAAATGAATTGCTCTTGAACAAAATGATAAACATTAATCCCTAGCCAGACTGTGGACTATGTATTTGGCATTGTGTGTGTTAATTTTACTGGAACGTATACAAGGAATTATTTCATGTCTTTAGGACTCACTGTGCTAAATCTGCATTTTACTGCCACTGAAGTGTAAACTAAAATGATATTGACCTGGCTTTGAGAAATCTCAGCCTTGCATAATCTGTAGGATTCTCGTAAACAGCTTTGTTTGTGTTTGTGGAAATATTATTTGTGCAGCATTTGTTCTGTATGTGATGTATCTTCTTTCTGTCAGAACATCCACTCACAGAATTAAAAAAAAAATCTCATCTCAGATGACAATAGTAATATTTCAATCTAATGTCAAATTCCTGCTTAGAAGTTTCTGTGTTGTCTTCTGTGGAATCACAGAGGCATAGAATGGTTTGGATTGGAAGGGACCATAAAGATCATCTAGTTCTGAATGCTCTGCAATGAGCAGGGACATCTTTCACCAGATCACGTTGTTCAAAGACCCATCCAGGTGGGCTTTGAACATTTCCAATGATGTGGGATTCCAGAATGAGACTCTTTAGGTACATGTATCTCTCTGAATTATTAAATTTTGTCACTCTTTAATACAATGGTGACATAAGTTGATGTGAAGACCATAGTGTGCTCCACACATAGGTTTAGCCTTCTCACACATGAGATTTTCTCATACAAAGAATGGTTTTTTTGGCTGCAGCAATAGCAGGATGCCAAACTGAGTCCTCTATTGAGCATGACATTTAGGAAGTGACCATTTCACACTGTGACAGTCAGGTGGATTTAAGAGCTCCTAACTCAGGCATTCAGAAATTGAGACCTTAGTCCATTTGGCTTTGATCTTCAAAACTGCTATGCCAAATAGTTCCACAGCGAAATGAGATACTGAATCAGGAAGTTTATTAATCTCTGTGTTTATCCATTGTAGTCATTCTATTACTTATTATACTATCAAAATTCTTCCGTGGAAGGCATAAATATTTTCTATTTACAGCCTATTGATTTAGGTCTTTGTCTGAGCTTCTTAATGCAAAAGACGGAGAGGCGGCAGTTCCTCCTTATTTCTTCTTTACTGTTCATTATCTCTTAGGATCAAATGGTGATACATGAAATACCATTTTATAAGGTGATATTTTTAAGGCATGATAATACATTTTTCATAAATATGTAGAGAGCAGCAATAAAGGGATATATGAAGGATATCTAAATGGGCAACAATTGATATTTACTTTTGGTGCAAGATGAGAACAGCATATGAATTGATCGACTACACTGAAAGAAAAGGCTGCAAGATTTAGAAGCAATAAAGGTGCAACTACAGATTCTTGTAAATTAGATGTAATAAGACAAATTGGAAGGACTTGACAGTTAGCTGTACACAGCAACCAGAAATAATTTTAAATGTATTATGTTTTCATTTAATTCACATCCTCCTTTCGTGCTCTTAATTGGTTGTTTTTATTTTTAAATGCAGATAGTGTCCTCCAGAGTGTTGGTGGGCTTTTTTTTTTTTGCTTGTTTTGTTTTGTTTTGCTCTTGTTTTTAACCTTGTCTTTAAATTCTTGTAATAAAAATACAGGGATAAATTTGTGGAAAATCTTTAGTTAGACACAAGTAAAGGGAAACTGAATGTTTCATCTATGACAGGAGAAAAGAAGAAGAGAAGGGGAGGGG
>NC_034410.1:79812723-80027747 GCF_002078875.1 Numida meleagris
GGAGAGGAGAGGAGAGGAGAGGAGAGGAGAGGAGAGTGGTGTGGTGAAGTGTTACTCCATCTGGTGCTCACCACAGCAGAGGAGATCATTAAAGAGATTAAGATTGGAGGCTGTCTGGGCTGTAGCAACCATGCCCTGGTCGAGTTTGTGATCTCAAGGGATATGGGCCTGGCAAAGAATAGAGGCAGGACCCTGATCTTCAAAAGATGAACTCGCAGCTGTTTAAGGAATTACTGAATTACATCCCCTGGGAAACTGTCCTTAGGTACAACAGCACAGAACAAATCTGGCAGCCCTTTCAGGACACCTTTCTGAGAGCACAAGAGCTCTCCATCTCCCAACATAAGAAATCAAGCAAAGAATACAGGAAACAGGTATGGCTCAACAAGAACTTACTGGTCACACTGAGGGATAAAAAAGAAATGTACAGGCAGTGGAAGCAGGGTCACTATATGCTGAGATGGGATCAGGAAAGTCAAGGTGCATATAGAACAGAACTTGGCAGAATCCCCCAAGAAGGGATTCTGCAAGTACTTTAGTCAGAAGAGAAAGGCCAAGGACAGAGTACTCCCTCTGATAAATGAGAAGGGAGAAATGGCAACAATGGACATGGAGAAGGCTGAGGTACTCAACAAGCTCTTTGCCCCAGTCTTTACTGGCAGTCATGCTTCCCATGTCTATCATGACTCTGAACCTCTAGGCAGGGGTTGGAGGAGCAAAATCCCTCCCAGTGTAAGAAAAGAACAAGTAAGAGCCCGCCTCATCAGGCTGAATGTGTACAAGTCTATGGGACTGGATGACATGCACCACAGGGTCCTGAAAGAACTGACTAAGATGACTGCCAAGCCACTCTCATCACACAAGAAAATTCAAAGCTGTTAGGTGAAGTATTCACTGACTGGAAGAAGGGAAACACTATTCCAAGTTTTAAGAAAAGTAGAAAGGATGACCCACAGAACTACAGAGTAGCGAGCCTTGCTTCTGTGCCTGGGAAGATCATGGAGCAGATCCTCCTAGAAAACATGTTAAGATACCTATGAGATGAAAAGGTGATCTGAGTTAGCACGGTTTCACCGAAGGAGGATCATGCCTGGCCAATTTAATACATGATGGAGTCATAGACAAAGGAAGAGCAAATGATGCCTTCTGTAAGGCCTTTGATATGGTCCCGTAGCACATTCTTATGTCCAAACTAGAAAGACATGTATTTGAAGGGTGGAGTACTCAGTGGCTAAGGAATTGGTTGGATGGTAACAGCCAGAGGGTTGTGGTCAATATCTTTATATCTAGGTGGAGGCTGGTGATTAATGGGGTCCCCCAGAGGTCTGTCCTGGCACCAGTGCTCTTCAAAACATTTATCAGTGGCCCAGAAAGCCAATTCTGTACTGGGCTGCAACAAAAGAGGACTGGCCAGGAGGGAGAGGGAGGCGATTGTCCCCCTCTACTCTGCCCTTGTGAAGACCCTATCTGGAATACTGTGTCCAGGTCTGGGGACTCTACCTCAAGAGAGATATAGAGCTGTTGGAATGGGTCCACAGGAGGCCATGGGGATGGTCAGAGTGCTGGAGCACCTCTCTTATGAAGAAAGATTGAGGGAGCTGGGCTTATTTAGCTTGGAGAAGAAAAGGCTCTGGGAAGACCTTGTGGCTTTCTAGTACTTAAAGGGGAGTTATAAACAGGAGGGAAAACAACTTTTTCATAGTCTGATAGTAACAGAACAAGGGACAATGGCTTTAAATGAAAAGAGGGGAAATTTAGATTAGATATTAGGAAGACATTTTTTATTCAGAGAGAGGTGAAACACTGGAACAGGTTATCAAGAGAAGCTGTGGGTGCCCCATCCTTGGAGGCATCCAAGGCCAGGTTGGATGGGGCCCTGGGCAGCCTGAGCTGGTGGGTGGCAGCCCTGCCCATGGCAGAGGGTTGGAGCTTGATGATTTTTAAGGTCCCTTCTAACCAAAGCAATTCTATGATTCTACAAAATATCTAACTTGTAGCCTAGAGTGCAGAGAAATAGTAATCAAGTTGAATGACCTTTTCTCAGACCTCTAGGTTAAAAAAAAATATTTCATTTGCCCATATTTCATGTTTTAAATCTTCATTGAATATAAAATACATTACAGTACAATTGCTCATATCCATGTCTTTGCCACCCCCAAAATTTAATTATTTTTATTGGACACTGATACAATCATGACCACTGTATTTTATATTGCTCTGGGTGAACTACCTCCTTCTTACAACTTATATTTGTATTCAATATTTTGAAGTATAGTATTTTTGAAGATCTTTAAATATTATTTATGTACTTTCCCCATAAGGCCCTATGCATACTTCTGTTTGAAAAAACTGAAGATTTCAGTGAAAGAGTGAAAGAATTGTTTATTCTTATAGAAATAAAGTATTTAAATGTACTCAGCCTTAAGAACAATAGTTAATCCACTGACATCAAACAAAGTTTAAAGCCTCATAAAAGACTCGTCTGAACTAAAGATGTGATCACTGGATAGTCGAAGTCCTTGATAACCTTTAATAAAGATGATTAAAATTTAACGAAGCATGATGAATTCTCACCTTTACTTATGGTACTTGACAGTTTGGAGTAAATGAAACAAGTATATTATCTATTTTCAGTCAAATTCTGGTGTACTCATAAATTTGGACGTATAACCTATAAGAATACTATTTCCATTAACTGGTAATTTATATTGAGGACTATAAGAATCAGAGTAAGATCCATATGTTTTAATGCAGTTTAAGATCCTCCTCAACTCAGGTTGTTTTTTGCATGAAGAAAGGGGGTTATGCTTGAATATATTGGCCTATGTTTGTTATCTTGAACTGAATGCTGAGAATCTAGGAATCTTCAAAATTATTTACTTTACTCATGGGTGTGAGTGTCATTTAATTTTTTAAATGTCTTGGTCTGGGAATTCAAGAGATAATATGTAAGGAAGATTGTTTATTTAAAGGTTTTTTTTGCAGTAAAAGTTTAAATGCTTTGTGAGCCCTCACCTCCTAGAGGGCATTATTCCACTGTGACTGGCAGCACAAAGGACAGCAATGGAAATAACTTTTAAATAAGACTTAAGGTGAAAACAATGTCAGTGTACAGCTACAAATTAGTATCTGTGGACAAAATAGACAAGATTTCCTTTAATCAGTTCTTGCCCTTTCCCTTAATGCACTTATCACTGTTCCCAATAAAACAATTGCATATTACATTTTTTAGTTCTTAAAATGGACAATGTATTTAGAAAACATTTTAGAGCATACGTGTATTTTTTTATATTTCCTTTCCAGAGGACATTTTAGAATAACATCTTTTGCTGTTAGACATGCCACGTATATGCTCTTGTAAGATAAGGGAAGCAAGAATTAATTAACATCTAAATGATGCCTATTTTTTCAATGCTAATTATACTTAATTAAAATATGAATATTTTATCATACATCACTCAACAGTTTCAATAATCTTTTCCTATTTTATTGATATATATATATAAATATTCCCCAACATGGTTTTAAAAACAGAATTATTCTGCAGTTAGATAATTTCCACGCTATGCTAGAAGGAGCACTGCAGCTATTCACAGAAATATTAACTGCATTAAGAGCATTTTCTCTCTGTTATGGTTTCTGAACCTTTCCCATTTATTTATTTATTTATTTATGTTGTGGTTTAACCTGCCAGGTGGCTCAGAGAAATCGAAAAAAAAAAAACACTTGAAGAATGTTTTTGAAGAACTTGTGGGTCGATATAAAACTACTTACTAAGATAGAGAAAAGGAAAAGGATAATAGTTATGGCTATATAGTTGAACATACATGTATGTTATGAACGTATACATGATCACAAATATTATCCTTTTCTATGTATACATATGTGTGAATGTATCTAACAAGTGATGCACAAGCAATTGCTCACCACCCCCAGACTGATGCCCAGCTAGCCCTCGAGCAGTGGAAGAGAGTGAGACCAACTCCCTCCTCTTCAAAACTTCTTCTGCACAGTGTCATATGGTATAGAATACCCCTTTGGCCAGTTTAAGTCATCTGTCCTAATTCTGTTCCCTCCCAGCTCCTTGAGCCCTTCGCTGTGAATAGCCTTGGCTCTGTACAACACTGCTTAGCAGCAACCATAAACATCGGTGTGTTATCAACATTGATTTTCCTCCTAGAACCAAAACACAACATCACACCATACACTCCGATGAAAACAGTTCCATCTCAGCTGAAACTAAGACAATTTATTTATTTGCATACATTGCATATATTTTTACTGTGTTAGAAGTGCAAAAGAACATTTATGGACAGCTAGGTCAAATCCTGTAAGACAACCAGAGTTAACATAGAAAGAGAGATCAATGTGCATTGGGTCAGTCCTCTGATAACCACTATAAAAGGACAGTATTGCCAAAGCTTATTAATACTGGCTGAAAAACATTCCAATGCATATTTTTAAAAGTTTTTGGAAGATACATTTTTAAGTTTCTTTCACTTTCTCTGTATGAGACTCTGGATGACTACATGAGCAATATTGCACATTTTAAGTACTGGTAGCTTCTGTATAAGATGAAGCAACAAGAGACCAGAGAAGTGGAAATAAAAAAGAAAAATGGTCTTCTTTATATTTATTATATAAGCAAAATAGATGTTTACAGAAAACAAAACAAAACAATAAGACAGCCATTTGGAAATTATTCAGGCTTTTCTCTGGCCGGGCCCAGAGAGTGGTGGCGACCGGTCACGAGTGGTGTTCCCCAGGGGTCGGTGCTGGGGCCTGTCATCTTCAATGTCTTTATTGATGACCTGGATGAGGGCATTGAGAGCACCCTCAGTAAGTTTGCAGACGACACCAAGCTGGCAGGAAGTGTTGATCTGCCTGGGGGTAGAGAGGCCCTACAGAGAGATCTGGACAGGCTGGATCTCTGAGCTGAAGCCAACGGGATGAGGTTCAACAAGACCAAGTGCCGGGTCCTGCACTTTGGCCGCAACAACCCGAGGCAGTGCTACAGGCTTGGGGCAGAGTGGCTGGAAAGTTGTATGGAGGAAACGGACCTAGGGGTATTAGTCGACGCTCGGCTGAGCATGAGCCAGCTGTGTGCCCAGGTGGCCAAGAAGGCCAATGGCATCCTGGCTTGTCTCAGAAATAGTGTTGCCAGTAGGAGTAGGGAAGTCATTCTCCCTCTGGACTCAGCCCTGGTGAGGCCCCACCTCGAGTACTGTGTCCAGTTTTGGGCCCCTCACTGCAAGAAAGACATTGAGGCCCTGGAGCGTGTTCAGAGGAGGGCGACGAAGCTGGTGAGGGGTCTGGAGCACAGGCCTTATGAGGAGCGGCTGAGGGAGCTGGGATTGTTCAGTCTGGAGAAGAGGAGGCTCAGGGGAGACCTCATCACTCTCTATAACTACCTGAAGGGAGGTTGTAGTGAGCTGGGGGTCAGCCTCTTCTCTCTTGTAACTAGTAACAGGACGAGGGGGAATGGCTTCAAGTTGCGCCAGGGGAGATTTAGGCTGGATGTTAGGAAATACTACTTTTCTGAAAGAGTGGTCAGGCACCAGAACAGGCTGCCCAGGGAGGTGGTTGAGTCACCGTCTCTGGAGATGTTCAAGAAACGTTTAGATATAGCATTGGGAGACATGGTTTAGTGGGGTTGTTGGTGGTAGGTGGATGGTTGGACTAGGTGATCTTGTAGGTCTTTTCCAACCTAGCTAATTCTATGATTCTATGATTTGTTGTTTTTCGTTTGGGAACTTTCTGCCTCCACAACTGTATCTATGTCACTTCACCAGACCTTCATTTTTCATGGATCACAAATCATGACTTATCTTTTGGTTACAACTTGCTCTAGAAGGTAGACTTTCTTTTCACTTAGAAAGAAAAGTAAAACGTAATCTGTGCTTTGTACTATTTCTTTGGCTCTTCCTTAGTCTCACATAGGTTTTGGTCTGTTACTGAAAAAAAAGTCTAGAATAAAATCAAAATGATAAATATTACTTGATGATAAAATATGGCATTATTATTTCAGATAGGCAATAAAATCTTGTTTCATAACTGAGTTGCTTTTAGGGAACTATTGGTCGCTCTTGTCATTATTACTGAATGATTGCCTGTTAATTGATTTTTAACAGTGAAACATTTAAAACATTCTGAAATATCAGATGATTTCACCATGGCAGTTCTGTGGCAGCACAAGAGATATTTTTTCTCTTTCTGCAGGTGAGAAATTTGACATGCCATTATGCTAGTCATACAGCAGATTTTCCTAGTTTCTAGGAAAATGGCATGATGAACTGCAATCACCCTAGCCATTACACTGTACAGGAAGAATATGGCTTTTAAAATCATTTACCACATCCTGTATATATTTATTTGCTGTTCTGGAAACAAAAGGGATTGTTTCTGTTTTTCAGTCTTAGGAAGGAATGAAAGTGTTTAGGCTGTTGAAAGAACAGCTTAATTACATGCTTCCTATTTTCACCAACGGCACGCAACACCTTAAATGCAAACATTAACATACATAGAAATTTCAAGGCAAACAGTAGTTAAGATGCTGGCAGGATCCTTAGTCTTTGTTAAGGATGAAGTCCACTAAGATTTTAAGATATAAAAAATTCATGCTAACATAAGTAGTTAATATTTTGTTGTGAAAGGATGTGCAAAAACTCCTGGATCACTGTCCAAAACCTCTGGATTGCCAGCCAGTCAGTTTGTCTTGCAGACTAATAGGACTTAGAGCACAAAAGCCAATGATCTGAAAAATCAAGAAAATTACTTTGCCCACACAAACAACCATGTCCTAATTATGATGTGAAATACTAAAAAAACCCACAAAATACTAAAAATACCACAAAGTTTAAGAAAATATAGCTGCAGTTTTCATCTATGTAACCAGAAGACACTCAAAATGACGATACATCAGTTGCATGTGCTGGTGACTGAGCAACCACAGACACACTGCTGCATCACATAATGAAGATAACAAATGCAGCTCCTTTTAAGTCCAAACAGTGAGGACAGCAATTAATCCCTAGGATCTAAAGCATGGGTTCTTTCTTTTAAATACAAAATTTTTATAGCTTATTTTAAACAGAAATTCCTCCGCATTTTTAAAACTAAGCTTTGAGTCACTTTTATTCTGGCTCAGAAATAGAGCTAACTTTGGCATGCATAAAAAACGGAACAGCATCTGTGCTTTCTATGTCTGCCTTTTAGTATTTCAGATGGATTCAGTGCTCCTGGAGCTCCAGCTAGGTTCCACTGCGGTTGCTTTGCCTCCGGAAATCATGTAGAGGTGAGCTGTCCAGGAGAAATCTACTTCATTTTGTGACTAAGAATTGCATAACGATAGGAACCCTGTAGGGAAACCACAACCGCCTCTTCAAACTAGCTCACCTGAAAGCCTATGAAAAACAGTTCCCAGAATTAGCTGACCACCATATCCTAAATTTTAGTAGCACAGTGTAACAAAGAAAATCCAAACACAGTGTGAAACTTTTAAGAAGTTGTTCCATGCACAGCTTTAAAGCTTTGTTTTTTAGTCAGATTTTGATGGAGTCTTGAGTATAGTGAAAATGATCTTTTTTGCAAAACCTCCTGTCTGATTACTGCCAAACCAAATATATCCTGTTTTTACTTGACTGCAGCCTGGGTTTGTGTATATTCTATTGAACAAAGTATTTTCTGTGAGTTTGCAAGAACAGTGAAGAGAACCTAAGTCAAAAAGATGCATTCATTTAACAATTAAAATGCTCATAACGAAGAAGTTTTCACAAGAAATTGACATGCATTTGAGTCAGGATGGTTATAATGGTCTGGCACAGGCATTCAGCTCCCATTGAAATGGTCAAGAATTGAGTGAGGGAAGATGAGGGAAGGAACTACATGTATCAAACCTTTTGGAAAATTAACTGAAACTATAGGAAATCCAGTCTCTTTCCCCTGTGATGCTGTAGTGGTCTTTTAAAATGAAATTATTTACTAATCCAGCTCCATTGTGAAAGACTTGTCATTTCCATTGCCTGATGCTGCAAGCTGTTGAAGTGTAAGATGAGGCAGGAAAATTCACATTGTCTTCAAGTTTCAAATTTAAATTAGGGGATGTAGGAAACTTTATCTGTAAATAATGCAGTGAATAAGCCCATCAAAAAAAATTCTATTTAAAGACTTGTTGAAAGGAGAGAGAAAAGTAATGAATGCTCATACAGCTCAGTAACTGACATGCTATCACTCGGGCAGGAAACAATTTATGATGCTAGGGACAATGATATTTATATGTCATGCTCTTTTAACAAATTGTCTGACTTACTCTGTATAAATAGAAAGCAAATATAATTCTTTCCGTAATCAGAATGAATAACTAATCAGGAAAAAAAAGAGTGAGAAACAGAATGAAAGAATTTACTTTCAAAACATCTGTGAAGTATTTTATAATAAATTTTAATCTCATGTTGTAACAGAGAACAGGCTACTGTTTCACAGACTGAATGTCAGGCTTACCTATGCATTACATAAACACACAGACAAGGATTGCGTGCTGTAAATTACTTTATAAAGGATTTTTCAGTGTTGAATAATTACAGCTTTGATTCTGCTTCTTAGAAATATTTTCAGAGACTTTATCTTACCAAGAAACCCAAATGGTTGCTGAGCTCTCATAGAAGTGACTTGGGTATGCATGTGCAAGCAGTGCTCCATAAAGTTTAATTACTTAAAAGTTTACTTACTCTAAAATATCAGCTGGTAGCATAAACTGGTGTAATTCCTTCTCTTTCTAGGAAAAAAAAAAAGCATTGCCTATTTTTTTTTTTTTTAATGGTGGGTAGTACTTGGCTATCTACCAGGTGCCCATCTAGCTGCTCTCTCACTCCTCTTCCACAGCAGGATGGGTAGAAAATCAGATGAGAAAGCTTGTGGGTCAATTTACAGACAGGTAGGTTGCTCACCTGTTACCGTCACAGGCAAAACAGAGTCAGCCTGGTAAAAATTAATTCATTTCATTGCTACTTAAAAATAAATTAGGGTAGAGGCAATAAAAACAAAATCTAAAACATCTCCTCACTCTTTCCCTTGTCTCCTTTCCCTTCTTTTCAGGATCAACTTCACTACCAACTCTTCTACCTCCTCCCACTATGTAACACAGAGGAACAGGGAACAGGAACTGCTGCTGTCAGTCCATAATGTTCATCTCTGCCACTCCTCCCTGGTTGCTCTCTGGCCCAGCTCCATGTGGCTCCCTCACTCAGTGCTGCCCTTCCCAAACTGATCCCATGTGTACTTCCCACGGGCTGCAACTCTCCCAGTCCTGCGGGGCCCACCTTCAGGCACTGCTCCCCCATGGGCCTCTCTGGGGCTGCAGGGGCATCTCTTCCCTCTCATTCTCTGATTTTGGTGTCTGCATGGTTTTTTTCTGACATTTTTACTGTTCATCTCCTAAGGTGAAGAAAACACTCTCTCCTTTAATTTTGGGAAGCAAGATCAATCGATTGCCCATAACGCAGTCTGTTCATTTGGAGCTAGTGCAGTCACAGTCATTTCTGTGCTATACTGCATCCAGGCCAAGTCTTTCTTTTCAGTACATTTTCATTATATCTATAATTTTCATTATAGATATTGAAATGATGCTTCTTTAATTTTAGACCTTCATATTTAATGGATTCCCTTCAAGTCCAGTAGTCACAACCTGATGGGACAATGTATGAAAGTTTAAGGATTTTTTTTTTCTGATATGTCTACCAATTACGTGAATAATAGATACATATATTTATTAACTACTAACATTATCAGACTTTTTTTTTTAATTTAGTTTCCCTTCTTCCCATATATCTCCCAATATCCTGGCTTCTGTTTATTGAAAAGAAAAAATTAAATAAAGATATTTTACACAAAGGATGTTTATATGAGATTGTGGGAGAAATTTTGGGCATCCGGTATTGAACTAGGAGTAAGCCTTGCTGTGAAATTTTTGCTCTTTCTAAGACTGTTGGGAAATAGCACCAGAAATAACATTTATTTCAGGGCTGGATGCACTTTTTCTTACAATAATTTTAGCAGTCTGACCTTGAATGTGCACTCTCATTTCAAAAATGGAAAATAATGAAATCACAAAAGGTGGAAAACTTAAATATATAGAGAGTCCTTGTTATTTTAGCTACTTTGGTTCACTTCTCTCTAATGTGTTTGAAATGTGAAGTGTTACCTTTTTCTGAAGAGAGGCAATGAGTTGATGAACACACAGGAAACAGTGCCATAAACTGACAGGGGAAGGTGGAAAGCCCCAACAATCCTCCGCTGAATTAAAAATAAATAAATAAAATTTAACACCACTGCTAAAACCAATTTCTTACCATAGTTAATGCTAACATTTAAATTATGTTGCTTCTGAATGAATATGCCACACAGCATGTCTTGGGAAAAGCAGGCAGTGTACCATTTTTTGAACCTTCTGTGATCCATCATTGCTTCATTTTAGTACACAAAGGCTTAATGAGCATTTTCTTGCTGTTTTATGACACTAGTCAGGTTGCATCATGTGGTAATCAGCTGCTGTGTGGAGCAGTCCCCTCAAGGAGCTGAATGCAGTCTTCACTAGTCCATACAAAGGTTCCTTGCACTTGACTAAAAGTTCATTTCTGTTTGAGTGTTCAGTCTGGAGCAAGAGAAGTATCATGATCTGATGAGACTTACAAAGTTTAAGAACTCCAAAATGTAGCAGTTTCATCTAATTAACTGAATAGAAAGTTATAAAAAAAAAAACAAAAGTCAGGGTGGAGTCTGTAAAGGGGGAATGTTATTTTCCTCTCATAATCTTGATGCAGATTTCCCTGCTGTGGCACTGAGCGAATCATTTAGCATGTGTAAGATAATGATTATGTTGTTACTCCCTTGTCTAATTCTCAGGGCTGTTATGAACGTTAATCAAATAGTCTTTTAAATGCTTTGGTGGAGTATAGTTCTTCATAAAAGCAAATTATGCATCTATTATTTTTTCTGCATCTAGCCTTTCCACGGGCTTTGGTGACATGGTGACACAGAAAGAGATGGACAAAGATAAAACTAGTCTTTTTTTTTTTTTTAATAGATAGATGTTTCTAGTTCTGGATTCATTTTTCTCCTGTGACCTTGAGAAAAGTACATAGCACTTTTTCTTTCCAGGGATCCTTCAACAGTTGTGTCTGAACCTCATACTTGTTTCTGTCTAACTTAAAAAAATCTAAGAATCGTGTCAGCAAATGGTCAAACTGGGACACTCTCAACCTGGTGGGACAGGCAAAACTGTGACAATATTTGCCCTTGAGTTCTCAAACTCTGCATATTTAATGAATCTAATGATTTGGAGAGATGCAGAATTTGTAATTGAGTGGATATTTCTCAGTGCAGCTGATTTTCTGTGGAATACCTACACAAAGTTTGTTGCATTTTCAGCATCTCTGTCAGCAACCTGCAGCTCCCTCTGAGACTTTATGAAAATCTGCCCACACCATTAAGGTACTTAAATGGGATCTCTAGTATCATGAAACAGTAGGATTAAAGACTATAAAAGATGCATCCTTCCTTAAAGAGCACTATGATACTCCCTTGGTGTTTTGGAATAATAATGTTAATAGCTGCTGCAGAACCCAGCCATGTGAAAGCTGTGGTTTCAGCATTAATTGTGGTTAAACAAAGAATTTTAGTGTAAACCACTGAGAGCTTTCTTCAGTAAATTACACCCAGGAGGTAAATATCTTTTTAGCTCTCCCTGGCTACTGGCAGACAACTTACTTCCCATCTGCTGGTTTTCACTGCTCTACGTTTCTAGGAAGCTAAATAAGGCCTTTGGTGAAACTGTCTACAGGCTGCAGAAGAGGTCTTCTTAAAGAGTTGCACAGGGAAGCTGCATAAGTTTGGTAAATAATAACCAAGAAGACTAGAAGGTCAGTAATGCTGGCCAACCTTACATCTGAATACTTTTGTGTAATGAATGAATACAAGTGAAGAAAAATAACTCTTTCTTTCAAGATTCATAAGCACAGTAATTCAGTCTTGCACAGTATCTTGTTGTTGGGCAGAGAAAATTGTCAGTTTCTAAGTTTTTAGAATTGCAATGAATTAAGAGGAAACTGAGGAATTGTGAAGCACCATGGTCTTGCAAAACCTGTTGGCTGTAAGTTTTTTCTTTTCAATTCAGTATCAAACTATCATTGTACATGACTCAGAGCTATCCCCACCTTGGAGTACCTTGTGACTGTTTCACAAAACAGGTTTTTTAGCTTAAAGGTTAAGGTCAAGTAAGAAGAACTTTTCATACACAAAGAATTTAAAAAGTTTCTGTCTTTCTTTCTGTCCTTCTGTCTGTCTGTCTGTCTTTCTGTCTGTCCTCCATAACTTCTGACATCTGTTTCTGTTTCACACACTTCCCATTTCTATAACCATCCAACAGGCTGGTAACATGGTAAGAAGAACTGTCCTCTCTGGAGAAGCATTGAACACCTCAGACTGAGCCTCTCCCTAGTCCTCAAAGTCTCTAGATGTTCAGACTGATCTGAATGTGAATTTAATGTGGTTTTAATGGAGGAAAATTGGAAAATTTTATTGAATAATATACATCTGATAATCACCAGAGAATTATGTTATTAGATATTCCCCTTCCAATCTTTTATAAGGGGTTATGAACCACTAGCAAACACGTGTGAAAAATTATGATATCCACTGAATGTATGAAATGAATTCACATTGACTCAAAAATATTTACTTAAATTATTAAGTATGTTTCAGACTTGTTGCCTACCTCAGAAATCTTCCAAAATAATTTTGAAAAAAATGTCTGATGTTAAACGTCAGTGATACTCCTGGGGAAAAAAAAAAAAAAAAAAAAAAAAAACAATTTAGACCCAAATTCATGCCAATTTGGAGAAATACATTTAGACTTATTTCTTTCTCTCTATTTCTTTCTATTTGAAGAGGTTCTGTTGCCTTGTAGATATGTTTAAATGAAATCAGAAATTAAGCTTTGCCATAGAAAAATAAAATGTGTAATACTGCAGATGAATTCACAAAAAAATTAGGATTTTTTTCTTGTTAACTAATTTTTTTAAATTTTATTTTTTAAGTGACTCCTTAATGACTCCTCCTGGGATTTGCCCCTTTCTCACTGAACAAGACAGGGAGTCTTCCTTCCACAGGCTCTTTTAGATGTGTAAAGTACTGAACAACATGCCTATATTAGCAGAATTACAGTGCTTGTAAAAGTGAGGGCTTGACAAATTAGATTCCCATCCTTACCAGATCAGCCCGTGCATAACTTTGCATACCTGAGTAGTTCCATTCAATGCTATAAAACATTTGCAACCCCAGAACTTCATTGGGTATTTGTTTTTATTTCCTGCATGAAGGAACACTGTCAGCTACTTCACATTTCACCTAAAATCTGCCATGAAAATCTATTCTATTTGAAGGTCGCCAGTAGAACTTGTACAGGATTCTAGACTCTCAACAATAAACAATATAAATACCCACAGAATGATTTATGCCATCTTACGCTCACATGGCATTGACCAATAAGCTGTGTAAAGGCATAGAAAAATGATTTATGACTCTTCAATTCCCCTTGGTAAGTGAATAAGAAGGAAAAATGGAAAATATGGGCACTTCCCCCAGAGTATGAGTGTTCTCTGGAGCAGGAAAGAATACAGTAAATTTTAAAAGTGTTCCTGTTTTAAATTGGTAAAAAAATATTTTGCACTTTCTTACATACACATCTGTGTACCTTTCTAAGTATTGATCTTTAAGTTACCTCTGGTAGACCATCTGTTACTTACCTCAATTGTACCTGGATAGCTCTCGCAAAAAGCAGTGAGAGTTGGCAGGTAGAAGAAAGTAAATATATCGATACTTCGGTAGAGTTATAACTTACTCCTCAGCTTCATCTAAAATATAATAATAATGCTATTCTTCCTTGAAGAAGTATTCATGCAGTCTTACAGTTCTGAAATTCTTTCTAAGATGCTCATAATTTAGAACTGAATATAGCAAATTTAGGAATCTGTCTAGCATTTCATTATGTTTTCATATAGCATCACATTAGAGTAGAGTAATCAAAAAACAAAGTTGAGAATATAGGTAACTAAGAACTTAAATATAGCACTTTAAGATTGAAAAAATATTCTCCATTTTTTAATTGTAAGCTGTTTTGTCAGCTTGATCTCACTGTTGATGTAATTTCCCCTCTTCTCTCTCTCTTCTCCCATTTCTCTTACTTTCTATTATGAGGTTTCAATAAGGGCAAGTGTAGAGTCCTACACCTGGGGAGGAATAACCGCATGCATCAGTACAGGTGAGGGGCTGACCTGCCGGAAAGGAGCTCTGCAGAGGACCTGAGTGTCCTGGTGGACAACAGGTTGGCCATGAGCCATCAGTGTGCCCTTGTGGCCAAGCAGGCCAATGGTATCCTGGGGTGCTTTAAAAAGAGCTTGGCCAGCAGGTCAAGGGAGGTGATCCTCCCCCTCTAGTCTGCCCTGGTGAGGCTACATTTAGAATGCTGTGTCCAGTTCTGGGCTCCTCAGTTCAAGAAAGATGGGGAACTTCTGGAGAACTTCTAAAGAGTCCAGCAAAAGGCCATGAAGATGATTAAGGGCCTGAAGTATCCCTCTTATGAGGAAAGACTGAGAGGTGGGACTGTTCAGCCTAGGGAAGAGAGAACTGAGAGAGATATCAACACTTCTAAAAATCTCAGAGGCTGGTGTCAAGTGAGTGGATCTGGGCTCTTTTCAGTGGTGCCCATTGACAGGGCAAGGGGCAAGAACTGAAACACAAGAAGTTTCATCTGAACACACGGATAAACTTCTTTACTGTGAGGGTGGCATAGCACTGGAAGAAGCTGCCCAGAGAGGCTGTGGAGTCTCCTTCTCTCAGGATATTCAAAACATACCTGCATGCTTTCCTGTGCAACCCACTCTAAGGAACCTGCTTTGTCAGGGGAGTTGGACTGGATGATCTCCAGAGGTCCCTTCCAATGCCTATGATTTTGTGATTCTGTGATTCTTTACAGATCTTGTTACTTTTATATCCCCTTCAAGAGGGTTATTAGCAAGGAGTATAACCCTTTTAAATTCTTGTGCACATTCAGAAAGAGAATCTAGCCTGTCATTCGTCAAATGGAGGCCTCTCATAGACAACATCTATTTTGATAATTCAAACTATTGTTTTCTGAAATTCAGTTGTATTTTAAGAGACAGATGAAAACTCATGCAGGCTTCTCAAATGACCGAAGAGCAAACAGTCATTCTGTTTGTCATTCTGTCTGTCATTCTGGAACAGCATTTTTTACCTAGATGTTTAGGCTCCTGTGAAGGGTTATTGATTTCAATGGAGCTGTGCAAATGAGTACAAAATGTAGATCTCAGATTAACTTTTTCCTTTTATCAGCATTTCTAAGGGATGATCTGTTAACAATATTAATAAACATTACCCTTTTCAATTGCTCATTGCCTTTCTACCAGAATAAGAATTTTTCATAGCACAATTAATAATACACCTGCTTTCAGCAGTAATTGTTTCATTGCTGTGTGCATATGAGAATGAGGTGTACCAGCCTGCCAGAATACAAATAGGGTGAGATGTGTGGGGCACCTGTTATATCAGAGAGTTGTGATTAATAAACAGCAAACTGTTGCTGAGTGAGTCCAATTGGAAGCTGGACAAGGTGAGCACTAAACTAGCTCAGTGACTGATAGCAGGCAACCACTGAAATTAATTCTTAGCATGGATGTCATTGAAAATGTATCTGAAGTAGAAATAATATTTATTGTTTTATTATCCTGGTTTTTACAGATTATAAATAATCTTAAATTTGTGTACACAACTTAGGCAAAATGAAAATGAGAACACCTTAAGAGCAAGTGAAACTAACAAAATATCACTCTGAATCTGACTGAATGTACATCACTGGCTATGAGACAGTGTCCTGAGAATTTTTTGTCTTCTCTTTTGTCCCCTGGGACTATTCTGTAAGGCACTAGTAACTGCTCTAGGCAGGTTGCAGAACAAGACAGATGAATTGCCACATTTAGTTTGGAAAATCCCATGTAGAAATCAGTAGCTTGTCTTTCTGAACAGCAAATGTCCTTTTAAACCTAGCTACTTAAGAAAAAAATGCCTGTCTAAATTTTGAGAAACCTTAAATCATACAGTTTCTATTTAAATGACTTTAAAAAGTATTAGAATACTGAATTGTTAAGTTTTTGAAACAAGTGTGAAGTACTTCAATAACTACTCACTAATAGACATACAGCATTGAACTATTAAATATATTTTTGGTGTTCATTAAATGCTAAATATGTACTGTTTGTATTTTCTGTGATCATCTTAATCCGTGCAAATGTGTTTCAGTGGATATTATCTTAAAAATATTGTAGTGTGCTTGCCTGTAAGAAAATGTTTAATTCCATAGTTAAAATGAAAGTTGATTTATAAATTTTTTTAGAATTGGATATTTAGAATTGGAAGGCCCTTTTTCTAATTTCTCATCCTGGACCGTACAATTTTTTTTATAATTGCTTGATGAATAAATAAAATAAGCTATCCAATAGCCTACATGTTCTCTTCACAGTATGGATATTAGATGTATTAGTATTGAAAACCAGAAACTATGTACAAGAATATAGTGAATGAAAATAATTCTCATAAAGTGTGAAGAGGCCATCTGAAATTCATGGTGACATGAATACAAAAAGTTACAAATTACAATTTAAAAAGACCAGTTATGTTTAGAATTTTGTCACCAAATGTTTTCCAGAAACAAGGAACTCTAAAGGAAATGAAAATTCAAGCTTTAGAGCATTAAATGCTTTCTAATCTTAGTGATTAGGAATAAACATGCCACTTAGCTGTTTCAGCTTCCTGTGAAATAGCTGCTTGTCATTTTTAAGCACAGTTCTTGAATAAAATATACCTTTAGCTAATAAGAAATTCCAATATATTTAGTCTTAAAAATACATAAATGGGAGGGAGATTCCCAGTTACTGAATCTAGTCTCCTTGTGTTTTCTGGTAATCAGTGTATATAATTTCTTTCATAGGTACATCATTTCTTACCTTCCTTTATTTATGTCTCTTGAAAACTGAGCAAGATAAATATACATGCCAATAAGAGAAGGCTCATGTAGGGTTACATTGGAGTTCAGCTAGAGTTATATTCACTATAACACTCAGCCAGTCAGTTGTCTAATAGCTGTTTGCAATTAGCAAATACTAACAGAAAAAAACAATCTATAATTTCCTTTTGTTTCATTCAGTATTTATATTCTCAAATTGCTAACTAAGCAGTGCTCAGGCACAGCACAATTCCCCACTGCAAGACATTGCAGTCCATTCCTTCTAGAATACAGATTTTCCTCTACCCCTCAACCTTCTAAAGCTTATATCTGGAGGAAAATAAAAATAACTCCTCATGCATCTTTGCATGCATTATGACAGCAGTGTTATATTTCCTTACTGTATAACTTAAATATTGGTCTTTCTTCCGTTTTTCTCGTAAGTAAACTGAAGGTGAAATGCATGCGTTTATTGCAGTAATGTCTATGATATGAGTGAAGTTAGGCGATCCTGTTTCAATCTACCTAAACGTGGTACTGCACCAGGCTATCCCACCAGTGCATCTTCTCTCACAGTTATATACTCAACTACTATCCACATTGGCTTTACCAAGTTAACTCAGTAGCCCAGAAAACAGCTACTTGTTTTTTGATTTCTATTGGGTTTGGGAGGTTTTATCAGCTGTTGAACAGATGTATGATGACACTTGAACAGGTACAGAAACTGAAGTTGAAATCTCTTTCAAAGGGGATGAGAAAGTCTAGAGAAAACATGAGAAAGAGCTACTAAATTTTTAGGTTGGCTCAGCAGCCTCACAGAACTTCATCCTGAGAGGAGACAGCCTAAATATCTGCTGTGCTGTGACCAAAAAAAAAAAAAAAAAAATTTGGGATGTTTGGGTCAGAGTGCTTGTTGGCCTGTTACTTACTCACATAATGGAACTGAAAAACAGCATCAGGCTCAAAATGATGAGAATACATCTGTGTAGCCAAGAAATGTAGCACCTGTCAGTCTACCTTGTTAATCAGACTATATCAGAAGAGTAGTATTCCTCTGTTAGACAGAAAAAGGGACATATATTTAGGAAAAGAAGTCTTAACAGATTTTATCTTGTTTTGGTTTATTGAAATTTTGGAAATTTACATAAAATATGCACAATTCTATTACAAATTTAAGTATATTTCCTCATTAATTTCCTCTCACTTGTTTTTCTTTGCTGTTAAGTGGATACTTCAGAGATTAAATTAGATTCCGTTTGATTTAGTTACAAAGTTCTAAATTTGGAGTCCATTTGCATTATTCAATTGTGAAGGCAATAAGCAGAAAAAAATAGTTTGGCCTTTTAGGAATTTCTCTGCTTTTAGGTACCTTTTTTTTCATTGTGTGTAGAAGGATCCTAGATTTCTTACTTTGGCACTTCGCTTAAATGTCTAACGTTAGTTGAGATACATGTAGGCTTTTGTATTCATCCTGTGTTTTGACTACCAATTATATGGTTATTAAGATCATCTCTTTGAGATACACCTGTCACTTCTCCTTTGATTACATTCTCTGGTAATCATTTAAAAAATATATTAAAGTTGTGTTGATAGATACATATACTCATGGATAAGTAGACTTGAATACACTTACAGTATCTTTTTTAATATAATCTTATTTTTACAGAATGTAGAGGAGCTATTGAACGCTGTCGTGGACTGAAATGCAGATATCATCTCAAAAGAGATTTTATATTTTTTTACAATAAAAGTAAAATGCAGTTTTTTGAAACAAAGTATAGGAAAGTAAGTCACAATCCAGGTTATTGGGCATGTGAACAAGACTAGAGATCTAAAATATTTATATTCTCCTGTATGTTTACAGAGCTTGTATATAACCTTGGCAAATAAGTGGACACAAAGTTAGACGTCCAGTACTTAACTTGAGTAGTGCATATTACTCTATTATCTAGAGGCTTGCACAGTTTTTGTGTTATCTGTGTGTTACCGAACTCTGGCAACCCCTTTCACCTTACCCTTGCATGCAGAGAACCAAAACCTGGTCCCAACCAGTCACTGCATACAAGCATCAATATGATGAGCAGCAAAATGGCGTTTATTGTTAAAAGTTACAGAACTATATAGTATTTCTTATCTTTTACTAGACTGTTCCAGAAGCTCACGTGGGCTACTGGCCAATCATATTGAATATCACGCTCTTTCCACCCACTTCCGAAAACCCATATACGGGGTGGTCATACACTTTGTTATCAAAACAAAGAGGTACAGCCTCTCCTTCTTACGACACGGGTTCAAGTAAGTAGGTCAACCAATAGCAAGCAAAATGGGGAAGGGCCTTCCGTGTTACAACCCGAACGCTCCGTTTTTCGCCTAATACAACATCTGTGTTGTGGGCTTGAATGCTTGGTCCTTTCAGTAAGATCAGGCCTATATTAAGGGTCTTATGGTTTCTAAACAGTGCAGATGGAAAGTTAGGGACCTCAAAAAGGAAATCACAGCACAGTCCTGGTATGATAAAAAAAACAACAGCAACAAAGTAAAGTACTGAAAATAGGCCTATGCATTATGTTAGAACTTCTTTTTTCAGATTTAGGCTCCTCCCAGTGATCATGGTCATTAACACTCATTGGAATTAATTTACTGAACCGTTCCAAATTATATAGATATGTAAAATTAAGAAATATGGAACAAAACAGTGTTGACATATGGTGCTTTCCTCTTCATTTTACCCAAGAGCACAGTAAGAATCTTCTGCCCAGCTGAAAGGACTCTTGTAAAATAGCTCAATAAGTTATCCTCCTTTTCAAAGAATAGCTTAATATTCATTGAAACCAAAAGAGCATAAGTCTGCTACGCTCTAAGTCTGGGCACTGCCTTGGGAAGGGAAAAGTTTGTCCTTTTAGTTCTAAAGACAAACTTCACATGAATTATTAAGTCATTATTAAGTGAGTATCTCAGTTCTTAGGCTAGTCAACTGTGCTCATGTTTGTTTGTTTCCTCTGTAAATTTTTAATCCTCCCGTAAAATGTTGCAACACTATCACACTTTTCTCTTTGATTTCTTTTCCCAAGTTGCCCACATATGGCTCGCTAGGGCATTCTCCTATTCTGTTATGCTCTTGCATCTCCTAGATCTGCTTCCCCAAATCAAGCATTTCATAATTAGACTATAGTTACTAGAACAGCTACTCAGAAAATGAATCTTATGCAATATTTGGGCTGATGAAGGTCAAATTCTATTTTCCCTTTTAAAATTGTACTAACCACAAATGTATAAGGAAAATCAATGTAGAAATTTCTCCCTTTCCCTGACAAAGTGTGCCACAGTACTGAAAGGAGAAGTACCTTACACATTACTGAAAAAAAAGGGTTAAAAAAAGATATTTTATTTTGATCTTGCACACAAAGACAGGGGTATTTTGGTACTCAGCAAAAAAGCTTTTATTTCTGCTTATAATTGATTATAGATTAAATAGAAGAGAGTAAATCTTTGCTAATTCCTCTACTATTCAGATTTTATGACCTCTTCTCATGACAAACTCTCCTAGTTCTAATTGTTTTGTGTGATTGTATCCAAGGAAATCTGATAGTAACTTAGCATTCAGAAAAGCTCAGGTTTCTGTGTTGTTTTTTTTTTTTTTAATTATTATTATTATTACATTTTTCCCCCTCTGATGAGATTCTATTTATCTTAGAAATAGAGACTAGAGAAAAGAAAGCAGAATGGTAAGGACGGATAATCCTAGACAAGAAAAGAGATGAATAGAAGCTAGTTGAGAAGAAATTATTATAATTGCGTTGAACAGAATCTAATTAAGAGTGCAAGTAAAGATGCTGTTCATTGATTCATGTGATGATAATGTAATAACAATCAACTTCTGATATTTATCCTCATAACTTTACAAAATCAGAATGGAGTTCACAGAACCTGTTTAAGCCAGTGCAGTATTAGCTGAGTCCACTATTTAATTAATTGTTTCATAATAAATGGCCCCCTTGTTTACAGTAATATTGTAGTTCTAATTTATCTTCACAATCTAAAAAAGTGTTTAATTGCTTTAATGATATTAGCTGTCTCAGCCTTTATTGCAACTCCGGACATAATTACCCTCTTTTAAGGTAATTTATAGACCTCATTAACACTCTTGCCTCTCTGCTGTGATTAAAAATCTCCTAAGAATTGAAATCTCTCTGAATGGTAAGAGAATTATTTTGATTTATTGTTCACCATTGCTGAAAGGAGCACAAAGCTGATTTATTATGGCTGATCTCTGCTGAGGTGACTAGAATTGGACAGGGGAAGAGAAACATAGGAGCTCATGGTGAAGCACTTTACTCTTCTCCATCATGGAGCTGCAGTTTAATATGTGTCCTGTCATTTGCTTCCACAGGAGCATGAAGAAATCTCTGGTGAATAAAAACTATAGCAATAACTACCTTGAAAAGTCTCTCCTTTGCCAAATAGAAAGCAGTTATACTTTAATACTGGAAACTTTCCTGACAATGACCTTAAAGGACTCAACAAGATGGCATTAATATGATTTTTATACATAAAGCACTTTAAGTCATCTGAAACCTTGGAGTTGACGCTTAGAAAAAAGTTGTTGTTTACATACCGTTTACTATTTGCTTGTTTGTAGATGGGAAATTCAAAAATACTACGAAGAAAGTGATGGAAGAGATCTAAAACAGAGCCTTATAAAATCTGGACTCTTTTGCTATCTTTACATTGTCCTTTCAATTTTTAATTTTTTGTAATTTTGAATGTTTTACAGAATGATCAATTGTCAAAACCAAACAAAAAGCCAAGAAACTTAGTATTGATCTACTGAAATCTGCACATCTAGTGAGGCTCCTATCCTGTCCATTCAGTGTATATGAAGTTTGCGAAGTAAACAAGAAAGTAGGGCCACCAGCTCTACTGTGGGATAGAGGTGGCATGTGCTCTGCTGAAACAGAACATGTACAGTCTGTAGAGCCCAAAGACATGCATCCATGAGTCCTGAAGGAACTGGATGATGTAGTTGCCACGCCATTCTCTGTCGTATTCGAAAAGTCACAGCTGTCAAGTGAGGTACTCAGTGACTGGAAAAAGAGAAACATCACTCCCATTTTTAATAAAGGGAGAAAGAAAGACTACAGGCTAGCAAGCCTCACTTCTGTGCCTGGGAATGTTATGGAGCAGATCCTTAAGGCACGTGTGAGGTGAGGAGTTTATCTGCACCTCAGAAACAGAATGGCTTCACCAAGGTTGGATTGTACCTCACCAATCTGATCTATGATGGGGTGATGACATCTGTAGACAAAGGAGGTGCAAACGATGCCACCTACCAGCTTTTCTGCAAGGCCTTTGATATAGTCCCACATCACATTCTTAACCGGAAAGATATGAATTTGAAGGATGGAGCATTCAATGGATAAATAATTGATTACATGATCACAGTGAAAGGATTGTGTTCAGTGGCTCTGTGTCCAGGTGTAGGATGGTGATGAACAGTGTCCTCCAGGGGTCCATCTTAGGACCAGTGCTCTTTAACATCTCTGTCAATGACCTGGATAGTGGGACTGAGTGCACGCTCAGTATTTATGCTGATGACACTAAGCTGAGTGGTGCAGCTGATACAATAGAAGGAATGCCATCCAAAGAGACCTGGACAAGATTGAAAAGTGGGCTGCATGAACCTAATGAGAGTCAACAAGACAAGGTGTTGCACTTATGTCAGGGCATTCCCAGGTATGTGTACAGACTGGGAGAAGAAACTCATTGAGAACAGCCCTGCAGAGTAGGGCTTGCACATTCTGGTGGATGAAAAGCTTGAAATGAGTCAACAATTTGCACTTCGCACCTGGAAGGCTGATTGTTACCCTGGTCTGCATCAAAAAGATGGTGGATAGCAGGGAAAAGAAGGTGAGTGTCTCCCTCTCCTGTGCCCTTGTGAGGCCCTCTCTTTGAGAACTGCATCCAGGTCTGGGGCCCAAACACACAGAAAGAAGTGGAGCAGTTGGATCAGGCCCAGAAGAGGGCCAGAAGATGGTAAGAGGGCTGGAGCATCTCTCCTACAAATACAGGCTGCTTGTTCAGCCTGAAGAGGAGAAGATTCTGGGAAGTCCTCACTGTGGCCTTTCAGTACTTGGTACTTTCAGCCTCTTGGTAAAGGTAGGCACTGAACTAGAGACTTTGTTCCCCAGGGAGCATGCACTGCTTTCCATACTTCACAGAATATAGATCTACATTATAATGAACTCAAAGACTAATTTCTCAGTTCTATCTTTAGCTGTTCAGACAAGTAAATGCTATTAAGCTCCTATTTTTTTTTTTTTTTTTTGTATGACATTGCATTGATCTTCATGAGAAATAAATATTTGATCTAGTTCTCTCTGGAGTCATTTGTGAGACTAAACTCATCATTTAAATAATGGTTTTGAGCACATGGTTGTTAGGTTTTCCTCATTCTTGCTATGAATATGGATATATTTACTTTGCAATGAAATATACATTGCAAACAAATTATCCAGCAAAAAACAGAATTCCAAGGAGAGTAGAAATTAAGATTTTATGATTACTGATGGAACACTAATTTGTTATTGATAAAACAGTCAGCTAATTTATAGTAAGTTCCTATTTTTCCAGAATTCATAATTTTAATGTAGTATAATACAGAAATGGTAGAGCATTACATATCTGTGGGTTACATACATATTTCTAAAAAAATAAGCTTTGAAACAAGAGAGCTTCTAAGCAAGAGAAGGAATTCAGGTTTCATTCCATTAAGACTGTATCAACTCAGTTATACTAATTTTGTATTATTTTAATAGTATAATTAATTTTAATAATTTTAGATGTGTTCTAAATGGTATTTGTACATAATAGAAAATGTGTTAATTTAATAATCTTTCAAGACAAAATTAGAGAAAATGTAGGAAGAGTAAACATCAAAATCACCACTGACTCAGTCAAATTTACAGATACTGAGATGTGTATGAAATTCTAGAATATGTATTTGCATTATGTACAGTGGTGGGAAAAGAGAATCTTGTAGACTTACACATTCTGTTAAAAGAAAAAGGAAAACAGAAAGATCTTCACACAAGCTGTGTAATTGTGTCAGTTAGAATCTAGAATTCTATTTTTCGAATGTCCTTACTACTTTCTATTTTGATTATGCAGTATACGTTTACTTTTACACACATTCTTAATATTGACAGCATCATCAAGAGATACCATCAGTTTAGAGTGAATCTTAGTTTTTAGATTATCGTTGTTAATGAAAATATATATTTTATATGCTAGAAAATGTAGTTTATTTATCCATACATTTAAGAAAAGAAAAATAACTGCAGATGTTTTATACTTTTTTCCTTTAATGGTCACTCTTAATCTCTGAGGTTTTCAGATCAGTGCAACATTTGGGATGACATGGAATTTAAACTTTAAAAGCTGCTAGCCGCTGAAAACAGACTTATGAAAAATTTAGTTTGAATGTCAAACATTGGCTTTTGTTGTGATATGAAATACTACTTTTTATTGATTTTTGTTTTCCCTCTAAACTTTTCTCCCTATTTTCTGGTATTCGGAAGTTACTGTTCACACTTCTACTATATATAACATTCTGAGAATACAATTTTCCTTTGAAATAATTTTTCAGAGAAATAGCATATGCACTTGAACTCACAGATCTAGATTTGTCCATGCAAATACTCCATTAATTAATGATACCAGATGGGTGAGATAGTGCCTCAGTAAAAAGAGTATAGGTTGTAGAGGATTTGTGTGACTACAGCAAATGCTAAGCTCTCTTTGGGAGTATGGCAAGAGAACATCTCAAATGTCAGTGGTGTATATAGTAGATTTTAGAAAGCTTTGGTGTAAGGAACTAGTGAAAGGGAATGTGGAAAAAAAGAAAAAAAAGGATATATATATAATATAGGAAAAAAAAGGATTGTATATATCTATCTGAACTTATCCTTAATCCTTATTCTGTTATTGGGCTCACATTCTCCAATTTATCTTGCCATTCAACACTATAATCAGATGAAAATTACAAATTCTTCAAAGGTCACTATAAAAGAATATAAAAGAAATGGTAAAAATGAAAGAAAAACATGGCTTTGAATGACTTTAAAATATTTAGCTTTATTAGGCAGAAGAATATGTCAAGACATGGTCAGAATGTACATTCCTTTTTTGCTGTTGACTTTGTCAGATTAATCCAAAATACTTCAGGTTAACACTGGAATATTTTATATTCTAAGCATATCGTAGTATTATTAACTTCACCTACTTTTCAAATATGTTTGATTTATCTTTAAATAGTCAGACTGTTTGCAAATAAGGCCATGTAAATGTGTGCATTAATGCTATCAGAACTGTGAACAGGGCAAGCAAAGAAGCAGGATCAACATGTTACAGTTATCTCCCAAAGACATTAATACTTTATTTTTTTATTTTCAATTGTTTTTTTTTTAATCAAAACTACTTTCTTTTTTTTTCTTTTTAAAGGATATTTTTAATTTGAAAAGTCTACTTTCTCTAGATTTGTTTTGGCAAAATAAATAAATATGCAATAGTACAAAATAATATAGTTCTGATTAAAGTTTTTATGTCATGTCAGCATCAGAGAATACACCGTTTTACAGACTTCACAAAGCAAAGTTATATTTAGGAAAAAAAAGGAAGAAGAAAAAAAGAGGAAGAAGAAAAAAGGTGACTTAATTAGAAGAATGTCAAATGAGGAACTTTATTCTGGCCGTTTTCAAAGAATGTATTCTTACAACTCCTTGTTTCAGCTTTCAGAGGGTATGTTTTCTATTTGCAACGTGATAAGCACTTTTTAATAGCTGTATGTTCCTGCCAAAAGCAGTGCAGATGACATAAGCAGCAGTTTATATGAGAGGAACAGCTTTATAAACTGTCACCATTCTTGTTTCCTTGTTTATTATCTTTGCAGCCCTCGTACAAATGCTTGGCTTGAAGCCTACATTTTAACATGCAATTAAAAGCTCGGGAATCTTTTTATTGTTTTCTGTTTGACTGAAAAAGGAGTGAAAGTACCTATTTTGGTCTAAACGGGAATCAATGTTTATATAGGCACATCTGAAGTAGGAGAGAAAAATATCTGATGAAGAAACAAATTAGGAGACATGGAATAAAATTTATCTGGACACTTTGAGCCTAAAGATTATTCTTTGCCTTCTCGATTAGTAGGAACACTCTAACAATTGGCTTTTCTTCCTTTACGTTTGAGGATCAGATAGAAGTAAAATAGATAAAGACTCACAAGGAAGTTTTATGTAGAAAAAGATAGTAATTCAAACCATAAGACTCTTGAGACTGGGAAGTCTAAATAATAGATAAATGTCTTTTGAAATGGGAACTATCCGTAGTATGGTGGGCTAACCTTGGCTGGTTACCAGGTGTTCACACAGTCACTCTCTCACTTCCCTCTCTCAACAGGACAGGAGAGCAAAATAAGTGGAAGAAGCTAGTGAGTCAAGATAAGGATAGGGAAAAGATTCACCAATTGCCATTACTGGCAAAAAAGACTCAGCTTGAGGAAGACTAATTCAATTAGTTACCAATTAAAAATAGAGTAGGACAATGAAAAATAATAACAATAAATAGATCAAACAAACCACCTTCCCTCCATCTGCCCCCTTCTTCCAGGGCTTAACTTTACTCCTTCAGTCCTGATTCCTGTAACTCCTCCCCTAGAAGTGGTGTAGGAGGAAATATTGACACCCTCAGTTCAGATAGTTAAGGTGGTTTTCTCTGTCATATAGGTGAGAAAGCATTCTCTTTCTCAGATTGCTGAGCCAGTTAGAACAATTCTCAATTTCCAAAAATTCTAAAAATACCAGCAACATCTTTGCATTTTTAATTGTTTCATTATTACAGACCTTTATTTGCTTGTAGATTACAGACTTACGTGCAAAATTTTGTCAGTGAGTGGATGTTGCAGCACCATCATTGTTACTATTCAGTAGCTGTCAGTTCAATTCAATTTCATTCCTTCTCTGCCTTTCTAATTCCTTGTCAGGTACATTTAGAAGTGTCTCCTATTCCAGGTAATGTTTTATAGTTGTCATTAACTCTTTCAGACTTTTTTACATTATTGAGGGAATTAATTGAAACATCTATGGTTCTCTGATGAGGCGCAACCACTTCTGAGTGATATGTGGAAAGGAAACTACAATAAATTCTCATTACAGAAAAATACTTTATAACACATCCGAGAAAAAATAATCTGGAACATAGCTCTGCAACAGAAATGGACAGACTCTCTACTGGTTTCAATGAGCTTTCAATCAGATGCAAAAATAAAATCTACAGCATAATTGCAAGGGGAGTTAGGACTTCATCAAAAGTGCCGCTGTTATTGCTGTGAGTAGTGAGCATGCCCTTATAACATTATATACCTAGGGGAAGAAGTGAAAAAGGAAGAAATTTAAGATGGGAACATATCTAATGTAAGAAGAAAATCAGAAATAAAAACAAAATGCCACAACGGTTTCCTGCTGTTATCTTTGAATCCTGTAAGAAGAGGGAGTAGGAATACTAATTGTTTTCTGACATGACTGGACTGCTAATATATGAAATATCTAATCTTTTTGCTATTTCCATACTGAAAGATGGAAATACTTTTTAATACAAACTTTGAAGGCATGAAACTGCTTCAAATGGCTGATGTATAGATGCAACCTAGATAGTTTCTTTGCTGTAAAAAGTGATATGGCTACTAGGAATCAGTTAGGTAGCTATGGATTGAAAATTTCATGAGTTCCATGAACCAGAAAAGAGAAAAGGTCAGAGAGACCCAAAGTTAATTACAAACTAAGAATGACTGTAGAAAGTGCTGTTCAATATGGCTGTTCAAAAATAAAGGACCTGCTGAGCTGACTCAAGTCAGGTGCTCTGGAGGGGATGAGGACATCATGTCATGAGCATAACTAGACTGAACTTGAGCTGCCTGATAGAAGGAACATCTCTCATGGATGAAGCCACAGTACTTGGAGACTTTTTCTTTTTATATTGTTTGAAGATAAACAAAATGCTGAAGAAGTACCATAAGTCCTTGCAGAAAAAAAAAAATTGTTCTTTAGGCTTGTGCAACTGTCACTCAGGAAACAAAAATAAGTGAATCTCAGCAGGCACAGAAATGAGGGATAGTTGCCAAGCTGAGCTGCAGGAGTGTGATCCAGATGGTAGAATTAAAGCTCATTCCTAAGCTAATTTTGTTCATCTTACCTCTTTAGTTTTCACTTACTAAGCTCAGCAGGTGTTTCTCATTTTTTCTTCACTAGCATTACTTCATGCACTGTCATCACTTCGTAACAAGCTAAAGTCTGGCAAGGGGGAAGTTTTGGGAACTTCATACATTGGGCAAGAGATGGTAGGGACAATATTTGCAACGGGCTTTAAGAGTGCCCACACACTACTTTGTCAGTAGATAGAGTTAATTTTCATCATATAAGCTTGTATGATGCTGTTTTTTGGATTTTTAGTGAAAATACAGATGATACCACACTAATGACTGCAGAGCAGCGTTTACCAAGGGCTTTTCTGCTTCTTGTGCTGTCCTTCCAGAAAGGGGGCTGGCAATGCACAAGGAGCTGGGAAGGGACACAAACAGAACAGATGACTCAAACTGGCCAGAGGAGTTTCCCATGCTACATGGTGTCATACTTAGCAATAATAGCTGGAGTAAAAGAGAAAGGGATTGGAGTGATTGCAGTTGTCTTCCTACTGAACTGTTATGTGCAATCAGCCCTGCTTTCCTGGAAGTGGCTGAACATTTGCCTGCTGACTGGAAGTGGCAAATTAATTCCTTGTTTTGTTTTGCTTGCACATGCAGCTTTTCCTTTACCTATTTTTACATATGTCTTTATTTCAACCAATGAGTTCTCTCACTTTTATCTTTCTGGTTCTCTCTCCTGTCTCATCTGGTGAGAGAGAGTTTAACTGCCTGTAGGAGTCAAACCACAATAATCAGATATTTTTGATAATTCGCTACCATTACTGTGATGATATCCAATCGGAATATGCTTAATCTTGCCTTGACATTGCCCTCTTGTAAGGAAAATATCTTTTTCATCTGTAAAGCCTAATCTCTTCCCTCAAGTCCAAGTTTCTGTTTCTGGTGCTGTACCCAGAGCAGTCATGGCAGCTATGCACATATTCCAAGTCAAATCCAGCACTATGTGATTGAGTTCATGTTTCTTTTACAATTGATCAATACACATGCCATGTTAATTTAGTAACAAAAGTATTTATCTAAAAATCTTTTTTACTAGACTAACTTTTCTGTTCACTTAGGGGTTCTTTTTTGAACTGTTAATGTGAAGTTATTCATTGACATTAACAGCTATCAATGTGTTTGTTTTTTTTTCTTGACAAAGAAGCATAAATAACGAAATAACTGGCACCACTAAAATCAGTATAGATAAAGGCACAGAAAAGTGGAAATCTCTTTCTTATGCTTATAATTCAGAATGTTTTCTAGTCACAAAATGTTTCTCTTTCTATTTTTTTCTACGAGAATTCAGTATTGTAAAATCTGATTTTTGGTCTGAAAGGAAAAGGCCATGAAAGCAACTTTGAAGACATAATTGTAAGTAGGTACAGAGATATTTTCCATCAGTTTGCTGATGGTATGAAATAAGTGATAACCCAAATTTATTTTATTAAATTGTTGATTTGAAAAGCTAATGATGACAAACTAAATGCCGGTGGCACTTCAAATTGCACTACTGACTGTTCTAGCAAAAACATCTATCAATGACAATTACTCCAGCTGCTTCCCATTCTTCCCAAGCATCAGAATTCCCACCTCTCTCTTATTCAGACATCAGTAACTCTAGCATACTTCTGACAGTTCTGTGACAAAAAAAAAAAAAAAAGAAAGACAACATAGCCTTGCACCATTGTTTATTTCAAGCTAAAATAGCCCGAATCATATAAATGTGTATAAAGTCAGCTGAAATTAATTGTTTCTCCTTCAATGTAATAGAATCTGAATAAGTTCTGAGAAAAGTGTATTTAGAGCTTTGGATACATATTCTTCAGGGTATTATTATAGAAGCATCTCTATGCCAGATCTCTTTTTCTGCTCAGCTCTTTGACTTAAATTAAAAAAGAACTTTTAAAGTATGTTTACTTTTCTCCCTTCCTATTCATAACTAGTATATATGAGTATTGAACATCCATTTTGTCAAAATGTCAAAGATGAAAGATTCATCTCCAAATACTTTGAGAAACACCTGAGATTTTTCCTTAGTGAAGGCAAAATCCTAGCACTCTCACATGTACATTTGCAAGTTTGACATATAACATACTTACCATTCTTTCTGCTTCTATGAGACCACTACAAAAGGATTATTCATTTTATTGTCTCTGTCAATCTTGCTCTTCTTCCAATAAGTTCCAACAGCAAAAATCTGCTACATTCTCTGTGCAAACAATAATGTTTCCTTTCCTGTCAGGGAAACCTTGCAGGTGGATACATTAACAAGTTTACCCTCACTTGATGAAGTCTGCTTTATTATGTTTTTTAATAATCCTATAACCTTTAGAAATATCTTAGTGCAAATACATTGTATGCACCTTTAGGAAGAGCAGAAGAGAATATATAGCAGAACAATAGCATCATTTATATGATGTGACATTTTCAACAGGTAATTATTCATAGAGTTTCAAAAAAGCAGAATGAATAACCTCATAATTATTCCTAACTTTGCATACTTTTTATATAATGTTTTGTCTTACATTTCTGCTATAAGTTATTGTGATTGTTTACAAACTGTGATTTGCTTTGTTACTCAGATGTTTGCCACCAGTACAACATAATACATGCAATCTGCTCAAAATACAGAGTAGAAAAAGTGCAGTCACTTAAAGTGATAAATAATCATTCAAACATTCTCTTATGAAGAAATAATATAGATATGAGCAGTAAAAATGTGAGAAGCTTAGTGTAGTGGATAACATTATAATGTATCCTGCCTAACACCTAAAAGCTAGGATCTTTATTCTTCATCTCAGATTTGGTGCCTGTGTCTGCTCTACAGGAGCTGACACTGCTAAGTGATGCTCAGAACATCATGATTATCTGACATTACAGCTTTTTGCCTGCCTGAGGAGACTGAGAGGGACGTAACTGTGGCTTCAACATGAACTGTAGAGGGGCTTGTGATCTGCCATCCTGGAACAATGCTGCCTGAATGTCACAGTCCACTAGTGCTTTAAATTCACCATGCAGAGATGTGGGCATAGATCTGACAGAACAGAAGACGATGCCATTTTGTGGTAAAGCTACAGTGGGATGAATAAGGAGCTTCTCAACAAATGCACTTACTGTACATCAAGGATGTGACTGGCTAACTGTCTCCCATTAAATGAGATTCCTGGTGGGTGTGCTGTCAAAATTGTCACTTGTTTCATTGCTGGCTCAAGCCTGAGTCTCACAGTGAGATTACTTAGCACTGTGTAGCATCACAGCGAGACTGAAAAATTCACTTCATCCCAGCACTGAACAGAATCAACTCTATACTGAAGTCTAGCAGCTTATTTGCAAATAATTACGGATGTGTAGTAACTGAGATGCTAGTTCAGCAAGGTATCTAAGAATGCACTTTTTTTTGAGCTAGTCCCAGTGGCAATGTTTAAAAGCCCTGTGTAATCAAAGCCTCGGGGACAGTCATGGTTTTTGTTGGGACTGATAATACTGTCTGACTGAAAAGTCCATTCCTAAATCTCTTTTTAAATATACTTGAGTTTTAAAAGAGACAAGTGATTTAAAATCCAGCCAGAAAGAAAACAAACAAACATATAAAATGAAGGAAAGGAAAAGGAAGTCATGTAACAGTGTTAATCAGTAAACATTAATTCAGACTCACATGAGCTTTGCTGGAGACTCTGTCCTGCAGAAGCATTTTTAGAGTATATTACAATCACTGAAGGCCATTTAGCCTTAAAATAATCTACTTACTTTAAATAAATTTACATTATATGCTCAGCTGATTCAGTGAATTCCAAGTTCCCTCAACAACATTCTGAAAGTGAACAGCAATAGTGAGTTGCAGTAGTATGGAGTTTTACTGTTTTAAAGATGCATATTTCAACACTGGGAATAGCTTCATGTGAGACAGGTGCAGTGCTTTCCTCTTCTTGTCCTTGCTGCAGGAATGACCAAGATGCTCAAGCACACAAGATGAATTTTCACAAATTATTGTCAAATATTATAAGATGAACTGAAATTGTAAGTTTATCTTCATGTGCCTTTCCCAGTGAATTTATTCTTGCTTTTGAATTAGATCCTCTGTTCCACCTTGTAAGCTGTTACTTTATTCTCAATGTGTATGTGGCATTTGAACCATATTTCCACCATCTGTATTAGTTATGCTAAACAGCTCCCCGTGGTTCTTCAGCCAAGTGGTGCAGAGAGTTCATTGTCTTCATGCTTAAAGTCCATGCACTTCAGAGTAGATCCCATTCTTATTCAATATTGTGAGGGTACTCCAGGGATTGAGAATTGTCTTCCCTTTTTTCTTTGTAGACAGCACAAGCCCTGGGAGTATGAGTCTGGACTTCCAGCTCAACTGAGAACTCATAAGCCCTATTCAGAGAATTTTAAAAGATATTAACAATCAAAAGGATTCAAATCCATCCTATACCACAATCATACTGTATTTGGAATTGGCAAAGAAAATACGCTGTTCTGACCTGAGTTTTTCTGCACTGAAACTGTTTGGTACGTGCCTGCAACAGAGCTTGGATATGAAATAATTGACATAGTGGGGACAACTGGAGATCTAGCCCACAAGCTAGCCATTGTACAGAAAGTGCATAAACATGACAAGAAGAGGTTCTCCTGGATTAGATTAAGAAAGTGGCATGATCTTTTGATGTGTGACTTGTTTTTGTAGAAAGAAAAATATGTTACCCTTTGCAGCTGCTTACTTTTATGTCGCTTTTTTCTCAAGTCCTCCTTAAATGCCTCAGTCACTTATAGTTCCATTTTCCCTTTCAGATATACCTAAATTTGAATAGACTTAATGTAAAAGTTTTAGAGGCCAAACTTGCTTAAATAGAGTCAGTTTAGACTTTCAAAAGTTCTCTTTGCTAGAATATAACTGAGCGTTAGCTGTAATGAAAGTGGGAATATTATGCCAACTCAGAACAATGTGGATACAGCATTTTAAAATGGTAATCTTAAGTGGTAGTATTCATGCTGTGACTCATTCCTGTCCCATTTTTGCTACATGCAGGTGCCTCAGAAGCAGCCTGTGTAAGCATGTCGGGCAACAGACTGACCTGCCAGGTGTGCAGTGCCCTACATATTCTGGAGGCAGTGCTCTAGCACTGCCTGAACTGTGCTGCAGATTATGTTTGCAAAGTTAATACACCTGCTTTCGAGGGGCTCCTTCTCAGATAGACAGTATTATCCAAAATATAACTGGCCTCAACTATGTCTTTGAACAATGATTATAGCAGAGGAATTCTGTGAGTAAAGGACAGACCTGAACATAGATGATAATCTTTCTCTACATCAATTCTTTAAGTCTTCTGTAGCTTCTGCTGTTTCTCCTTGTTTGTTTGATGGAGGACTGCTTTCTATTCGAGTCATTCAGAACAGTTTTCATATATAAACAATTACACATTTGATGGCACTTTCAATAAATGGATAGAAATAGCTTTCAACCTATAAATAAGAAGCAGTTAGTCATTAAATAACTTGGTATAGAAATACTACTAATTCTTCTAAATTTCCTACATTTATAGAAAGACAGAATCTACCCTTACTTATAAGAAGCCAAACTTATTCCAATGGCAACTTCATTTGTTTTAGCAATAACATATACATGGTCTGTTCTGAAAATAATGCCTCATGTTTTATTATATTGGCCCATGACATCAGAGGTGGCTGTTGGTGGTACGGCTATAGAGACAGAACCTTCCTGCCAGTATTCCATTACATTTTGTTGCCATGTGACAAATGGCAGCAGAGGGGCAGTCTGACAATTGGCATCTGACATGGAAGTGCATACAGAATCATAGAATCATAGAATTGCTCAGGTTGGAAAAGACCTTCAAGATCATCAACTCCAACCACAACCTAACCATACTACCCTAAGTCTAACAGCCCACTGCTAAATCACGTCACTGAGCACCACATCCAAACAGTTTTTAAACACATTCGGGGATGGTGACTCAACCACCTCCCTGGGGAGCCTGTTCCAGTGCTTAAAAATCCTTTCTGTAAAGAAGTTTTTCCTGATATCCAACCTAAACCTCCCCTGGAGCAACTTGAGGCCATTTCCCCTTGTCCTGTCACCTGTCACCAGTGAGAAGAGACCAGCCCCGCTCTCACTGCAATCACCTTTCAGGTATTTGAAGAGAGCAATAAGGTCTCCCCTCAGCCTCCTCTTCCCCAGACTAAACAGCCCCAGTTCCTTTAGTCGCTCCTTGTAGAGCATATTCTCCAAGCCCTTCACAAGCCTTGTTGCCCTTCTTTGGACCTCCTCCAGCACCTCAATGTCCTTTCTGTACTGAGGCAGCCAAAAGCCACATTCCAGATAGCCATACACATTTATTCCATCATTCCACACAGGCTCTTGTTCATTGCTGGTGAAAATGCATAGCTAATGGTGGCTACTATGTTGAAAAATCATGTTTTGTAGCTGGGAATTTGCTGCATCAAATAGTGCTATTGTGCTCTTTTTACCTGTTGTGGTTTCCATGGAAATAGATAGGAGGCATAAATTTTGAAGCCATCTACGTACAAATTAAATTATTACCTCACTGCAGTACATATCAAGTATCTACAAATAATTCAGAAGCATTTTATGTATCCCTTCGTACATCAGCTTTTGAAGGAAAGATGTTGTAGTGATGTATGTGAATAGCAATGTTACCAGCAAGGACAGATACTCTTTCAAATTAAATTTCTGGTTAAATAGGATCAAGCAAAGGCTTATTGGAGTCACTCACTTGAAGCCCTTGATCTACGAAGTGAGAAGATTCCCTTAAGAACTATATCAAACCCCATCTTAAAGGTTTCAGTTGTTATTTGTTTAGGTTTTACCAAGACATCACTGCCCAGATAATATTTAAATTCGGATTAAATTTATTCATATGCAGCTGCTCGTCTCAGGTAAACTCCAGCTTTTCTTAAGTAAATGCTTACAAAATAAACTCATCTAAAATTTATCTATGGGACATATTGAATAATAGATTATTCTGTGATAAATTGTATGGTGACATATAAATTTTATCAATACATCATGACATCTCACTACATGATACAGTAATATTATTGTTAATTTATAAGTACTACTTTTACTAGGCTATGAATACCTGTAAGCCTATACAAAATGAAAAAAAAAAACTTGAAATAGAACACATTTTTAAAGGAAAAAAATATGCAAGTAGGAAAATTTTAAGCGATTCCAGTTTGAAACAATTTTTGGTAGGAAATTTCAAACCTGTAATTTTGCTCTGATTTGGTGTGAAAATTTCACAAAAGATAAGAAGTGCAGGGTACTGCTTAATGGCAAGTAATAAGAACTGGGAATCCAAGAGTAGTGGTTGTCTTTGACTTTACAGGACGTAGAGCAACTGAATCTATGCTACTTGGGATAAATATCACCCTGAGCTTTAATGCACATTCAAAAACAAACAAACAAAAAAACCCAGAAGAGGCAGTATTTCACCAGTAGAAAAATATGAGCCCCTTTCAAGATTTCCTGACAATCTATTCAACAATTTCTACTCACCTACAGAGTATCAGATAAGGCTGGAAGAGATACTTGAACTGTTTATTCCACACACCAGCTCTGTTCTGCATGGGCTTACTCTTTCAGTACATCTGCCTGATTTTGAGTCACAAAATAGGATAGAAGATGTCCATGAATGATAATGGGAAAAAAACATTAAACAGACACGAATATGAAACTTTTATTGTAGTTAATCCCAGTAGAATAATTCTAAAAGCTTAAGATTTTTTTCTAGAAAAAGATAGACTTCAGATATCTGAGGATTAATCTGGATTGTTGTAGATGGCACCATACCCTAATGTACGTATTTATTCACTGAAAGTAACACCTGATATAATAAATCGTTTGTGCGGATCTAATTCTGCATTTGAAATCTCATATACTTGTGATATTATTTTACCCCTGTCTAAAAACTGAAGAGATATATGGTTTGTAAGGAGAATTACCATTTTTTTAGACCAATCTATTTGTGTGAAAAGAACTACAAAGAAGCTTTTAGGCACAGTCTGTTTTTAGGATCTGAAACAAGATAGTTTCTTTCAGACTGAAGCAGCAGTACAGGATGATCTCAGATGGGATGATTCACAGAGCTACCAAATTACTTCTGGTTGATTCTTTACCACTAATGTGCTCTGGAGTTTCTTAGGGACAGGTATATTCTTTAGAAAGTGTGCTGGAAGGATTTTTTAATTATTATTTCAAGCTTAATGGGAACTAATAGAAATATAAGTCTAGATTTTCATTACATAAATCAAGAATGGAGACTTGCGCCACTGTGTATGGAAGTTTCAACTTTGTTCTGATTGAAAAGGTATCATGTAATAGAATAATATAATCTAGTTATGTAAAAGAGATTTAATTAATTCCTCATCAGTAATATAGGAAAAGAAATTTGGAAAGGCAGCAAGTATACATTGAGTTTTCCTGCTCCACTTCCTTACTCCTTTAGAAATTCCAGTCTTAAGTGAAGTAGGAAAAGCTTGTATTTTTTTTATATTAATATATTCAAAATCACAGAAACAGCTGATCTTCAATATGTAAAAAATGCTACACAAAACATCTTTGATGAGTAAGAAATAAACTTTCAGGCCGCTGTTTAGGCATTCATTGTTTTATCTTGTCTGTGCAGATCAACTGCAGGGGATATGTCCCCTGGATTTGTATTTAATGGGTAGTTCTGCACTCCAGAATACTTTTTAGAAAGTAAAATGCAATTTCTAAGTCTCATTTGAAAACATTGTATCTTTTTCTGAATTACTTTGCTCCTTGTTACTGATTAAATATCTGTGTGTTTTGTCTGAATCTTTCTATAACGTTGATATTCAATGCTCATGACATCATCATTGCTTTCATGGTAATGAAGCTTATTGTCACCAGAAGTGGTCTGCCAAACAGCCCTAATTGTCCTAAATGCTAGATCTGTGACAATAGCAAGTGAGGATCAGCAGCTGATTGGGAAAAGTAATTTCTAAGTCTACAAAACTTTGATAGTAGTTGATGAAGAACAGAGACAGTTGTGAAACAGAGAGGAAATATGAGCAGGCCTTCCAACAATACTGCAAGTTTACAATACCAAGGACTTTTGCTTGACTCTTCTTCTTACACCCAGCTGACAAATGCCTCCTATGATTGTTATGCCAAGACATTTTGTGATGCTAGACTGTATCCCTGAGAGCCAGATGAACTTGATATAATTCATGTTAAGATGCAAACAAATTTTTCTATCCAATTAGCTGCAGCTTCTCCATATCACTTACAGTCACACAGAGCGAGGGGAGAACCTGCTTCTGTACTTATGAATGGCTATCCCTTCTTAGCCGCAGGTCCATTCTGGCTGGATTTGAAAGATATTTGCACATACAAACCCTTTTATTTTCCCCTTAATTTCAGGTTTCTATAATAAAATGAATTGGTTAATTTTCCTTTTAGGATTTTTCATTTCCTGCTGTTTGTCTCTGTTAAGAATCTGAGGTCATTAGCACTGAAATGAAGGCCCATCACTGCTTTTCTTTACTAAATTTACTATTTTTGAAGCAAATTAAAGGTACTGCCAACTACATTAGATTAGCGTGCAGTATGAATATGTACATATGGGAATTGTTCAGGCTATCTTCTTCAATGATCATCAATAATTGATGTGATTCTCTGTAACAGTATTTAGAAGAAAAATATTCATACTCAGAAATATAGTTTAGCATACAGAATGACTGTTAGAAGAAAAGATACAAAATTATGCATTACCTGAAATATTGTTCGTAGTATTGTTACTATCTGTGCTGTTGCTGTTTGCTCAGCAGAAACACCTTTGCAAACAGGATTTCAAACTTACTGATCTCTTCTTTTTATGAACCAGTGCTCTACTAGCAACTAGAGAGGTTCTAAACAATCTTTAAGAATTATGACAGGTTTAAAAAGCGTTGTGTTTTTCTTCAACTAGAAGTTCTGTTTATAGATATGTTTTAGGTACCTTTCCTCCTTGTTTATTTGAGATAACTTCAATGTGTTGTATATTGCACAGAAATCTACCAACTGCATTGCATTACCAGGTACTATAAAGGAAAATATGGTATCAGGGCTGTAGCTTCAAGTGGTGGATTCCAGAGGGCAATGATGGCCAATATATATGATATACCAGTTTTAAACTGAGATGTAAGTGGTATTTGTAGAGATAAAATATCAAAATAAAAACCAATATATACTTTACGATACCTTAAGCTTAACTCTCAACATTTAAAGTTACAAGGAAGGTTAAGTCTGATTAATTGGATAAAATTTGGAGTGAAAGAAAGAAAAATTGTACACTAATTCGTCTGATAGATTATTAAGCATTCTCTGTTTTTACTTAGGCAAAAAGATGTTCAGAGTGGGGAATTTGTGATAAAAAAAGACATATTTTGAAGGTGGAACTTGGCCAGTCTGTGAAAATGATTATATAACATGACCACTTTCAGTAGCAGGATCTGGGGCTCATTAACCTTTCTAATCTATGCCAGGCAGGTTCAGACTCCTAACCAACCAACTGATGCTGAAGTATGGTTGAATGCAGCCTCTAAATTCACATTTGGAATGTATTCAGCTTCTCTGTTAAAATCCAAATTTTGTCTCCCATTTCTTCCCGTAGTTCTCTAATCTCTTTAGCACTTCTCGTTTTGGAATATTAAGGAAACATAATGGTATTAGTACTTCTCATTATTTCACATTCCTCTGTAAATAACATGAGCCCATTGGTTCAGGACCAGAAACCTTTGACTCCTTCAGCCACAGGAATTCTTGTGCTTTATGTGCTGGACATCAGCACTGCTCTGTTCAAAACATCAGATCTGAATTTTAGCAAATAATGGTTAAGCTTTTTTATTTTTGTCTGTCTAAACTTAGAAAACAAAGGTAACTGAATCTAAATGTAACTGTATTCATAAAGATATTTGAGATATTTAGATTAAGACTGCAAGTCAAAAGTGGGATTGCAGTAAGTCTTAGGAAAATAATAGTATGATACTAATTATTAATGGATATAAATAACTTTGTTTTTCTTCTGCTTTAGCAGAATAAATAAATAAATAAAATGAATATAAGTATAACTTATATGAGGGCTGCTCCAAAATCAGTACCTCCTCTTTTAATATGCTGCCCTGCAATGTCAGAGGCAAATGTTGGTGCTATGGCAGTAGAGGCTGATCCTTCCCACCAATATTCTGTTCCATTTTGTTGCCATGCAACAGATGGCAGCAGAGAGGCAGTCTGACAAAATGCATCTGACACGGAAGTGTGGATGAAGCAACAATGTGGGATTTAGTTCCTCCACGTGGAAAAAATGGCACCCACTGGCATTTGTCAACGTTTGCTGTTTATGGAGGCCAAACAGTGAATGTGAGCACAGTGAGATGGTGAGTTGTTCATTTCAGCAGTGGTGACAGCTATGTGAAATTCAAGCCACATTATTGACAGCTGTGCAGATTTTTATGAGATCATCATGCCAGATCTTGTTCAACACTGGCAAAAATGCAAAGATAATGGTGTGAATATGTTGAAAAATAGTTTTTTGTAGCTGAGAATTTGCTCAGTCATATAGGATTATTGTGCTCTTTGTATTTGTTGTATTTTCCATGGAAACAAATAGGAAGCATTACTTTCAGAGGAACCTACGTACATATATATGTATTATTAATATATTGTATACAATATATATAAAATATATATAACTATAATGCATAATATTAATATTATGTAACTGCTAATAGCTTAAAAATAGGAAAAGTGAGAATCTCATTTCCACTCCTAAGTTTGTTTCTAACTAGTACATAGACAGGCTTGTAGAAGAATACTTATCCTTCATATCCTTCATAGATATCTAGGGAGGCTAGACTAAAAGAAACTACAGAAGAAAGGCAAGCACATTCATCAGTGATCTTCTGCATGCCATAGCACATCTACAGCATGCTAACCTGATTTGCATTTGACATTGCATCTGCCGGAGCAGACTGTACTACAGGAGACTGAGGTGACATTTGAAGATGGAGCTCCAGTATTCCCACAGAATATCTCATATAAGCCACAAATCTGAATTACAGATATCATCCTAAAAACCGTAGAATCATTTAGGTTGGAAAAAAAACATCTTCAAGTTTGACTATTGTGGGAAACTATCTACGTGACAACGGGCACGTTTGCTTAGACGTGCTGGACTCTTGAGTTGTCCTTGATGCCTTGGAACAAGTAACTTGCAAGAACAGCAAGAAGCAAAGCGCTGGGAAAAGCAGAAACTTTGAAACAGCAAAAGCATACAGAGACTTGCTTAAGCCAACCAATCAAATAACGCCATGTTGCAGCACGCCTTTCACAAATGCATAAAAGTCTGATTGTTTTATTAATAAACGATTCACTTGCCTAACCATATTGGTATTGTCTTGTGATCTCCGGCGTGTGTGCTGCGACAGACTATCATGTAATACTACAAAGTCCACCACAAATCCATGTCCCTAGTACCACATCGGCATGTCTCTTAAATAACTCCAGAGATGGCATCTCTACCACTTCTCTGGGCAACCTGTTCTAATGTCTTATTGCATGAGGAAATTCTTCTTGACATCTAATTTAAACCTCCCCTGGCACAACTTGAGGCTACTTCCTTGTGTCCCCAAATCCGACCTACACACATACTTATTAGTCTAATGCATGTCCTTTCTGAAATGATTTAAGTTTTGAGGTTAATGAGTAGTAAGTCCCAGACTCCTTTTTAGAATGTAAGATGCTTTGTTTGACTAAATTAATAAACTAAATAAATTATATTACTCTAAATATGTGAAGTGAAATCCAAAGGGAATATTAATAAATGTAAGTTGTTTCCTCTTTCTAGAAAAATATAAAATTTTAAGGCTATGATACATCACAGTCCTTCCTAAATCAAAACCAATACCATGTCCATAATGAATTACCAAGGCCAATGACAATATTTCTTCAATATGTTATGAAACATGAGGTTTTATGACCAAATACATTCTTGGTAAATTCATTTAATCGCTTACAATCTAATTGTTTCATTATGACACTTTGTCCCTCATCAGAACAGAGCAATTGATTTAATATACTTTATAAAATGACTGTGTTTCTCAAAAAGTTAATCAAACTATTGTTGGCTGATGTCTGAACTTGTTCCCTGGAATTAATATATGGAGTGTTCAAGATATCGGTTGGAAATTGCTCTCCTTGATAAATGCATTTAATTTAAATACATTTACTGGAACTTTATGAAGTAGTACTTTGCAACTGAGACTTCTTTTAAGTTCCAGTTTTAAATGTTGAAAACCACAACAGAACAAGCTATGCAATGTTGATTTTCTTCAAAATTAAATGTTCTGGATCCTTGAGTACATTGTCAGTGCTCAATAATTTAATGTTTATCATAGGGAACCGGATTTTTTTTTTTTTTTTGAATACTCAAGTTTCCACAAATTAACTGCAAAGAAAAAAACAAATATAGTTCCAAAAAAATATTACTTTTACTTCCAGAATTAATTAATGATTTCTATTTAGCATACTTCTGAATGTTACTTACTGGGATAATTGATCAATGACTGAATGAACTAGAATAATTACAACAAATTGATAGAACACATGGGAATATTTAGCATTTCCAAAAAGTGACCACCACAGAGTGATGTCGCTTGTATCTGTCTTTAATCTTGATTTAAGAACCATGTAATAAGCAATTTTGTGTTAAGCGATTCCAGTTTTTCGTCTGGGTTTGTACCTTGCTTTTTGAAAATTTTCAATCTTTATACATTTTTATATGATGTGATGGTATGCAGATATTCTTATTAAACATAGAAATTCCAAGGGGGGAAAAAGAAATCAAGACAAACTAAATCTAAACCCCTTGAGGATGTTGTGAGACCCACTGAACCCAACAGACTCCAGGAGCCAGTAACTGCCCATTTCAGTCAACTGAAATCTCTCCAGGGGCCTTGAAACCCCCTGAGGCCTATCCCTTTCTGCTGGAAGTAAAAAATGGTAGTAGTAGTAATAATACATATGTATATTTACAAAACAACTGTTGCACAAAGCAATTGCTCACCACCTGCTGACTGTTGTCTAGATAGTCCCTGAGCAGCAGCAGACACCCCTCAACCAACTCCCTCATTTTATGGTTCCACATGACTCTGTATGGCATGGGATATTTTGGCCAGCTTAGGTCAGCTGTCCTGGTTCTGTCTCCTTCGATGTTCTTGTGCCCCCCAACACCCTTGCTGGCAGGGCACCACAGGAAATTGAAACATTGGCTCTGCGCTCTGTGTTCTTTTTGCTCTGTGCTCTGGCTCTGTGCGGCACTGCTCAGTAACAATTAAAACATTGTTCTCTTATTAACATTGTTTTCCTCCTAAGGCCAAAATATAACTATTTTCTTCTATGAAGAAAATAAACTCTGTCCCAGATGAAACCAGGTTGTGTCTATGCCTGGACCTGAACCCCCTTACCCAGCCGCTAGCTCAGTCCTTACTCTTTACCAGTGCAGGTTTCCTCCTGCCTGTGAGTTAACCCACCCTCAGGTTTCCTAGTGAACTACAGACATACACATGCTCACAAAGAATTAAAATTACTAGGGGAATAAAAAACAACATCCAGGCCTCTCAAGCTGCTGGCATTCAGACTGCTCACATGCACTTGCTGTCCTATCTCTCAGCACCAAACCTATGGTCTTTTTGATCCACAGCTCCTTCTCTCATTGCTGACGCTCTCCTATGGGACCTATGGTATACAGTCCCTTCTCCACGTACTGGTGCTTAGAACTTTCAACACACATACAATTGTACATTTCAGTTCCGCCATTTTTTGGCTCTTAGACCTTAGAGCATTTTGACTCACAGCCAGTTCTCCAGTTGCATTTAAACCTTGCAACTAACGTACATACACATACAAGATCAAGGTTGAGATTACACAGGAAAAAGTTAAATATAAAACTTAATAAGAAGATAGGAAGACAGTGAATTCACTACAGGCATGGGGCTCAGCCAGATAGGTAGTGACTGGCAGTCAGCTTGCATATGAGCAGCCTTTTTATCCACGCTCCTTTTCATTTCCTATGCTTGTTCTTCCCCTGTCCAGCGTGAATACTCCCTTTCGTGGCCATTGGATCTTCCCTTAAACATCCCATAATACATTTTACCTAGTTCTACAAGCACCTTCTGATATCCATTAATAACTTTCACACAGTCCTACAATCTCCCTCTAATACCCCATAATGCTCATTATAATCACCCTTTTTATGACTTGCAAGGTTCAGGTTGACTCTACTCAAGGCTATGCCTAATTATTTCCCTTAATTGTCCTTCAATCAGTGCTGAAAGAACTGTGCTTTTGTTAATGTCTTTGTTATCACCTAATCCTTAATGTTTATGTCTAAGTGTTTAATTTATCACTTTCCTTCTTATTTATTTCTTTCATACTGAATAGTACTTAATCAAATAACTTAATGAACCAGATGCTCTCACATTCCACATCTCCTCATCTAAAAAGGATAGATCTACAAAGGGATTCAGGCAAAATTTAGGAAGTTATTTCCCAATTTGTGTGTCGAAGTTAAAAATTCAGTCTAATACAGGAGGTACGTCAAATCTTTTGCTGTCTATGGTTTTGTCACTAAAATAAGTATCTTCTGAATGAGTGAAACAGATTGAGGCTAACTTAAGAAACGTCACATTTAAGTTTTTTGTTAGAATTCTATTCTTTTACAATCATTCACATATCCCGGTGCCCAAGACACTATGTGCTGAGCTCTTGTTAAATATTTTTAGTTCAAAGCCCCTTCTCTCTAAAATACACATACTAAGCAGATGAAACAAATTTTCTTTCTTGCATAAGTTATAACAAATTATAAGTTAATAGATATGCCACACAAAACCCATCAGGAGGTGCTAGGAGTATTATACCAAGAATCTCTCTCACCCCAGTGACCAGAACACTTACTGGATAAAGAAGAGTTCACTCCAGTGAGCTTTTAATAATTTATATTACTAAGTGATAAATATTGTTTCAAAACAAAGGTGGAATTATTTCGCTTAAAAACTTGAAAATAACATAGTACAGTATTTGGAATGCCTTAGTTTTTAGGTGAAGTTTATATATTACTTACATTTCAATTAACCATCATCAATTATTTATTTGTTTGCTTTTACTATAGTTCATTATTAGCTATCATGTGGTAAAAAAAAAAAAAAAACACAAGAAAAAGCACAAAAATGATTTGCTTTTTCCAAATTTTCAGTTCACTTTGCAATACAGATAAGTGGTTATTTTTTAATTTGTAAATTAAGTGCACCTTTTATCAGTGAGACAATAAAACTAGAACCCCACATCAAATTTTTGAGTACACATTGGACAAGGATGAAATTGCTTCTGAATATTTTAACATGGGTTTTATGGGCTGGAGCTGGCCTTCTATGGTGCTCTCTCTATTGCAAATATGCATTGTAAAACACTGTTTGATTATTATATATGTACTTGTTATACAATGGTAGCAGTTGTCAATCTCATCTACCCCTATACTGCATACTTCAGAAATACAGTCTGAGAAGCCATAATCTTCTCCAAAACTTTTCCATTTCAAATCCAAAGAACAGGCTGAGTACTACAATGAGCAACATATAGAACTGAAAATAATTTTAGTTCTAATTTTAGATCTCCTCAATGCCTCAGTAAATTTCATTTATTCATCTCTGTTTAAACCATAACAGAAAGACTCTCATGAAGGTTTTTCAGAAGATGTGTCTACAGGACATAACTATACTGATGAGTGTCTTTACATATCCAGGCTTGCTGACTGACAAATGTGGGTCACATAAGGCCACATAAGGGGTTACTATTGTACTCTTAGCTATCTGCCCATTCCTTTCCTAATCACTACCACCTCCAAATATAATAGAGGAAATAAAGTGATCTGATTCCTTATTTCTAGTAAAACTTCATCATGTGAGTTTTAGATCAAACTCACAGCTCATGGCTGTAAGCTGGCTCCACTCTTTTGAGCCATGTTTAGAAAGTAGTTGTCCACAAAAGGATGAGATGTGAATCTTCAGAGCACATAGGACATACCCTTAGGATACAATACTTTTCAAAATTGCATTTCTATGCAGTATCAAACTCAAACCTGGGAACAGTGAGCAGTATGCTACTTTAGTATGTTTTATCCCATTAAACTGCTATGGTCAAATATGATAAGTCTTGATCACGGAAAGCAATTATGTTTGCTTGGAATACTGAGCTTGCATGTGTAGCTATCCCTGAGCAAAGAACCTGCAATAAATTCACTGCTGTCATAAACAATTTTCATTACTCTTAGTGCTTCTGGGTGCTGGAGGAAGAATCTCAGCAAGGCTGGTTTCTCAGAGCTCCATTATAAGTGACAACAATATATGTTAAATTATAGATTGAGCCTCACACTCTTAATAATTCAGGGCTTCAATATAAAGTTTTTTTTTTTCTTTCAATTTTTCCACAATTAAATTTAGCTGGTTTGGTTTCATTATCTGTTTTTTGGTTTTTTTCTACTGCTCTTCAGATACTCCTATGTCAAGCGTTTTATTATCTACCAAACGAATAATTAAAGTGACATTGCCGTAGGTTTTATTTTTTCTTTTTCTTTCTCTAGATTATTATCTTCAGATGTACATGTAGCAGTCATAACAAAATTTACACTGTAACTCAATCTGGATAGAGCATTTCTGAAGATAATTACTGTCAGATGTAGAGAACCACAGCTTCTTATTTTAATAAGCAGTATTAACTCAGTATTAACTGCAGGTAGGTCAGGCGTAGTTTCAGTGTTTTCCAAATTACAGCATGGTGGCAGAAGAGACACTGTTTTCTACCTTGTTTGAACTAAGTAAACAATCAAAAAATACTGTGTAAGATTGTTGTTTTTTTAATTGGTGTTTTTTCATGTGTCTGTTTTTCATTTTCATATAACTATGCCTTTTTTTCTGAGTGTAGGTTCCATGTACCTTCAGGCCATTGCCCAAGATGAATATTTTGTGTCTGAAACATATACTGTTGTAAGGTTCAGTGTTTAGCTGTGTTTAATGCTCATTCTTCCCAAAGCTTCTTGGTTTGCATTAGTTCTTTCACTGAACTTAGTGAGTGAAATTCCTGTATATTAGCAATGTTGAATTTTCACTTATTTCAGTGTATTTCAAACCTTATTTGCTCAGACTGTATATACCTTGGTGATGTAAGTTGCTTTACCCTGTGAGGACCGGCAGTCCTAATGCTGTTTACATAAACTAGGTTTCTTAGCAGTACTGTAATGCACACAAAAATCATAGCTGTTGTACTATTAGCCTTGGCAATAACAGTGTTAGATGTAGAGTATCAGCTGATACTCAGTACTGAAACTGCTCATTTAATAGTCATGCTAAATTCTGTTTAAAATAGAAAATATAATAAGACGTGATTGGCCGTGGGATTTAATTTTCCTTCCATAGAGCTAGAAGATGCCTCTGAACATAAATTTTATATGCAGTAAAATATATTCCTGAGATATATTGTAATAATGAGCATATTTTAAATGAAAAAAAGCATTTTGCTATTAAAGGCATATTAAAGACATCTTGTTAATGTCTACGTGCAGGCTTGTACATCAGTTGCAAGAAATACTACAATTTTTAGTTTTGTTTCTGGACAACATTTAGAGAAAAGAGAAAAACAAGACCTGCATAAAAACTTTAAAGTTATGCCAATATTAAAACTAAAATAATCAATCATATGTATAAATAATTGTCATGGTTTTATGATTTTCGGTTATTGGTATTTCACATCATAACATCATGTAGTGAATGTACCTGGTTCTCAGAAGAGAAGGACTATTACATTCCCCAGGGTGCTTTGCTCCTCTGTTACCATTTCCGGCCAGAGGGAAAAGATAAAAGCTCGCAGTATAAAAACTTGCAGATCACGAGACCTCGTCCCTTCTCTTTCTGCCCGTCTCTCGTCCTGGCAGCACCTCTCTCTCCAGCCATCTTATCGTCGGTAGTAGAGTAAGACCTACATTGATTTTGGACATTCTCTCTCTCTGTATTGGATTTATCAGCTTAAATTGTAATTATATTGTATTATAGTGTGTTGTTTTGCATTCCGATATCTTATTTAGTAAATTAGTTTGTTTCTCCTCAGATTGTTGCCGCTGTTTTTGCTCTCAGGCCCATTTCCTTACCCTTTTTCCCTTTTCATTTTTTCCTGGGGCGTGGGTCCGTGGGTCCCCTGTCCCATTCATCACGGAACCAGGCCGAACACCCGTAAACCGTTGACAATAATATAACAATCATGGAATAAGACAATTATCATACTTGGTGGACATTACATTAAAAAAGGATAAAAGCTTGTTTTCAAAAAACTAACCATCTTTCAACTTTATTAATTGCATCGCCTTACACTTGCAAAATAAGGGTAACTAATTTTAGGACATATCCTCTGATAGTATAAGTTGCAAAATTTACGGGAGTTCTCTTAAAACATCAAATCTAGGTTTGTGCAACTGTGCATCTGTGCAACTAACCCATAATTTTACAACCAAAAATATTTTAGTATATCAAAATAAATATAAATAAATGTACAGTTAAACTAGGAAAAAAAATGAGTCCTATACTATCAAAATTAGCATGATTTTCACCAGGAAGATTCAAGGCTTTCTTACATGTTGCTTTAGAAAGATTTGCTGTTCTTTTGAGATTGTAAGCACTAGCTTCATGTTTTCATTCTTTGGTGATCAGTTTTTACCTCTGATACTTTTACAGAGGTGCAAAGGAGAAGAATAGTAAGTTTTTATCATACGACCTATCAACATGAAATCAGTTGCTCCAAAAAAAATTGAAAAAAAGAAAAAAGAAAAAGAAAAACCAAATTGAAACATTGAAAATGAAGCAAGCAAAACAGTGTATAGACTTAAAGTACTTTTAATAATATTTTATCAGAAAAAAAGAAGATTGAAGAAGTATTTTATAGAACAGAGAAGTTATTGTAATTATAATTAATCTAGAAAATGTGGACTCTAGATGAAAGTAAGATCCTGATGCTATTTGAAAGCACAGAAGATGACTTGTTCTTTAATTTATAGGTTATTTGGTGCTGCTGTGAAAAGAAATCCCTGAAGATGTAATATACCATAACTTGGCTTGTTTTTTCTCACCTCTCATCCTGTTTTTTTGGGGGTAGAAATTCATCACAGAAAATATTTATATATTTAGAGATTATCTTCCAGAAAATATTAAAGAAACAAGCTATGAAAATAAGTAGCAATATAATCCTGCGACACTGCTATTTTCCTGTTACTTCCCAGTTGTTGCAAGAATCACCTTTTCTGCAGAGGAGGGATTATAAATTCTGTTCCTTCAAATTATGATTTATGACAATAAGACTAAGTTTTCATAGTTCATAATTATCCCTTTGAGAGAGATAGTCAATGATTAGATCCGAAATCCTGTATGACTATACAAGTTAACTCTTTACAGGCGAAAAGCAGATCTGAGCTCATGGGTGAGGGTGATGAAAGGATTACACAGGACCAGTGTACAGTGTTTAATAGTATTTAACAGTGTTTAAAAGTGTATAAAAGTCTGTGGCTCCAAAATTTTTAGCTTTGGCAGATGTTTCAAGAGCACTTTACTACAATGAACAAACAAGGAAGAGAGCCAGTTGGGTCTTTTAGATATAAATAAGAGGGAAGCAGTGAAGCAAGGCAAATCCTCCATATCCATCTTCTACTATCCGAGCTACAGATGTCCCAGAGACCCAAATCTCAGAACATGAAAAGTAACTTTGAACTTAGGAAATATCTAACTCATTCCAAGAAGCTTCAGAAAATAGTAAATGTTTTGATTCGTATTGAGCTATCCACTGAGTTTGCCTTGAGAAACATTGAATCAGCATTCAACCTTTTATTTAAAAAGGTTGAGAAGGGACTTCTCCTAGTGGCATTAAAACTTTACCATGGAAAGATAAACATTGGAGAATGAAAATATTTTTTTATTTGATGATGCATTCTACGTTTGATTATATGCAATTATTTGCTGCAGTTTATTTCAGTTCATTTAAATCTTCTAATGGATAAAAACCTAGAGAGCCATCTGGGTTCTCTCTATAGTTCTGATGTAAGGAGATCCTTTTTGAAGGCAATGCATTTAATACTGAAATAAGTGCATCAAATACATAGAATAAATTGTCATTATAATGAAAAATCTCTCTCCTGACTGTACCAACAGCCCAGCTGATGAGCTTGGACTAGACAGTTTACTTTTAGATGGCTACATTCAGATGATGAGACATATACTGTAACTTCTACCAGTTAAGTAGTGATACTAGTCACTGCTTAAAAATATGAGCCAGTCTTCCATTAAGAACAATATTAGCTATTAGATTCTATTCCATTAGAACAATATTGAATTGGCCCCTGGAATTTCCTTTTCTAGTATATCTGTGAGAAGAAACATTATTAGGGTTAAAATATTCAACTGTTAAACCCTAACCAACATCAATATCTACATATGAGTCCTCTTAAATTATTAGTACAAGCCCTTTGTTTTTGAAACTTAATTTTTTTCCTATAAATTAACTGGATCTGATCATTCAGTATCTAATAGGAATTTAAGAGTCTCTCAGCTGCCTATTCTCATTAGAATCTGACTTTCAGGGTTTTTATCTTTCTCTCACTTTATGGCCTTCTTCAAACTTGCTTAATGCAGATCACTCATAATCATCCTGTGATACATGTGCCATTTGTCCATTTCAGTTTTTCAGCATCTAGATCAATGAAAGCAAAAATGTTTTATTCTGAACATTTTGATGAACTTTCAGCTGACCTTTTATTCTTCATTAGACTGATTTTCCAAAATATGATGCTTATGCAGATAGTTTTCAAACTTTTTAAACAGTAATTGTCTTAATTGTAAGAGGCAAATATTTTGGATAAAGGGCATAATCAGATCTCAAGCTACATAATTTTCAGTATACTTACACATACTGAATTTTCAGCTCTGTTTTCCTCAAATAATAGAGGATGTGCTTTATTCCTGTCACTAAATTGCAATAGACTAGGTCATACCCTTGTGGAAATATAAAAGAATAATTGATTACAAATTAATTAATTTCTGTTTTCTGTCACATTGACTACACTGGCTGAACCCATTATGAAGATCACACTCCTAAATCACTGAATCCATGAAAGTTATGTTGCCAAAAAAGTATTTTCTTTTTTCTATTGTCTGGCATAATCTGAGTCTTTCTTTTTGAAATCCTGGAGAATGCCTACCATTGATAGAGTTATTTCTGGAAATAGCAGAAGGGAGAGAAATATTACAGAATATTCTTGGAAATAAAATTTTTATATGTTCATGCCTTTTTCTCCCTCTTCACCTTCCTAAGCTACTCATGAAATAAACATGAATATTAATGTCAGTGACTTGAATCTACCTACTTAATAAGTTCATTTAGCAAATTCTCTTCCCGTCAATAGAAAAGATGTATCATCCAGACCAGTGCCCTTATTACAAGAACTATTCTGATGTCTGGATACCTTCATAGAATCACAGACTCACAGAATGGTAGATTTTGGCAGACTTCTGGGTCCACTCGCTCCAACTCCTGCTCAAGCAGTGACACTCAAAGTAGGGTACTCAGGACTATTTCCAGTCAGCTTTTGAAGATCTCGATGGAGGAGACTCCACAGCCTCTCTTGGCAATCAGTGCTCTGTTATCTGCATAGTACAGATGTGCTGCCTAATGTGAAGACAGAATCTCTTGTGTCCAAACCAATGGTTTGTGACTATTGTCTCTTGTCCTGGCACTGGGCACCACTGAAAAGAGCATGACTCTATCTTTTTTTCATCCTCTTTTCAGGTATTTGTAGGCATGGGTAAGGTCCCCCAGAGCCTTCTCCAGGCTAAAGTCCCAGCTCTCAACCTCTCCTCACAGGAGAGTTGCTCCAGACCTCTGATCACCTTGGTAACCCTCTGTTAAACTCTTTCCAGTATGTCTAGGTCTCTCTTGGGGCTCCAGAACTGGACACAGTACTCCAGGTATAGCCTCATCAGTGCTGAATTAAGGGTAGGGATTACCTCCCTCGATCGGCTGGCAACATTTTGCCTAATGAAGCCAAGATTGCTGTTAGCCTGCTTAGCAGAAAGGGGACGCTGTTGACTCATGTTCAACTTGATGTCCACTGGGACTTCCAGGACCTTTCCTGCAGAGCTGCTTTGCGTCTAGGTTGCCCCCAGCATACACTGATATCTGGAGTCATTCCTCCTCAGGTACAGGATTCCTCCCTTCTCCTTATTGAACGTAATGGGTTTCTTGTCAGCCTACCTCTCCGGACTGTAAGGGTCCATGTGGATGGCTTCATAACCCTCTGATGAAGTCAGCCATTCCCCCCAGGTCAAGATCTCTGATCTTACTCTACCCCATCATCGAAATCATTAATAAAGATGTTAAACAGGAACAAATCTTGGCAACTGGAGTACTCTGCTCATTTCTGGCTTCCAATAAAACTTTGTGCCACTAACCTCTGCCCTCTGCTCAGCCAGTTTTTATCCACCTCACTTGCTGCAGCCTTTCAGCCTTGCCTTTAAGACCTGAGATTCCTGAAAGATAGTCTTATCAATAGAGATTAGGTACCTATCATGATATCTTTTGCACAGTTTAGGTCTCTTTAAGTGACTAACTATTTGTAGCAGGCCAAAATTATGGTAAATTCTATTTTTCATTGTAGAATTACTATGTACTTCTTAAAATTAAAAAATGTTCCTGTAATATTTGTTTAATTCACTGGTCAGAAAAAAATATGTAAATTCACAAGTCATTTACTACCAACATCACCAGTTATGCTGTACTGTCAAAAACTCACTTAAAGTTGGTAACAGAAAAGTTCCAGAAATGATACAAATTAAATAACCAGTTGAAAATAGACCTGAAGAATAAATGGAAAGTGTGGGTGGAATTCATGTCATAATAAAAATGAGAGTGAGATCTTTCAAACCTGAATAATTTGTTTTTATAAAGGACTGTTTATAATCTCGCTTGACAAAAATATGAATAGATGATATTTCAAATCTAAATTACTTGTATGAAATAGTCATTTAGCTATTCTATGATTGTTACTTTTAATTCAGTCTCAAAATTTAATAGGCATAGCCGTCTTCTGGTGTCATGAGATAAGTGAGGAAAACATTCTCTTTATTGAATGAGCTGTCCAGATGCACCTAAAGGATATATATGCATTAGCAGATCATTTGAGGATGGCCTCCTATTTAAAGTATAAATCTCCATCATCATAAATAGTTTTCTGAGTACTCTATGTATTGCTCACCTTCTGCTATAGTAAGTAATCTTAAGCAATCTTTTTTACCAAGGCAGAATAGCAAAAAAGATCTGTATCTTTAAACTTGCTTTCACTGAGCTGTGTTGTTGTTTTTATTTTTATTTTTTAACATAGCACTGTGTAACAATTATGTATAATAGCTACATAATGGTTAATCAGAAGCAATCATTTTAGGATCTTCTTCCAGCATGTTTCAGTCTGACAGCTTTACAAATTAACTACAGTTATGTTAGGATAATAGAGGTTTGGTTTTTTTCTGTACCATAAAAGCTTGGAAATTCACAGTTGAAGCTGATAGTTTGCCTTTATTATGCTGTTTTATTTCTATCTAAGGGTGATGTGATACATTAAGTACTAATTTCATTCAATTTTTAAGCTCAGCTGATGATTAATCATGAATCAAGTGGAATGGACATTTGGATAGGATGCAGATGACATGAATGACTTTCAGGACTTAGTGACTGACTGTGTATCTTAGGGAAGGACATTTTACTTCTTTGTGGAGTTCTTCCCCACCTCCTTCCACTTAGATTCACATCTTCGTCTGACTTCCTCCCTACCCAGAGCTGAGCACAGTGTGGCCTGTTTTCAAGTGGAGTGAATGAGATGTTAAGTATGCAATAACTCCTAGTACTGACAGTCTATAATAGCATCAGTAGTCACACACAATAAGAAAAGAGATCATTAGTCAAATATGGTTATCTGTAACACAGAAATGGAATCACCAGTGAATTAAATTGGTTTTGGATTGTTGAAATGTCATTTGAGCTGATCCCTCGTGAAATGTCAAACTTGAAAAAAAGCTAAGTCTGAGTAATTGCCCCTAATTATGGTGAGTGAACAGTGGCTTAGAAGTCCTTGAAGACTTTTTTTTTCATTTAGACCTTGTTCTTTTAAAGGAATGTTTAGTGATGTGTTTTAGAAACACCACTGTTCTCAGATTTTGAGAAATTTGGATCTTCAGTCTGCCTGAAACCTGATCTTGTGAGATAACATCACTATCAAAAAATGAGAGAAAGGGAAATTAGAATGAAGCTTATCCACAAGATTAGATAAAAGACAAAAGATAGAAGACCTCCTCAAGACTTTCTTGTCTTTTGCAAAGGAAAAAAAAAAAAAGCACACTTAACAAGAAAGCAGTGATATATACAAATTCCATGCAATAATTTTTTATGTTCTGGAATATTAGTATGAAATGATAAATGAATGTTAAATAACCAAAAATGCAGCATTTTGAGTGGCCCCAGTCTGTCTAATTTTCACTCAAATTTGGATGGTTACTGCAGCAAAAATTGAGGTAATAAACTTTGTTTTGCATGTGCTTAGCTTTTGATGTTTTAATTCCTCTATTGTTCTTTTTTTTTTTTTTTCCCAGAAAACACTATGTAGCAACTGAATTTCCTTTTGTTAGCATGCATGCAGGAACTTAACGTTGTTCAGTGTGCTTGTTAATCTCCCTCACATCTAAGCCACCTTAGAATTCAGAACACGGCTCACCTTCCAGGTTAACAACTTCAGTTACGTCTGCTAGATGTCCCCTAAGTCTACCTGAAAAAGGAGCCCCTTTTATTTGTCATAACCAGAGAATAAATAATTCACTTGAGATTATAACATTCTTGACCTGACTCACTGGATTTTAACCCACTGTCTCCTTATGCTACTGTAATAAGCATTCATTACCTCTTTGGTACGTATTACTGCATAAAGGTCTGGGTTAGTAAAATGTAGTTCATAACTTTATAGGACTCTAATGCATACAAATTCAAGTTATAACTTGGACAATTCAGTTTCCTAAAAGAAAATTGCATTTTGTGAAGGATTCATTCCCTTTCATTGGAATGGTATTTTATGCTTTGCCAAAATGTAAGAAAGAAAATATACCCTGTCTTGATGAAATAAGTTTTCTCTGTACAATTTTTCACTTTGCAATTTGATTATTCTCTAAGGATGTGAAAGAGAAAATGATTTGGTCCAGTAGCTCTCTGGATATTCATGTTGGAGGTAGATAGTCATGTTTTGGTTCCTGCTGCAAATAATATTTATGCACTTGCACAAGATTGAACAGTAAAACAGGCTAAGACTACTTCCAAATCTGCCTTTTAGAGAAGCAAGAAATCCTATCCACTCTCTTTAAAGAGAAGTTTGAACACAGGGTCTATGGGTTTTATTACAATGGGTCCTATATAATAGGTCCTACAGATTTTTACATGAAGCAATTTTTCTCAGCAGTGTATTTCACAAAGAACAGGGTTTGTTCAAGTGCTTTCCTAAGGGAGAAGTTACATGTCTTTAAATCTGGGCAATGTAAAGCTCAGATTTAAATATAAAATCCTTTTTAAGCGGCTGCTGTGCTTTTTGCCATTTTCACCTAAAAGGCAGAAGTTTTGTTTTTTGCCTGGAATTCCAGAAATCTCCTATGGACTGTATGGAGATTCTAGATAATAGATTGGATTGGAAATTGTGATTTGTTAATGAAGCTTTAACGCTTTAATGAAGAAACAATCAACTCATAGTCTAAGTTCAGTTTGGAAATTCTGCTTCCAAGGGCAAACGTGCAATTCTTTTTTGTGACAACACTACTTCTTCCTTTACCAAGCTACACTGTTTTATGTTAATTAAAAAAAATCAATTGATTTTCTGGTATTTTCTTAACCTAGCTTACTTCAGAAACCCAGATAAAGGAACTGAAGATGTGCGTGTGCATGGGGTGGGGGAAATTCAAGAATTTGATAAGCAGTGGGATAATGTGCAGCAATGTTAACTATTATCAAAACTGGATAGAAATTGAGTTTAAAATCATCCCTTTTGATGGTGCTGCATCTCCCAGTCACTGACAGTGGTGTAAGAATTGATTTACCTCGGTGGAGCTGTGTGGAAGCTTGGCAGTGAGGACTGACACTCAACTCTATTTTGCACCTTTGCAATTTCCTTAAGCTCAACAACATTTGGTTATCTTTCTAGTTGTGTGGGACAACACTCATTCAAGCTGAATGTCCCTCAGAAACATTGAGACAAATCTTCAGGCAGTTTAATTTCGTGCAATATCATAGTATAACACTCTTTGTTCCTTGGAGCTAAACTGATTCACCAATACCATTGAGGAAAAATGTCTACTGTATTAGCAATGGATATTGTTCAGCTAATACCATGTACAAGAGTGCTGATTCCTAACGGCACTCAACACAAAGGTAATGACCTCTGTGTTAAGGAAAACATAATAATATTACAAACTGGTACAGCAAAACTGACTGTAAATCCCATTCCAACTAATACAGTTTAGATATTGATTTTTAGCCTAAGAGCTCTAGGGTTTACTTACAGTCTCTACATTTCATCTGGTTGTCTTAGCACAAAAAGTGGTATTATTTGGCTATCGCAGACACCTGAGTCAGTCTGGCGCACCTTGGAGCTGTATATAGGCATGTGGTACTCTTGGAATAACTTGTTCAAGAAAATATAATAGGCAGTAAATAGACAAAAAATGTAGTGGAATATTTATATTATATTTATTATGTTTTATGTATATTAAAATATATTTATTTTCATTTTCAATATTCCATGTTAACTGACCTTTTAAAATAACAAAAACCTGACATATCTGAGATTGAAATCAGATATTTGCTCTCAAAAGTGTAATTTTTGTCTCTCCAGTATGTAATTTCCTTACCAGGGACACTCCTGTTCCCAGTGCCCTTGTCATGCCTGTCCCATGTATAAGCTCTTGCATAGAGAAAATGCTGTTCCCCAAGGTTAGCAGTAGCTGAGAGACAATCAAAGTCAGTGGGATCTCCATGGTGGCTCAGTGACAGTTCTTCAATGAAGTGTCAAGTCCCTGCTCTAGATAAGGCAGCTGTCTGACGTGCAGGACTACAGGCTGCCCTCAGGCAAGTAAAGACATTTATTTAATACAAAATAGAAACAAAACGGATAGCTGCAGATATTTTCCATTCTTTTCACAACTGTCTCTGTTACAAGGCTTCTACACTATGGCCTGAGCACTTCCTGAAGAAGGTGAATAATAACAGTTTGATACTTGTCCATATCTATACATCTTTAGTTAAATTAACATTACTAATATTTAAATATGTATTTTATAATTGTACACACATACAGAATTGTATGCAATGTCAATATGTTTTTCTTTATGACTGTGTTAATACATGTTTTGCAACAATTTTCATATCTTCTTAAAGAATATCCATGTGTTCCCTTAGGTGATATGCTCTTGTCTAATTTCTTCTAGCTTTCATTCTGTAGGAAAGATCCAGAAATTCTGCGTCTGTATTTGTATGTGTGTGTGTACACATTGTAATCTCCTATAAGCTAGTTCAGAGTAGGGGAAGAAAACACAATTTGTCTAAGTTCTGAAAAGGAAAGTTTAAAAATGTTATTCCTGTTTTGAAAGATGAGTACTTCTCTATAACACACATAAGGAACATTTTCTTGAAATCCCATTTCTGGGATTCAGAAATCCCCGAAGTTTCATGCTAGTGTTTCTGCTTCCTTGAATCGTATTACAAAGGAGATATTGAACATTACTGCAAGTTTTTTCAGAAACTAGATTTGCAGTAGAATTTTTTGTTCAGTCCTAATGCTGAGAACTGGGGAGACTGAATAGAGATGGTGTTCCCTATCTACTGCTGAAAAAGGAAGACCTCCCTCAGTGTCTGTCTCAAGGGAGCTATTTGGCACGACACTGTCAGTGAGTGCTTAGGGACTCCTTAGTGCATGCATCATTGATTTAAAAGACAGTTATAGTTCCTATGGAATCGTTTGGTCTAGCCTCATAAATGCACCCTTAGGGACACTAATGCATGCATTACTGGAACAATAGTGTGTAATAGCTATTCGCTAGTTTTAGATACTGTAGTTGAAGGTGTCGTTTGATCTTTAGACAAAGGTAGTTACAGAATTAATTTGCAGTTCAAGCACTGAAAGCAGTAGTATTGTCCTTTTTGCTAAAGCTAAGCTCTGTAATATCATAAATCCTGAAAAAAACTCAGTGACAAAATCCCATGGTGAAAATGAGATCAAGTGGACTGGGTTAAGGCAGTTTGCTTTGATTGAAGGAACTGTATTTTGAGTTGGTTGCTGTTTTTTTTTTTGCCCTCACTCTACAGATTGTTGAAGGGCTTCTTCTGAGTTTATGCTGTCCTTTGTCTATGTTTTCAGCCAATTATTATTTCTCCTTGTCTACATGTAATTGGTTTTATTGGGTTTTATTTTTTTTTGCTATGGACTATATACTTTTATTTTAGAGTTAGTAAAGGTGCCAGATTGCTGTTTCTGGGTATTACATTTTCCAAAATTCGAAGAGTAATATGCCATGAAGAACTTAGCCATAGGAAGAAAAATCAGTGTTGTTTTTGTAAATAATGAAGACTTGTGCAGAAGAAGTATGTAGAGGGGTACATAGTTTGCTCTGAAAGTAATGCCTCCAACTTATTTCTATTCAAACTACAACAAATCCAAATAGCACAATAACATTATTTGATACAGTACATTTTCAGCTACAGAACAATATTTTCCAACACAGTCACCACTATTAGCAATGCATTTTCACCAGCAATGAACCAGAGCCTGCACTTCACACTTTTAGATATCTGCACCAGTAGATGTGACCCACTGTTGCTATAACCACTGCTGAAATGCACCCACTACCTCACTGTTCTCCCATCTACTGTTTGACTTCCATAAACATTCAGCAAGCATCACTGAATGTCAATGGGTGCAAATTTTTCCATGTAGAGGATTTCAATTCCACACCTTTGCTTCATCTGCACTTCCATATCAGACGCCATTCTGTCCGACTGCCGCTCTGCTGCCATCTGTCACACGACAACAAAATGTAACAGAATATTGGTGGGAAGGATCAATCTCTACTGCCATACCACGAACATCTGCCTCTGATATCATGGGCCAGCATAATAAAACAGGAGGCATTACTTTCCGAGCAGCCCTTGTGTTTGAAATTCACCTTTAAAAGAGATGGGGAGTTTATGCAATGTTTATTGTCCTTCTATCAGTATAAAAATAAAAATGAAAGATAATTTCAAACATGTGGCTTGTTAACACACACCTCCTCCAAAATGACCCAACCTTCCTTCTGCAATAAAAAAAGTATATTTTTTAGCAGTTTCACTCTGTGAAATGGGTGTAACTGCAGTGAGTTGTGATGAAATGGAAGGAAGAGATTTTGCTTGTAAATCTCCATAGTTCCACTGACTGAGGGATTTGTTTTTCATTGATTTGTATGAGAAAAAGGCAAGCCGATTAGGTTTCAGAGGGAAAATTTTATTCATTTATGCCAAGCAAACACTGTCGTATAATCAAGTTGTCTTTTGGTCCTTGGTATTCATATCACATCAAGAAAAAATTTCACTGATGCTTTGTAGTTTACTTTATAGCAATGTGTAATAACCAATCTCTGAAAGCTTGGTTGGCTTTGGAGGACAAAAATTAAGGGTATAATGCAGGCTATTAAAATTGGAAGGGGACAGAGAACACGAAGTTCTTTGCTGTCTAAGTGTTCTGATGGATCTTAGATTAAATTAAGGAGGAAAAAAAGATTTCTTCTTAAACTTACTTGTGTTCTAACTGAAGTGTCTATTATCTGACATTAAGTCCACCTGGAACAGGGCAACAGCATCCATTTTATTAAGCTATCTTTCCCCTGAAAAAGAGTAGTCTCACTCAAACTGTCGACTGGGAAAGTCTATGGCCTCAACTAACTCTGGAGCCTTGCTCGGAATTTTTTTGAGACCATGCCAGTTTAACAAGCCAAAGTTATATCAAGGATCTTTCTAACAGCTCCTGTGTACTGTTGATGTCACTGGTGTAGTGGCACCAAATGAGCAGAGAAAATCTATTCTATAGCCCAGTAGTCTTGGATTAATGATACATGATGATCTCAAATGATCAACAGTAGGATTTTTTAATCCCATGTATACTTTCAATCCCTGGCGCAGTGCAGGAAGGAAATAGATATCCTGTGAACAAAGCTGGGCTGATGTCGTTGGACATCTGCCACTAGCGGGAATCAATGTGTGCGTTAATGTGTGTATCACACCAACACTTCTCCCCAAAAAGTATTTTCCATAAAAGCAGAGAAGTAATGGCGTACTAATGTATGAATTCAGTAAATTCATGTAATGCTTTCAGATTTGCCTAGTGCAGCATTTACCTACTTTTAATTACCCAGACTGAAAACCAGCAGGGTGAATCAGTCTCATTTTATATTGATCATTATAACATTGTTGTGAAATCGCAGCTCTTCTTTTCTTAAGACCAAAAAAAAAGTGTTTGATGTGATGTTTTGAATTTTTTACCTAGAAATGTTAAGAATAGACAAGCTTGTTTGCAAGAACTTTCAGTGGAACTTTAATGAATTTACTGGTGGTCACAGGGATATTTCTATATTAGTGTGATGAAATATCTAAATGAGTATTCTCTTTGATTTTTGTGGAGGCCAAAACAATTAAATGAAAAAGGAAATAAACATGGAAATAAAAGCAGGGAGGAAAACATCAAACTATGAAAAAATAAACCTTTAAAATTTTTCTAACCTAGGATTCACCTGCCAGAAATCACATTGAAACTAATTACATCACTGATTCAAAATAATGAGATGGATTCTAAGTCATCACTAACAAAGTTATGGTAATTAATTACAGAGTTGTTTAGAATAGTAAGACTTCTTGCCGCCCTCATTACATTTGGGCTCACTGAAAATAGAACCTAAGGAGAAAAAACAGTTAATCAAAAGAAATACAAAGCAAGGGAGTTGCTCTAATCTAGCTTTAACTTTCTAATTATTTTTTAAGTCTTCACTTTAGCGCCATATTTTTTGTACATAGGTACATGATATTTCCCTATAGAACAAATGTCTTTCTAAGTAATATACACATTATTACAACAGTGTACAACAAAAGTACCATAGCTGCCTACCAAAGTAAACTCATGAGTTTTAAGTGTCACATCAAAGTGATTTAGGTATTATTGATTAATAATGATGCACTTTTCTTTTTTGTAAATATGCCATATTCAGCAGTTTTTTAAAAGTCTGTACACACTTTCTTGAGGCACTATGAATCTTAAAGCAAAATAAAACATTTTTTCCTTCTCTACAAATTGATTTTTGAACAGGGAAAAAGAAATTTAATCTTAGTCAGACCAGTTATGCTGTTATTATACAAATAAATGTCTCAGTGAAGTCTGATTGACTATTTCCATTGTAGGTTAGACCAAACAGGATTACAAATACAAACATGTTAAGCATAAACTCAAAACTTTACTAAAATTTTTGTATACTTTTGCCATTTGTAATTATCAGTTGAAACCATAAAAGAGAAGGAAGAAAAGTTGACTGTCATATCATACTTACTATGTATTTGAAGACAAAAGCCTGGAATAAGGTAATCAGAAATAAAATAAATATTTTAGATTTACTGTACACTTAAAGAATGGTATATTTTTGTCAGACACTTCCAAATATTTAGCCGTGTAAGGAAAAGGCATATAATGCGATACAGTGAATTGAGAAAATGTTTTAGGTTTAATCAGTTTTGTTGTTGTTTTTTAAAACTGTGGGGATTATGAGATGTCAAACTATTAGGAGCATTACTTTGATATCAAATCCCCCTTGTTAACTATTATAACAAGTTCACAGATAAATACTATCTGCTTTGCTCAAAAGTCTTCATTCTTCCAAACTGTCCTGCTGGAGAACCATCTACTGTAAACCTCATTTCATTATTTTCTGATCTGTCAGATGTAGTGATTTAATTTTCTTCACATTCATATCCACTTTGCGTTCTAGCTTACTGTATTTACTTAAACTATCATTTTTTTGAATTTACACTCAAAAACATTCAACATGTCCCATACTCACTCCAAAAGAACTTAAAAGCAGGAGAACATTCAGTCTTTGTAAAACCATTAGTATTCACTATATTCTCCTGCTTAATGCTGGGCACACTGTAAATGATGATAACTGTCAGAAGAAAGCAAACTTCCATGCATGCTTTCATTCTTATATTAATGCAAAATATAATATCATGAGTTTCAGTAAAATCCATACCTATGGATTTTTGTCTATTCTGAGTTTGGCTTTGCTCATCTTTGACATAAACTTTAGGATCCTTGAGGAGGAAAGAAAAAAATATATAGTAATTGAATTTTTGAAGTAATCCACAAGAGATATTTAACTTTAGCATTATTCTATCATACAGTATGTCACTTTCATTAGATTGCAGGGATTTAAAGTTTAAAAATGTACCAGATGATTAGGTCAGAGCATTTCTGAATGATATAATAATTAGAAAGAAATGAACAGTTTCAGTGAATAATTTATCCATACTCTCTTTTGGACTTGTGGAATATTGACAGTCAGATCACAATTTATTAGATTTAAAATAAGGTTTACCCTGAAAAAAAAGAAAGATACTGATAAATTCTCTTTCTGGGATGTCTGAGAATGTGAAAAAAGAATAAGAAGGGAAGAAAAATGAATAAGACAGATGTAATAGAAACATGGCATGTAGTAATTTATATCAATAAGAAATTGATTTTTGTGATTAATTCATTGTGATTTTACAATGGTATTTACTAGATGAGTTTAACAGTAATTTCAGCCAGTTGTGTTGTAGTTCAGAGTTTGAGAAAACTTTCTTTCTGAAATTCATGTTTTCTACACATAAGAGAAAGAAAAGGAATTTAAAGAGATTGACATTAATCACCTGGAGGAGTCAGGATACTAGAGGTGATCAGCAACAATCTTTACTTTGAAATCAGTCATGAGACTCAAAGTGCTAGCCAACAGATATTCCTAAGAAAATCTTTATTTGTTGTAAGGAATCAAGCTATGTTTCAACATGTGTAAATATCATTTCTATATCCAAATCTGTAGATTTTTTTACGATTTCTTTTTATTTAACATCCTGGATGTGAGGATCTAGGAAATCCAAGCTCGGGGGCCGCTAGAGCATGGAAGGGTGGTCAGACCACTGCCTGATAGAGTATGATGGCCAAGTGACTACCACACAGTAGTCATGCTATTGAGTGGATAATTTTTTATGAAAAAGAAATTAAAATGCTATTGATTATGAATAAACATGTCACCAGTGTACAGGTTTTGGTGGTCACTTTGGAGAGAAAGAAAGATAATGGGGCAAATAAATTGACCCTCTTTGTCTGAAAAAATCTTTAAGCCCAGTAAAAGAAGCTCATAGGTCCTATGTTGTTGGTAAGTGCTCTAGTTACTAGACTGTTCTACAAAATACCATTGTCTGCATCTTTTTTCCTGAAGTTATGCCATGTTACCTACTGCATAAGAGCAAACAAAATTCATCTACAGAGAAATTTAGGCAGAGAAATATATATGGGGAGTCATGTCAAAGGCCAAATCTGAATTAGCAGGAGAAACACAGGTACCTGACTTAAAGTTAAGGAACTCAGTTTTGACTTAAGATGCTTAAATACCTGAAAAGGAGCAGGGTCTACATCAGAACTATGGGCGTCTAGATTTTTGAGGGTGTTTGAATGGAAAACCTGGATGAGGATCTGAATGTTGAAAGTCTTTACACTGAACTGTGATGAACCTTTATTCGGTTGAATGGTGTTGTATTGAGGCTATTTAATTAATGAGGCTTTTCTTTTTTCCTGAGGTTAAATAAAAATGCTATTTGTATTTCTCTGCTATTTTATCTACAGCCAAGAGAGATAATGTATTTTAATTGCTTTCCAGAAGACAATGTTTGTTTTTCTTTGCTGTACACTTAATAAACTGCCTTTCTACTCCTGTCTCTCTCATAGGACACATTCACAAAAAGATAATGTATCTTTACAAATTATTTGGCAGCTGGTGGTAGAATATAATAAGTCCATTAAATGAAGAAACATCTCACTATATTTTTTTTTCTAAATTACGCTATAAAAAGAGGAGTAACAGTTTGTGAAGCATGGGTTTTGCTCACAATTATGGGCTATAAGAATGGTGGCAGTATGTGTTCAAGGCTTTAACTGCACGCAGACAAATGGTTCTCTTTAGTTCTGCTTCACAACAGGAAGTCATTGTTATAGGATAAATGTGCCCAAAGTAAAATGTACTGAATCTCAGCAAATTGATTTGTGAAGATATAAAGCTACCTTAGACCCAGTGGAAATTTAAAAGATTATTCAGGGCAAGCTGGAGCAGACAGCAGGCAGTGTTTCTGAGCAATAAAATAAGATGGGCATTTCCACTGGAGATGTAGAATTTGTTTCCATAATGACACATTTCTGACATCTGTGATACTTCTGTGTTATCATGCATCTAAAACAATACTGTGCCAGAAAGCTGTCAGGCTTCCAAGGAAGAAAGAAGTTCAGACTTTGCACGCATAGGAAGGCTCACTGAAATGTTTATGACAAAACAGGCATGCCCAATCTGTGGCCCATGGGCTGCATGCAACCCATGATAGCTAGTAATTAGCCCTGCCCTCTGCTGCTGTGCCATCATAGCGGTGGCTCTTCCCCACTGAGTGGCCTGAGACAGCTCTGGCTGCACACCTATCACTCAGCAACATCCAAAACAACTGCAAAATAAGGGGCCCTTATATATCATCTAGTCCAACTGCTCTGCAATTAAGAGGGACACCTACAGCTAGATCAGGTTGCTCAGATACCTGTCCAGCTTGACTTTGAATGTCTCCAAGGGTGGGGCAGCCAGAACCTATCTGGGAAACCTGTTCCAGTGCTTTACCACTCTTATTGTAAAAAGCTTCTTCCTCTAACCAATCTAAATTTCTCCTCTTTTAGTTTGAAACCATTTCCCTTTTTCCTGTCACAATAGACCTTGCTAAAGAGTCTGTCTTCTTCTTTCTTATAAACCCCCTTTAGATACTGAAAGGCTGCTTTCAGGTCTCCTCAGAGCCTTCTCTTCTCCACGCTGAACAACCTCAGCTCTCTCAGGCTGTCCTCACAGTGGAGGCATTCCATCCCTTGGATCATTTTTATGGTCCTCCTCTGGATGTGCTCCAACAGGTTCACATCTCTTCTGTACTGAGGACTCCACATCTGGACACAGTACTCCATGTGAGGCATCACCAGTGCAGAGTAGAGGGGCAGGATCACTTCCTTCATCCTGCTGGCCACACATCTTTTGATGCAACCTACAATATGGTTGGCTTTCTTGGCTGCGAGAGCACATTGCTGGCTCATGTTCAGCTTCCCGTTCACCAGTGCACCCAAGTCCTTTTTGTCAGGGCAGTGCTCTATCCTTTAATCTCCCAGCTTGTATTGATAGTGAGGGTTGCCACGACCCAGGTGCAAGACTTTGCACTTGTATTTGTTGAACCTCATGAGGTTCTCCTGGGCCCACTGCTTGAGCCTGACCAGGTCTCTCTGGATGACATCCCATCGCTCAGGTGTGTCAACCACACCACACAGCTTGGTGTAATCTGCAAATATGCTGAGGGTGCACTCGATCCCACTGTTGATGTAACTGATGAAGAAGGTAAATAACACTGATCCCAGCGTTGACCCCTGAGGGACGCCACTTGTCACATCTGGACATTGAGCCATTTACCACCACTCTCTCGGTATGACCTTGCAACCAGTTCCTTGTCCATTGAAGACTCCACCCATCAAAACCCATCTTCCAATTTGGAGAGAAGAGTGTTGTGGGGAAACCATGGCAAAGGCGTTACTGAAGTCCAGATAGATGACATCAGTGTCTCTTCCCTTCACTCTTCACGGATGCAGTTATGCTACCGTAAATGCCACTAGGTGTTTCAGGCAGGGCTTGCCCTTGGTGAAGTCATGCTGGATGTCTCATGTTACCTCCCTGTCTTCCATGTGCCCTAGCACAGTTTCCAGGAAGATCTGTTTCACAATCTTCCCCACCACAGAGGTGAGTCCAATATGTCAGTAGTTCCTTGGACTGTCACATAATCATAGAATCATAGAATATCCCAAGTTGGAATCAATAACTAATTCCATTAAATTTCTGCAGACATATAGCATAAAACTCTAGTTTTGTTATTCTGTAGGAAAAAAATAAATAAATAGTGGGTGACTAGAGCATTTATGACTCCAGGTGGCTTGAAGCAGTTATATCATTGGCCTGTACTTGCAATGTTTTATGGTTGATATTATCCCCAAATTGTCTGTCATATAGTACTGTTGTACAATAACATCAGAAAATAATGAAGGATACTACTTATACAGAGTATGCATGTTGAAAGAGATAAATGAAGAGAATACTAATGCACCTATTTTTCTAATCATGATTTTTAGAGGTCCATGCAAAAGCAAAATTAAAGGATGATGGGTCTGTGCAGCAAGCAGGTTTTTGTCCATTAACTAATGTATTTCTGAGAAAAAAAGACAAGAAAATAATTTTGCATGAGAAAGCAAGTGTCTCACTTGAAACTTCTACCAAAGCACAGTGCCCTCAATCAGTTTGAACAGGAAATGCCACAAACCCACTACAGAAGCTTTGCTTTTCTTATTGTGCAGTTTTCAAGCATATCCCAAAAGTAATCAATTTATTTCTGCTGATTAACTTTTCCTCCTCCTATCAGTTTGAAGAGATGCGTTTCCACATCAGGGACAAGAGCGTAGGCCCCAAACCCCAACTACTTTGAGACACAGATACAATTTATTCTGTAGTATGCAAAAAGAAGGATAAGAAAAACGAATAACGCCATAGTCACAGTTGTCTTGTAAGCTTACAATTTTCAAACCTTTTCTTTTATCTTTTAAAAATCTATTAGAGATGCTAAGGTAAAAGTAAACCCAACAGATTTTTTCTTTAAAATAAATATAAAACAAACAAACAAACAAAAAACCCCACATTATTCTTAGCAAAAGAAAGAATGAAGGAAGTTGGTATGGAATGCTTACATTTTCAAATAATGGCATGTTGTACAAAGAATTATTGCAAATAAGCCAAATATATTTTCTGCTTGTCCCAATTTTGCTTGATATCTCCCAGTATCTGCCTTTCTTTTATTGTGTACAAATACTATGGTATTGAGTGTTGTTAACTTTTGTAATTCTTTGTAAACTTGTTTTTTCTTTATTAGTGTAATTTCTCTGACGTGCACAGTAACTGTCAAGGAAATGAAGAACAGCAGATATTTAAACATTTATGCCAAATTTTCACGGTGAAAAAAGAATCAGAAATTTTTGCAATACATTTTTAGAAATTAATATTATGAAAAGTTACTCTTAAGCATTTATATCTTTGTTAAAATTCTTTCAGATTTCATGGCAGATTTCATATTTTATTCAGCTTGGACTTCTTGTCTTTTCATACTCTTTGGCAATATAGAATTTCACAGAAGAGAATTCCTATTATGTGGAAACAAATCCATGCATCCCCATTGCCTGTGGTATGCTCTAAAAAGACTTACATCACAAAGATGACTGACAACTGATGACTGACATGTCATTTCCTTCTATCTTTGTTAGACACTTTTATATTACACTGTCAGAATTTTAATAATAGAAGTATTCAGCTGACCTTAACATCCATTGCACTGTCTAATTTCTGGTGTTACTAGGTTGAGCTGCAGCCTCTTGCTCCATACCTTCCACCACTCAGGGCACAAGAAGCGGTACAGGGTGTAGCAGTGAGGAAGGGATCTCTGTAGCAGTTAGCTGCTGAAGCCTACCAGCCAACCAAATATCTCGGTGGTTAACAGGTCAGCTGAGACGTCTGCATTTCCCAACCTTGCAGAGACATTTTCAGAGATTTATTTCTACTGTACTTTCTACTATCTATGTTCAGAATAGCACATTTGTAATCCTCTCTCTGCTACAAAGAACTGGACTTCTCAGATAAATCAGTTAAAAGTTTAATCCATTCAAAAGGATTTTAGGCATACCAGATCCCCAGCATGGGAAATGTCTTCAAAGTTAGGAACAGATAGGACCAAGATTTTATAACAAAAAAAAACTTTAGGAATGAAATTGGGAAAATGGGAAACTGCTTATACTTCAACCTAGTAGAAGTAAAGAGGTATTACAATAGAATACAAAAATCCTAGCTCAATTTTTAATTTATCCTTAATGAAATAGATATTGTAGCAATTAAATGACACCAGATTACTGAAACAAAACCAGAACAACTACAGTAGAAGGCAAACCAACCAACCAACCAACCAATCAAAGGCTGAGAGAAAGATGAAACCTGCAATGACATCTGGATGGGGATAAGGCTATTCAGTTGCTATGTATTGTACTGAGATAGTTATGACATTCCTAAAGTTTAATTTTCCCAAGCAATTTCATCACAGTCCATCCGATAAAGATTTTTATGTGCCACTTTGCATATTTCTTCAACCTTGTGCTGCAATTCAGTGAAGATGTGCGTTTTTTGCATTTGTTTTGTGCTTTAATGTTCTGTGAAAAGCACCTTAGTGTGTCAGATGGACTCATGCCTAAGGGCTTCTTCACTATATTGAGTAGCTCCACTTCCCAAGAAGGAAAAGGAATAGTAAGAAAGCATGCTCCAAAACAGATTCATTAATTCAAAGGGATATACTGCAAGTAGACACGATATGGAAGAAAAAACAAAGATCTCCTTTTTCCTCAACAAGCCACTTTCTGCATGGCTTAGGGTATCAGGAGTAGGAAATATTTTAGTGGTCTCTCAACCATACAGTGCATGTACATAATCACTCTTCTGTACCATGAAAAGTACTATGTCTTTCAGAGACAGGATTTTTCTCCATGTCTGAAGCTAATGAAGCTCAGGAATACTGGCAATGTGCAGATTGATCAAGTCCTGAATGTGTCTGCTTGAATATAAAATGGAATCAGTATTTATCTGAGTACCTGGATGCTACAAGCAGAAAACAGAGATGCCCATTCTGCATTCTCCTGCCCCTGGGGAGATGGTTTTCACAGTACTAGTCATTTACTCATTATGGTACATTTGCAGGGAAATAAAGGAGAAGAGTTATCTGTGTGAGGGTTTCTAGTACATCCTGAGATTCTCTTTCAGAGAGTGGAGGAGTGAAGGCAGCAAGGGAATAGAGATTACTTTCACATCCACGCTTACTCTAGGTTCTACCTTGGAGTCTGACTCAGAAAGTAGTCTAGTTTGACAAATCTTTGTTTGGAGCAAGAATTCATGACAAACTGATTGCACAGGCAAATTAGGTCCCAGGAATAGATCAGAAAGACTTCAGGTTATAAATGAGGCCCTGATTAACATCTTGTGCTCATCTCTTCCTTTGTTTACTAGCTTAAAGGAAATTTCCTCTCGGCTTTGCAGTTATTTTGGGCTACAGTATATTACTGAGCAGCACCTCTGAATTAACTAATGTGACAACATTAGCATAAAGCATAGGATGAAATATTTGAAAAGTGGTAGCAGAGAGCAAAATAGAGGAAATGAACTTTAGAATCCTGCAGCTGGAGAACTGTCTACTGTGACCACAAGGAAATCCTAGACTTTGGAAGTGAGATAGGCAATGTAGAAAAACAACAACAACAAACCAATAGACAATTCAGAATTTGTTTCAGCAGGGCCACTTCCTGAGCTAAAACAGACAATAAACCCAATATGGAACACAATGCTGCATACAAACACTTGATGTATTATTCCAGTTTCACTCTATTATTGCAAAAAGAAGACTCATACAAAAGTCATCTGCTGATTATGCAGATTTCTGGGCAAGGCAGGGGACAGTTCTCACTGATTTTAACCAATTTTTGAGGTAGAGATAGACCTGTACACAGTTAATCAGGAATGAATACTGTAATGCAATTCCTAGGAAAGGCTGTATATCATTTGACTGCCTCTGCAGCATAAATGAGGCATTGCTATAGCCAAAGCAAGCTTTATTTAGAACATATCAGACAGCTGTCAATGATGGATAGCTGTTTCAGTAGTTTCCCAGTGCAAAGCCAATCAAAAGAGCCTTATGTATACTCCCTTAGCAAAGAAAGATAATACTGAGTTCAGAAGATGGTACTGTCATCTGAAGAAATTACAGCAAATATATTAGATGTTTGTAGTGAAGTCAGATTAGTGGAAGAGAAAACAGAAGACCTGGAAGGTAAAGTATCTGATATAAAGTATAAAATGGGGAAAAAATGAAATAGATTTCCAATGGTATCAAAGATATCAAGATTTAATATTGATTTCCAGTTAAATGATGTACTCTGTACAAATCTCTGATAATGAGAACATGACCTATGTTTTAGGAATTATTTGCACCCGAAACCCAAGATGGATCCCAAGTTACTGCTGAGGATAACTATTGCTCCCTACCTGTTCAGTTCCAAATGTCATTTGCAAGTGTCTACTGCCATCAAATAATGAGTAGTCTATCTGATGGACTTTCCTTCTTATGTAATAAATTATGTTTTAATTCCTCTATAATGTAAGTAATATCTTCCAAAATGTACAAATAAACTAAGATCCTACCAGTGAAGTCTGAAATTTACAAGACAAAAAGAAGATATCAAAAATATTAATTAGGAGAAGGATATCTGAAGTAATTTACTGAAGTTGTACATAGTTTCTATAGCTATATCATGAAAGATTCTTCACTTAAGAAATAAGATGAGTATTTTAATACTGATTATACTTAAAACAGCAACAAGCTTAGGGCTGTAACTAAAGAATATGGTGTCATACAGCTTACTCTGGAATGAAATAAAAGGCAAGAGAGAATCAGCTGCTGAATGTCCAACAGAAACAAGGCAGAGCTTATAATTCTACAGAGATTTTGATAGTTTCCTGGGTGACTGTGAGAGCAGCACCTGCATTTTTTCACCAGGGCTGAGAGAGATTCCCTTTTTCTTCTCTGTTTTCCTCTGCTGTAAAGAAAGGAGCATTTTGTCTGAAAGGAGTCAGTGTTAGTTGATTTTGTGGTGATGCTTGGTGCTTAATTACCCGAAGGAGGTAAAGGACTCAGAAGGTAAGTAGCAAACTGATTATGGTACAGCATCATTTACTGTACCTGCAACCAAGGAAATGCTTGCTGCAGCGGTTGTTACTACAAAAGACAACCTCCTACTGTCTCCATGTTCAGGGAAGGGTAATGAAGCTGTGACGGAGCTGGAGCACAGGCCTTATGAGGAACAGCTGGGGGAACTGGGACTTTTTTTAGTCTGGAGAAGAGGATGCTCAGGGGAGATCTTATCACTCTCTACAACTACCTGAGAGGAGGTTGTGTTGAGGTGGGAGTCAGCCTCTTCTACCATGTGACTAGCAATAGGACTAGAGGGAATGTCCTCAAGTAGCACCAGGGGAGATTCAGATTGGACATTAGGAAAAGTTTCTCCTCTGAAAGAGTGGCCAGATGCTGGAACAGGCTGCCCAGGGAGATGGTGGAGTCACCATCCCTGGAGGTGTTTAAGAAATGTTTAGATATTGCACTGAGGGACATGGTTTAGTGAGGAAATATTGGTGGTAGGTAGGTGGTTGGACTGGATGATTTTCGAGGTCTTTTCCAACCTTGGTGATTCTGTGACTCTATGATTGTATGATTCTACGATACTGTTACAGCATATCTACTAAAGTATGAGCATTGAAATTTATTCTTTCATTACCCGTTGTTAATTACTATAGCATGCCTTACTGGTCTTGTACAAGCTTTAAGACCTTGAACTGAGAAAATAATAGAGTTATAAGAATATAACTAAATGGAATTAATTCTCTAGCTAACTCTGTGTGTCACACCGGCTATGCATTCTAACCAGAATGCTACCAGAGTCATATGTCATATACTTTTTATTCATTTTCCTTAATTGATCATAATATTAGCTTATAAGTACCTGCTATAGATGATGCTGAGGGTTTAGTGCTCCGTTACATAAAATTTTGCTATTTATGGCTGTTAGAGAGGATGCATGACCTAGAATCACTTACCTTGGTTTGATGTCCCAGAGAAATCTCTGTATTTCATTTTAAAATGACAATTTTCAACTCTTTAGTTTGAATGCAAATTCAAATGGAAAATGTAACTCAACCCTTTAGTTATCTTTGAAATGTAAATAATCATCACAACTAGCCGTACTTATGTTGCACTTTTCAGTCCAAAGCCTTCAGGGCTTCACTCGAATTCTAGCTCAGGACTCTTTTTTTTTTTCTAGAGCAATAATAGTATGTAGTATATGTAGGAAGTCAGATACTGTCTTGTATCTGTATGGTATTTGATTTGTGTTTCTTAGAAGTGTTTTCTCTTTTTTCCTTTGTTTCTTAGCATCACATTCATCCATAAGCTTGCTCACAGCAGTTCTGTATCTTGGAAAGCATAAGCTGAAAATAAGCCAAATACATTCTCTTGCTTTACATTTCATATAAGTTCAACTTCATTATTATTATTAGTGTACTTAAAGAGAACAATTGAAAAGGTTTCTCACATGCAAGGTGAATCTGGTTGGTAATTGACAGCAGCAGTTTGGTCCTGTTTTGGCTGGTGTTGCAGGCATAAAAGAGGAAGACTCGGGTTACTGAGCCTGAATTATAACCTTCTCAAGAGAAACAGCATTGATTCATTGCACTCTTACCATCCTTTGGGTGAAAAATTTGGCTCAGCTAGCTCTTCAGATTGACCTGGCTTACAGCATGCAGTTTTAAAGACTTGCAGGTAGAGGTTTAAAATGTCCAAAAACAGGGCTGGTCTTTAATTTCATGAAAGACTTTTAATGAGTACACTATACAGAAAGCACTGTGCAGAAGCTGAATGATATGATCCTCCTGGCAGATCATCAGAAGTCAAAACACAGATCTGCACTGTTTTTTGACCTTGCACATTGTTGCCACCACTGTTGTTGTTCTTGGCTTCTTTTTCCTATTTTTCCTTGATTACAACACTTCACAAAAAGAGAAGGGGAAAAAGCAAGCTATTAGTTTAGTGATTGATATTTAGCACTGCCATCTTGATCCTCTCAGCACGCCTTTGGTGACTGAGCTCTGTATAATAATAATATGCCATTGAAACGGCACAACTAGGAGGGCCAGAATGAGATATAAGAGGATATGAAAAATAGGCAGTTTATAAACTTTGTTTTTATATATGGAACACAGGCTGGGGTTTTTGTTTGACACATTATAAATACAACACCAGGAACATTCAGGCATGGTGTTCGGTTTTTATGTATTTATAATAAAAAAGTAAATGAAATAAAGAATTCCAGCTGTATATTCTGCTGTCCTGTGAGACAGATGAACGTGTTTTCTGCATTCATTTTTCCACAGACACAAAGAAACTAACAACTGAACTCTTTGAGTCTTAGAAGAGTTCCAGAAGGCATTTAGTTCCCTAGGTATATAATATAGTTTTATACATGGCAGTCAGTAAATATTGAATGTCTATACTGGTTCTGCACACTTTATCTTGTTGGTTTCTTCACATAAAAAAGTATTTCTAGAATCCTTCACACGTCACTTGTTCAGATAGCCATTTGACTACAAAAAATAAATATACAAGAGCATATATTCCTTTGAGATGGAGATAGAATGCTAAACCTATAAAGCCTAATATACAATTTTAAGATGGAAAATTTTTTTTATATGGCTTAAGGTTTCTATCCTATAAGGTGTAAAGCTTTACAGCAGGGGAAGTTGTGGAGTTACAAGAGAAGAAGTCAGAGGGCAGAGTGTGGGCAGAAAACTGCCTTTGTGGTATCAAAAATGGAGGCAGAAGTACAGTACAGACAGGAGGGAATGGCAATATTTTACACTCTGAGAAACATTGTTAGGAAGATGATGGTCATATTTCAACTTTGAATTTGACCTAGGTGAAAGATGGCTTTCAAAAATAAAACTGATTAAGGAAAGTCTTGCCAATATCTTGTTTGGTCCTTGTGAAGAAAAAGGTTGTTGAAAGTATGGATCTCTGTAGTAAATATTTTGCTTATCAGGCACTAAGAAACAATAACCTTTTCTGCAGATAATTTATTATTCAGTGTCATGTCTTCAAATATTATTCCCATGTCAGAAACACTGATCCTGTAGTGTATAATTAGTACAATCGAAATGTAACACCAAAATAACCAAACAAAAACAAAAACAAAAATGCCAGTCTTGCATATTTAATTGAAATATATGTGTTTTGAGGGACAATGAATTTGACCAGTGGCAGGAGTAAATTAATATTATATTCAGAATATATAATGTCACTATGGCTCTTAACTGAAAGTCTTTAAAGCAGAGTCATGGCTATAGAAGTGTCGGTACTTAAACTTCTGAATGCTTTACTTCTAGAAAGTAGTGCTCAAAGACTTTCTTTAGAAAGGATGATTTCATTAACATTATTTGCATCAAAGTTAGACTACCTGGCTTGCCATGTCTTGGATGCAAATTTTGCTAATTATAATATCATGATTGAAGCTGGCTACACTTAACACTTGTGGGGCTGAGAACATGCATTGGAGACCATGTTAGAATCTGCCATCTGGGACACTTGGGGATATACTGATGTGCTCCTTCAGCGCTTCCTCCTTTGCCAACAGGTTATAAGGGAGTGATGCCCAAACTTGTTTCCTAGTGTGAAAAGTCAAGTGTCTGGCACTCTTTGTTCTGCCAGAGATACTATGGCACTTAATCTAGATGCAGCCTTCACCACCAAGCAACCAGTAAGGCTATTCATATGGCTATCAAGAAAAACATTAATTTTATCTGTTCATCTCTTCTACTTAAAGAAAAAATTCTCTAGAGCAATTTTCATTCAGCATGTGTTACATACATTTAGAAATAATAATAGCTTTCAAGATTGAGGTTTCAAGCTTTGTACCAACACCTATAAAAAATACAGACAAGTATTCAGCTTTAATTCATCTGTAAATCAAAAAGAAAGGCTGACTTCCAAAACTGGGGATGAAGATAAGGAAGGAAGCAGCTAAATTTGCCTGCAAAGGTCAAAGTTACAATCTGAGATGCATGAGGTTTAATCTGAACATCTTGCTTTTCCAAGTAGATTTTTATAATTTTTCTCTTAATTGTAATTCAGTATTTAAGTTGAATATTAACTGCAATTCAGTCCTCAGTGTAGTTTTACTTCAGTTTAAATGCTGGATACTCAGAAATACCAGATAGTGTGTGTGTGTGAGTGTGCCTTCTCACTCCAGACAAGTTATTTATCATCCTTTAGACTGATCTACAATTCCCAAAATCTGACATGCTCAGTTTACTGACTGGAAAATTCCAAGTTGTCCTACCTGTCACCGTTTTCCTTAGATTGTCCAAAATATTTGTTTAGATGTATGTGTATGTTTAAATATGGTTTACATATTTTTGAATATTTATATGTTCAAATACCTGAGAATACATATGCAAGTTTATCTATACTTATGTGTACAACTGTTTGTAATCAAAAGAACCGCAAGTGTATCAGGATTCACATCTCACTTTAGGCTCTATGCAGGTTTTATGTTAGAACAAGTTTCTCTTTTCATGTTGCCAGTCCTGACTGACCCTACAACAGAGCAGAGAAAGGCAGTGAAATGTAGCAGGTCAAATTTATTGAACTGTTGAAATCTTGAAAAATATGTTAATTAAGATCTGATAGATTATTTTTGCAATATATAAACTGGCTACCACCTCTTGAAAAAAGTTCCAGCTATTCTGACTTTTCATCAGCTCTGATCAGTGCTATCATGACTTGATAATTAAATTAATATCTGGGGAATTTAGCTATGGTTGGGCAATATAATTTCTTTTTAAGGGTCTAAATTTTGAACCCAGCATCTGAAAAGGGACATTTGAACACTTAAGTTCACCTTGTGAACCTAGATTGGAAGGTTGTAATCTACACTTTTCCTCCATTCAGTGACGGATCATTTAAAAGATGCTATTTATATACCATTGTATGTCTCTACGGGTTAACTGTTGAAGGGACCAGAATGTCCACACCAGCTACTGGAGGACATTGAGTTGACAGAGAGACCTGTTTGCACGTGTGTGCCTCTGTGTGAGGCAGTTGGAGATGAGAGGATCCAATAGTCAGATACTCAGTAGACTGAGTGTCTTAAGTCAGTTACCACAAGCACCTGGAGTGTATATGGATATATGCACAGATAGCATCTGTATTGCATATATATATACTATATATATATCGTATGCATGTATTCCTCTCTAACGGATCAGCCACAGGGAGAAACAGAATAATGCAGCTGATGCTGTATGCTGAGTGCTGAGTGTTTCCATGTTGATCTTTGGGGCCAACAATGCTTATGCCTGTTGAATATGTCTATTTGTGTATGAATGCCTATTGGGAATACCTGTGCAGCCCTGATACTGGCTGCACCTGGGTCATGGACTTATGGCAGCCTTGCCTCCATGAGACTACTGGATTTGGCAGTTCCTAACACTTAATATTTAATAGAAGCCTTGGTAAAAATAATGTCTAACTGTGCTAGTGTTACTGTATCAAATCTGAGGGAAAGTAACATGGAGTTTGTGTCATGTTCGTATCAGTGCAATCAAAAGTGAACAAAAACCTTTGACGCCATTGCACTCCATATGGATTACATCTCTTTTATCTGAACACAGTTTTCAGGTTTATTTGATATCAGCAAAGGCAAACTAATCCTGTGAATGACTGTTTAATACATGGCTCAGTGAGATGGAAACAGAAAGTGTGACAAGTCATATGTATAACTTTACAGTGTTTTGAATGACAGCAAGCTGGATATGGGCTATTATGCTTGGCTAACCAGGACTATACAAGTGGAAGTATGGGAAACTATCTGGTCCTGCCTATATCACTCATGGTCAAATCTGCAAATTGTGCAATTCCTCAACCGTCTGGTATCAACTTAGGTCCTGGCATTCAAGAATGAAGGATAACACCCTGGGATGCCAACTAAAGAAGAAGAAGCTGGCACAAAAGTACGTGTACAGTTGACACAAACAGCTGTGTACTTTATAGAATTGTAATATATGTCATCCTCGTGCTAAAACCACATAAGCATTCAGAAAAATCATACTGCATGTTGATGAACTACATGTATGCAGACTCCTCAAGTGAGAGGGCTTGCCTATGTTATAATGGAGAGCAGTAGCGTACTCAAGGACCAGTGAGTGACAGCATCAGTTTATCAAGTTTACTAATGCTAATTAGGGACCTAATAACTGAGTGAGGCAGAATTGTGTGGTATTTAATTATGGAATCCAAAAGAACTGTAATATCAGATTGGGAAAAAAAATAAAAGTGGATTTTAAAACAACTTAGTTTTAAAGAGGACCTCAAAGAATCTTTCCTCAAGGTTAACATGAATGTGCAGTAGAAGCATCATCCAGCACCAAGGGACAAATGCATAACATGCAGAAGACAGGCTGCTTTACCCACCCATTCTCCTGCTCTTTCCCAAATGTTAATGTTTGCTGGAGGACTGATTCTCACTTCTTAAAATTTTAATGAGCTAATTCCCCTATGAGAGAGGAAGGGAGGGCATTTATTTTAATTAAATATCCTATACACTGAAGCTATGAGATCATGAGAAACCAGATGCTCTGTTCACTCCAATTAATGATGCTTTGGGATTTCTGGTACGCAGAAAGGACTTTTAATAGATTGTACTTAATTATATACTTACATTGCTCATAGTGAGCAAGAATAAAGAGAGCAGTCCAGAGACATGAACCATTACTGAGAGTATCATGTCTTCTCCTATATTGTACTAAAAAAGGAGGTAGAGCATGACAGTGTTCCTGGTTGTTCATTGCCTATAGTTACCAAAATGACATAGAAAGATTAGGGGAAGTGTTGCAAAATGATTCTTACTTTCAATGAATTGTAGCTCTTTTTCTTCACGTGCTCTCCAGAGTGGTAAGAATATCTTGATAAACATGAAGCAAAGAGATGTGAGCATATGACTTCATAATTTATTGTGAAGCATGCTTAAAAGAACACATTGTTATTAGTCATTAAAACTCCAATAAGTAATAACTTTATACTACTAGCTGGCAGAATCCTCTTTAATACTTCAAAATCAATTTGTCTTAATTGTTAAATTTAATTATGAGGTTTATTGATACATGTTCTAACAATTGATACAATGTAGATTACACTGCCTAAGACTTTCACTTACTTTTTCAGGGTAAGGATGAAGTACAACCTCCATGCTGTTTGATGGCACAGCCATTATTTGTGGATGAATTCAGATGTCCAGAAAGAAACAGAGGCACCACTCAAAGCGATCATCTATTATATTATCACTTTCCTTATCAAAATTTTTGGTTTACAATTAGATTCTCTTTTTCAGCTGAGAAGTACCTTACTAAAAAATTTGGGCTGTAAAAATTGAGTTAAATTGAACGTGATCAAGATTATTATTATTTCTTAACAAAACTTTATTTATAATCTGGAGATTTCAACCACATTTCTTTTCCCTCAGGGTAATACTTTTCTTTCTTTGATTTTTTTTTTTGAAAGATTTGAATGAAAAAAACTTGATTTTCTCAAATTCTATGTTCATTTCCCAATCTCTGTAAGATTTTACTAGATAAGCAAATTTCACCTACATGTCAATTACAAGTTCATAACAGTTTATCTCTGCATTTAAACAAACAGAAGATCATTTGTAAATGAGATTAAAATATGTAGGGAGTGTAAACATAAGACAATACATACAGAGACGATGTTTCTGTGGCAGCATAGGCATACGTGTAACAGCTAGACAATTTTTGGATTTGCAGGCTTTTGTAGACTTCTGAATGACTCCATAGCATCCCACGTCACAATGCTTAAGTAACAATGAAAACATGAATTAAATAACTGCATTTTTTATGAATTGAATTTTGTGTCTTGGTTATTTATATTTTTTTCTGTCTTTACAGATGACATGTAGTATTCACGCTCGGTATGGAATGTTTCCAGCAATTTTCTTGAAGTCCAAGTTTGCCACATGTATCTCTATTTTATTATTATTATAACTTATTTATTTTTAAATTTAAACAGAACATATCAGTTTCAGAATCTGCTTTTTGAAAATAATGCAATTTTCAGATAATGCAATGGTCAAATTTGACCAAAACTTTATTGATTTGAAATGATCTGGCGTCATAACCATGGTTTATGGAGAAAAGAATGAATATCAAAGATGTTGCACTAAAATAAAAAAGAACTCAGCTTCTAAAACTTTTCTCAGATTTATTTTTTGATATGTGTTTATGTTCAGTTTTATTAATGTTATTCAGTTTTTTGAGTAGTAGCTGGTTTTGGAAAGAATCATAGTGTAGTTAGTCTGTCTTCCTTTTCATATCCTTGTCATCTCAGGAACTGTAGTAATAATTAATCTCTGAGATACATGGATCTTTTGGTTCTTAGTTCTTAGAATTGCTATAGGGCTTGCAGATACTTAGGAAGGCAATCTGCACTTAATTTGCTCAGTGAGAATCTGATTTAAGGCTGAAGAAGCTAATTCTTGAATCACTTATAACTGAAAGGTCATTCCATTACCACCACATTATACCTGCTGTCAGTATAAAACTGACATCATTACTTCACATGCAAATTGATCGATAGGTATTATACACATATCCTCTGTACAATTAGGAGCACACACATGGCTAGATTATAACTTTTAACTGCTCTTGCACGTCTCCATATTTTAATGACTGGAACAATTAAACGAACAGAGGCAACTTCACTATCAGTTGCTAATGTCTGCTGTATTCTTCTCCTTTAAAAGGTTAAAGGCAAGAATGACATCTTATCATGTTTTCCTGCTATGCAAAGACATACCTTATTGCTTAGGAATGATATTCACAAGGGCGTTAAAGTTAGTTATGCATCTGAGTACCATTAAATAGTTATTCCCAACTCAAGAAACTGCCTCTTCTGCAGAACGAAAACAGGAGTCTTTACTTCAGATTTACAAAGCAGCAGCTGAATAGTTCTCTATGATCCCATTGATCACCCGTGTTCATCCTCACTGAAAGAAAGCAGCACAGTGAGTACTAAATAGTACCTACTTACCAGTATTTTTTCTTCATATAATTTTATGACAATGACATATCCTCTTTCATTTACCTATTAACATGCAATTCTAAGGTTTATTACTTTTTTATTAGTATTAGATCAAACTACACAGGGATGGCTAGGTCAAACAACTTCATTATGAGTATAGCATAGACAAGGAATATAGTCTGCTGTTAGAAACACAAAGGAGTAGGTTCATTTATAAATAATCTTACCATTCAAAGAAGAAAATTTAATGAATGTTGATACTCAGTTGTAATCATATATGGTTGAACATTAGATTGGAACCACAGTTAATCTTTTCATATTTCATACTGTTCATTTTATCACTGTGGAAATTAGTTGGATTTTTATTTATTTCTCATTGACTTAAACAAAGAAGTATTCTCTTGGGAACAAATAATTCATTAAATAGCAAGTACTAGCTTTCTGATTTTTTTTTTCTCTTTAATGTATACTTCATTTTTTTTTCTAATGCATTTCAGCTGTTTTGTACAGCTATACATCAAGACTTCAGTTAAGAAAACAGAAGTCCAATAGGATGAATACAACTATAGCTGTGAAGCCTGCACCTGGCTCTGTCTTTGAAGAACATATGTTCTGTTGGGATAACTCTACTTTTGGATTCTCACAGGTGAGAGTGGGTTCAATATGGTATTTAGAGTTTGTGCTGCTCTGCAGTGTTAAATCAATACAGTATGAATTTCCTTTTCCCAAATACCCAGTGTATTTCTTCTAGATAACTGTGCTTTATTTTTTACTTGTTGTTTAATAATCAGCAGTGTGGCAGTGAAAGGTAAATAAATAATTCTCTAAATTTTGCTGTTTGTTTTACTGTTGTTCGTACAGCAGTCAGATGTTATCTCGGTCCTCAAATCTTTAGTTACTACAGCAGTATGCTTTGGTTTTGGTGTTACAGAAGCCAATGACTCTTATGCCATGTCCATTTTTTAAAAGTGAAAAAAAAAGAAAAAAAAGAGGGTATATTGAAAGTATACTCACTATGTTACAACTAGTTTGTGCCTCTGCTTTTCAGATGTAAAGGCAATTAAAGTGGCTCCTTTATGATTCTATTAGAATGATGTTCCCAACAGCATCAATTTTGCTTAATCACCTGCTGCATTTTCAACTTGTCTACATTATATAATTACATACATTATATACTACAGTTTATCGAGTACACTTTTGTACTGGGCTGCACAGAATATTCAGTTTATCTATTTATAAGAATGTGTATTTGCTTGATTAGCATTTATGTTCATTTTGTATTTGGTTTTTCATTTGTCTTTTTACATTGAGTTTGCTGGGAGTTGGGGGCAGGGGGTTCTTGTGTTTTGTTGGGGGTAAGAGTGTCTTGCTTTTGTTGTTCATTATTTTCCCCATTCACTTTTTTTTCTCTCCCATTGTAGCCTTTCTTCCTCCCCCTACTCCATGCTTGTTCATCAATCTTTTGACACAGAGTTCAGATTCTGGGGGTTCTGATGCTCCCTCTTCTGGTTGAGAAACTTCTACATGTTTTCTTTTGAACTGGACAGAAAAGTGAATGATCTTTGCAAGAAGTTCTTTGTGAAATGAAAAGACCTTTTTAAATGTGCTTGATGCTAAGAGGTTGGGAGGCAATAAGGGTAAGAGACAAGCTGTTGTTTCTTAGTGGTTCTTCTAGCATACCTCTTCATCCTTTTCCTGTTATTTTCATTTTAAAATTCCAGGTTCATCTGATACCGTAAGTAGAAATATTTCTAAAATGTTATGTTTTCCCAAAATATCAGTCTGGCTGACAGAAAATAAGGGTTGGAAATTTTTCAAGGAACTTATTATCAGGAGAATGCAGTTCATTTTTAAATGCCTTTTAACCCAAACAAATGGCAGCTTCAAAGCCCTTTGAATAATTTTATACTTGAATGTAAGCCCAGATTTTGTCTATTCCACTTAACACGCCACTGCAAGCTCTAATAAGCGCTGATTTTATCTGTTTCAAAATTTTGGATGAAAAGGTTACTGATGTCAAGATCTAAGAAGAGTCTTCAGCTCTGTGTTGCAGTCCTCATTTTTTTGGAATCTGGCTCAGAGCCCTGGGTAAGCTGCATAAATCCTTAGTCAGTGATACCTAAATAAGTGAAGACATAGGCATGTTAGAGTGATCTTACACAAACTGCGGATTGAATGCCTCAGTGATGTTAATAACTCAGTTTTATTTAGTCAGTTGGGTGGCAGAGTTTTTCAGAATGTAGGAAACAGTAGCTTAACTCCTCCCTGAAGAGATGCAGACCCCACCTTCCCAAAGAGCCTTCCTGGGCTAAGATACTTCAGCAACTATAGGAATAGGCTCTTCAATATATAGACTGCTACTTTTCTGATTCTGCTGTAACAAAAATAGGTTGTACTTGGAATGTTCTGCTTGATGCTACAGTCACACAAACATCTGAACCAAGGCTGAGGCATCTCAATATTGGAAGACTGGAATAAAAGTGGTGAGGTTTTAAAGAGAATACTGGGTTTCATGTATTTGCCTTTGATTTCCCACCCTCAAGTTTGCTTATTTTGAAGGTCTCTTTACAGCCAAGAAGATGGAAACCTACATCTTAAAATAATAAGTTCTGACATTTTAAGGTTATCAAAAGATCTTAGAAGCTGCCTTTTTAAGAGGAAAATAAATCCTGGACTTAATCAAATACCACAAGAGAAGTGATAAAAACCTCAGACCCGACTGCAGTGTAAGTTATCTCAAGAGGAAAGAATACCTGTAGGATTAGGGTTACTATCATCCACTTTACAGTCATTTCCTTAGGATTTGGAGCTTTTCCATTCATTTTACAAGATTTGGCAAATGCTGTGTGTCTTTGAATGAGATTTTTTCAAAAGTCTGTATTAAACATATTTATATTATGAACAATACTGCTATATTTTTTGCAAGTAAAATCTGAAGCATGTCCGATAAATCTAGTAAAAATGATGTTTTTGGAAATGTTTCTATGTGTTCTTTTTCTTAACAAACATGACATATAGTGTTTCCTCATGTTTACTTCTGTTTAGGCTCCTAATTTCTGTTAGTCTAAGCTTGTTTTACAGTCAGAGTCTGTTTTGACTAAATAATAAGTGAAATGCACCTTATCTATCTTTCACTTTCCAAAAGTTAAACTCTGTTAGTGAAATGCAAACTCCTAGTTATGTTTGAAAAAGAAGAATGAAAAATATTGATTTCTACCCTTATTCATTTCAGAGAAATAACTGTCTTAGATTAGAGGCTTAACTTTTAAACAAGTGAAATTCAGTGAGATGAATCTCATTCCAATTATAATTGCAACGTTTATGTACTTATTTAAAATACGAGTCCATTTAAAGTTATTTTCAAAGCCTGTAACCACTGTACACAAAATACATAATTTCAGTCAGTTCTCTCAAACTGTTTTACAGCTTTTAAAGAAAATTATGTAGAACTGATATAGTTTTTAGGTTTAACATATTAAATATATTGTGCTATAAGCTATCTGTCAAATGCTGAAGTCCACATCCAAAAACACTGCTGGTAAGAGAAGTTCAGACTAAGACTCACACATTTTATAATTTCATTTAAGTGTATGAATTTATAATAAGTGAAAAGACATAATGAGCCTGTTTGGGCTCAATTCTGTTTGAATAAAATTAAATTAATCAGTGTTGAACTGATCTGCCTCTGACTTAAGGTCAGGTGTGGAAAAGATAGTACCAGCAGTTTCACTGCAGTCCATTCCTCATTGTGAAGGTGGTGAGAGATGGCTCTGGGGGTGAGAGGACAATTTATGTGTGCTTTTGTGGGACTTGGTTAGGTTCTCTCCTGAAAGTTTTGCCTATCTGACTAATGATTTTTAACTAACTGAAATACAAATGCTTTACAATACAGGGGAGCTTAATCTTAAGACTCTGCAATAATTGCAGAATAGGAAGGCTACCTCTTAAAGCTATTAAGAATATATTGTAATGGTTATAAAACTGATTAGTTACACATTGTTGGGAGACACTACTGGGACACATCCATTGTAGTTAGCGCTGGAAATGAAAACTATAAACGTTAAGCTAGGTCTGTGAATTTCTTTCATTACAATAAGAATTATTTTGATGGAATATTTCTGAACTCCCTGGTCGTGTTCATTAGTGAGTAGGTTAACCTAAAGGGGAGAACAATGCACTTGATGGTGAGTGTAATTAAAGAAGGATAAATGGCCTGAAACTCTTTGTATGGTGTTTGCTTACATATATAGTGCCACATACCTGAAAATGAAAAGAAAGTAAAGCTTTGACACTAAATATTTCATATGCACACTTTTTTCTTTTTTAACATGAAACTTTTCTGTTCAGGCTCATATACGTTTACGGTCTTAACTTGATATACTTACATTTTCTAAAGGAACCATAGTTAATGAAAACATTGTTTTCTGCTTCACTTTTCTATATCTGTCATAATACTAAGACAAGTCCTTCTCTGAAAGTCTTGTCTCTTGATTAGAAATGCTTTAAGAAAGGTGTAACTTAGGCTTCCACTACTCTTTCAGAATGCTTATTTCTAGCAACTCAGTAACCAAATTTCATATTCCTCCTGAGCTACTCTGTTTTTTGCCCTTCTCCTTGGTGCACTGGCATTTCTCATTATATTTTATGATAAGCCAGTAATTCTTTATACTGGCTATACTACTATTTTTCTGGGACAAACCAAATCAGGAAATATTTTTTGCCTGATTCTTTTAGACTGCTTTGTGTGAAAAACAGATGACTTCTGGGATTGATAGCCACTTGTCATCATCCTTTCAATGCATGTATTCATTTGCCAGGATACCAAAGTAATAATTTCCCTGAGCTGTAAAAGACAATGAAACCCACAGGCTTAGGTCTTGGGTCTCATTGGTGCTGATGCCAATGATATTATGATTGTTAGCTGTAGATTTTATGTTAGGTCATCTATACGATTTATTTCCTTTTTTAATTGTGTGGTATATGACCATTCTCATCCATATTTTGAAAATCTCATGGAAACTTTATTGTTACTGATGTTTCTGTCCAGCTACCAGATTTGGTGGAAGTGTACCAACAGATTAACATTGGAGAGGGACTCAAGACTTCACACATATGTGGGGTGATTATATAAATTTAGGTTCCATTAGAAATCAGACAGAAATGTCCCACACTGATATGTGTATTTAAAAACAGAATGTAGTTTTTAAAATATTTTTTTAAAAAACAGTATGTTTAGTAAAATAAGACTTTCAATAAAAGGATCATGAGGATTTTGTTGTTATTATTTTTGTTGTTTTTGTTTTCTTTTACAAACTGGACATTGATATAGAAATTTTGGCTCTGATCAAAACATGATTTCTTTGTTTAAAAAGGTCTCCAGCCGAGGTAGAATCTACCTCCTATGGTATTATTTCAGAAATATCCCTTAACAATGCTTTTCCAATAAAATAAACAAACAATTTGGTGAGACTTGTATGTAAAAATGAAGGCTTGCTGTTCTTTGTTCCACTTGCCTGGTAAAACCTAAGCTCATAGAAGTAATCAGTGGTGTGAACTATATTTATTTTGCATATTTTAGAACTATCATGTCAAACGAGTGGTCAAGTGTGCAGGTGCAGATTATTACAACCACAAGACACTTGCCTTATGAATGGGCTAATTAGTTGGGCTGTAGAAAAATATAGCACAGTACAGTGATCACGATGCAGAAATCTGATGTTCAAAACAGCATGAAACAAGCATTTCTAGTCGCAAACTCATCCAAGAATAATAAAAAAGAGCTATTTCCCCCTCCCCTCTGATTTTTAAAAGCAATATTTTATATCAAGTACCATAGATGACTCTCCAAAGACAGCCTACATCTATGTTTCAGTGGAATTCCAGGGGCTTTTTTCTTGTTTTGTGATTAAAAGTTGTTGCTGAAGCATTTTCAAAATATTGTAATTAATTTAATTTGTCTACATGAATAGACTAGGCAGTGCAGCCAATTAAGACCCAGTACTTTGGCCCTAGGGCTTCAGTCTGAAACATCGTTTAGACAGGAACTAATGCAATTATACTTATCTGAATGCTCTGAAGGAGATAGGAAGCAAATGCCAATTTGGTCTCTTTACATGGGCAAAGAGACACTTCTCAACACATAATCAAAGTAGAAACATTTTCAATTATATATGCAGCATAATTAAAAGTTCAATTAAAACAGCTATAAGGATCTTTACAGATGAACTTTATGAAAGACTATTTTTATAGATAAAGTTTAGGGCTCTTGCAGAAATGTAATAAAATTATAACAGTTATATATAAATTCATTTTATCTTTTAAGTTCTTTTCTTGCAGCTACTTAGACTTGCCACTTTTTGTTGGAAAAGTCACTGCTGAAAGAATACTATCTCCTTTTTTATCCTACCACTTCTTTCAGCATAGACTACCATCTGAAAAGTTTTTGAAGTGCCTTTTATGTACTGCAGCCAATGAAAATGTTCTGCATTGGCACTAGGCTATAGCTTCATTTCTTCTTCCTTCTTTAACACACGACTAAAATCTAGCATATTTTTTTCTCAGATTCTTGGAATGGCTCTTAAAACCATGACATTACTGCACTAGAATTCAAGAAACAGTTTTCCTTGTTGAAGTATAAATAAATTCAGGCTTCCACATTCTATTCCAGCTACAGGAGTGTAAATAATCTGGAAACACAGTACAATTGTATGGAAGCATGAACCAGGAAAAACCAAGAGCAGCATTTTCCACCTTTTTCTACTCACTTCAGCCTCTAGTGCACAGGTTCAATGATTAATGCAAACAAGATTTTTGTATTAGTTCATCTCAGCTCTAAGCAGCCCTGACGACCTCCAGTTTTTAAATCAATACTCTTTACTGTTCCATCCTCATCTCTTTCGTTGGTGGGAGCACTAAGAAACTTAATATTCCTTTGTTTGATAAGAAAAGGGATGGTCATTAAGCATAGTTTAGAGAGACTTCTCAGCTTCCTCTGGACACCAGCTTGGGAATACAGGTCAAGATAGTTCTGTGTTTGTTTCTTTCTTTGTTTTTCATAGAATCAGAGAATAAGTATTTTTAGTGCTTTCTACTTTCACTGCTTGAACCATTTAGTTTACTTCGCACACAAATAAACTGCAAACTTTGCCTTTAACATTTCCACTTGTCAAAAGCTCATTTTAAGAAATTCTAGTATTCAGTGTACTTCTAAGAGTGTCATCTCCTACTCTCTCCTGAACTGTCTTCATTCTGGTCACTTGTTTGATTGGTCTGATAAACTGAAGACATCTAGGGAAGTAAGAGAGTGGATTCAAATCTCTCCAGTGCTTTTCTTTCTGCAGTTCTTCCTCTTCAGCTTCTTTCCTCTTCCATCCCCATGGCCATACTTTTTTAGATTAAATGAATCTCACTGGCTAAATATGTGGCTGTTGATGTTCACTGTTGATTACATCAGCCTTCCATTCACAGACCTTGCAGTAGGAAAGAACTCATATGCTTTTCTTCCATCATAAATATGGATACATGCTTGTATTCACTCTTGTTCATTCTTTCCTCTCTCTAGCCTAAAATATCTTAAACATTTTGTCGTGTCATGGTTTTGTGATTTTCGGTTATTGGTATTCCACATCATAACATCATGTAGTGGATATACCTGGTTCTCAGAAGAGAAGGACTACTACAGTCCCCACGGTACTTTGCTCCTCTGTTACCATTTTCCAGCCGGAGGGAAAAGATAAAAGCTCACAGTATAAAAACTTGCAGATCACGAGACCTCGTCCCTTTTTCCGCCGTCTCTCATCTTGGCAGCACCTCGCTCTCCAGCCGTCTTATCGTCGGTAGTAGAGTAAGACCTACCTTGATTTTGGGACATTCTCTCTCTGTATTGGATTTATCAGCTTAAATTGTAATTATATTGTATTATAGTGTGTTGTTTTGCATTCCGATATCTTATTTAGTAAATTAGTTTGTTTCTTCTCAGATTGTTGCCACTGTTCTTTGCTCTCAGGGCCATCTCCTTACCCTTTTCCCCTTTTCCCTTTTCCCGGGGCGTGGACCCGTGGATCCCCCGTCCCCTTCGTCACGGAATCGGGCCTAACACCCGTAAACTGTTGACATGTCGGCACATTGGTATAGTTCCAAGAGGAGAGGGTGGTTATGCTTTCAGTATATTTTATACTGTCAGAGTATCAGCATAATAAAAGTAAAACACCACTGCCAGTTTCAGAGCATATCTTTCCATCTAGACACTCATAATAGTATAAGGAAGAGCAACTAGTCAGAGGATGCTACATAGGCACACTAACGCCAAATGTTCATTGCCAAGCCTTTGGTGTTTCTGAGACTTTTACAGAAGACAGCCTTGAGTAATTCCAAGAGGCCTATGGCATTTAAGTTCTACTATAGATTCATCTGGGGTCTTTCGGGATTGTAGCTTTAAATGTGGCTTTATATTCTAATATATTTATATTAGAATATATATTTTTTATATACTTTATATTCTAATAAATTTAAGAGCACAGACAACAAGTGTTTGCCAAGTTAAATATCCATTGAAGAGTTAAGTCTGAAAAATCCTACAGCAGTTTTAGATTCTTTATTGTGATGCTACACTTACAGCCATCTGAGCAATTATGTAAAAATAATGATTGTCTTTTGATGAACAGCTTAGGGTCTGAGTCCAAAACCAAACACATCTGGCTTGTACAATTGAGAACCTTTCCTGACATAAGAAGAGACTAAATGCTGGATGCAGCTTATGTTAACCAGAATGATCTCATTAAAATCAATAAAGATTGGCTACATTGCACCGGTTAAAGATTTTTTGTTTATTGGATTTATTATTGTTGCTATTCTTTCCATGAAATATGTAAAACACATTAAACCATTTGTAGGCTATGTCAGTGAATTTTAATTCAGAAGGTTAATGATTGGAGTTTATATGCTTATATATTATATTCAGGAGTTGGACTCGATTATCCCTGTGGGTCCCTTCCAACTCAGGATATTCTGTGATTCTGTGATATTATCTAGAGGCAATCTCCTCTTCAGAATTTCCCACTCATGAGTAATTATTTAGCATAAAATAATTTTCTCTTTGCTCCTCTCAGGATCTTTTACAAGCAGTCTACAGATTCACCAGATATTGACTACAGGTTGGAAATATAAGTTATAGCCATAAGACTAGACTTACAAAGCAAATTTGATTAAAATAGCTATTTGGCAGATCCAATAAGAGGTAGTATAATAGCATATAGTAGTGGATTTTTTTTCAGTTGATGAAGAGTCAGATGCTAAGAGTCCTGATGCTATTTTGGCCAAGAAAGCCCCAATTCTATTTTGAATACTATAGCATAATGATAGATAGATTACCTGACATATGTTGTCTGCACGTTTATTGAACACTAGGTCCTATGAAAATAAAATAAAATTTGTCATTAACAATGAAAATGCATTAAGTCATAAAGTCTCATATAGGTTTGAACACCTTTATCATCTTCCTCTTGGACTCTCATTAACAGAGCTGCTAGCACTTTATGGTAGATACTTTAAGTGTGAAAGACCTAATATATTTTCTGTGCTGACTTAAAATAAGGTTATTTAAATAGATTAGGGCAGAGGGACAGTAATACTTTATTCTTTCCAATTATGCAGATCAAGATTTAAAAATTCATCCTCCTGGATGTACTGAACATTATATTTTCCTGATAAATCTTGTAGCTTTTCTTTTCTCATTTAATTTTAACTTTCTGAGGAAAGAAAGAGTCAAATCATCATTCAGCTAGCCAAGGGGAATTTCATTGCTAGGTGACAGTGACAGTTCTTAAGAATTGCCTGAAAATCTGCTCAATTTTAATGCTCTAATGAAACTTCGTGTGAAATCTGAGATAATTTCCTTTTCTGGCCATGGTTTTTTACAGAAATTTTTATTATTTTTTCTGACTGAACCACTGTTGATGCTCCTCTGATCTCCACACATACACACACGCAAAAAAGAAGGTTTTAAAAAATAAAAATGCAGTACTCATTCTGAATGTCTTCCTGGCTGAGTATCTAGCCATAAGGATTTACAACAAGATAGGATAGTACCTACTAATTGAAAAATGTGGAAAATGGTAGGTCTTGATGTTGAAAGACTCGTTGATGCACATAAGGTATTTTACTCTGGTGGAAACAGATATACAGACAGTCAGCCTAGCAAAAAAATGAGCATCTCCTCTCTGAGGCAGAAGTGCACCATTTTCCTTTCTTTAAGAAAATGTACTGTAGTACCTAAGACACATTGAAATTGTTTTTAAAAAAACCACAACATTACAGCTATGATAGATACATTGCACAGATATACAGCTATAATTCAAACCCATCCCTGAAAAAACAAGGGGGCTAATGCATCCCTAGGTGTTTATACACATACTACATCTGTTAGATTAAAAAAAAACCACACACACACCTGAAGAAAAACATCAACAGAATTTTGGAATCGCATTTTGGATAACTAGGGCTCTATATCCAGCTACTACTTCATCTGTACAGGTTACCCAGACATGCTATCTTTAACATGCAGTTGGAGAGGTTGCTCATCACGAGGCTGAAATCACTGGGTGTGTGGCTTTCCTGGGGCTGACCACAGAGAGGAAGGAAATGTGAGTGCTGCCCAGAACCTGCAGCTCTTCAAAGCAGAAAAAGATCCTCCTCCTGCTGCACAGGAGCACAAGGCTGGACTAGTTTTCACCCGTTTCCTTAATCAGGTGCTGGAACTGCAGTAGAAAATCATTACCATTTCTACACTTTTCTCAGGTACACTGAGCATAACTCAAGAGCACATGAAGAGTAGGACTGCAGCTCTAGCTGGAAAGCTTTACATGTTCTTTGCCTTCAATTACCAGGAAAACCAGATAACACGCTACCAGGACATTACAGAATGGCTCTGAAACCATTGCAGACTCATTGCTGGTCACACAAGACCAGCAAAAAGATCAGATGCTAATATGCATAGGCACTCCAAGCCAGATTTTCAGTTTGCCAGCTTCAAGCAGTCTGCCTGTAGCTGAAATTATAGGTGCTCAGTACCCTTGCAAATTAGTTCCAGCTGTTTCTAGTTTGATATGCAAATACAAATGCACCAAATACTGTGAACATTTGGGCCTATAATTTAATGACTTTTTCTTCTAAGAGCCTAGTATATCTAGAAACTCTTCTTTTATATAATTTCTGAATATGCCCCTAAGAAAATTTCTAACACTGCTGATGTCATTGTGAAAAGTGATTATATCACATCAAACAGAAATTAAAAAAGCAGATGAGATTTTTGTATAAGGCATAAAAAGCCGCTTTGTAACAGAGTTAAAGCCTTGTATTCTATCAAAGATCACATGCTGCTCCATGAATCATTTACATGTGTTTCACTTGAACGGAGGGAGGGAAGTGCTATATCACATACTGTACAAGTGCAGTGACCTCGGAAGAGGAACTTTCATTTTCAGTTAGACTTTTAAAATATATTATTTAAGTATGAGTCATTTTCATTGTCATGAATTCTCTACAAGCTGACCTGGGAAAGACTTGGGGCTCTATTTATCATAAATGTCAGGCAGTCCTGCTAAGTATGCATCAAGCTACAATTTAATCTCAAAGCTATAACCAAGAATTGAAATCAAAGGAGTTTCTAAATTCAAGACTTTTCAAAGGTTTGAATAAAAAACATACCCAGAGCACTTTTCATCAACTCAACGAGACAATTATTATGTCTTTATCCATTGGATATAAATCTGAGAACACCTAGCTGTATGTGTCGATAGGATTTTCAATACTGGGCTGTGAATTGAATTCTACTCTTCATAGACTACTGACCAAACTAGCCTCTCTCTTACGCTTGCCTTTCTCTGATTCTTTTTTTGACAATTATGCTTCTCTTATATCAAATAATATCAGTAATACTAAAAAATGCTGTTTTCACAAGTCACCACGTTTATGCAAATGTATAATTTCATCTCAACATCTTCAATATCATTCTGCTTTCTTAATGAGGGAATCTATGCTGACTAATATTTATAATCTTACTGTTTGTTCATACTACAAATCTCATGACAGCTTTCTGCCATTTAAAATGGATGCTGGGATTGTCATCTCTCAGGATGCTCAGGAGATCTTGTGTTCCCCCTAAGAGGAACACTATTTTTTCACAGCTCTTCTGGATAATATTAATCAGTACTATGTGTCAAACTGATGTGGAATGGTGCCTTTAAAATTAACAAGTAACCAACAGCAGTATGCATATAAAGCATGAGAAGACTTTATCAAGACTACAGTGGCACTGAAACAAAGACTAACTGCATTTTGATTATAATTATGCAAGTTAATGATTTTTTATAATCCATTATCTACTGCATATACTTCTCATGCATGTCCCAGAAGATTAATATAGAGATGTGAAAGGAATTACATTCTAAACTTTGCTTTTGTTTCTGTTTTGCTGTTGTTTTTGTTTTTAATTCATAGTGCAGTCTTTTTCAGCAGATGGTTCATTCTAGTCCCTTTCATGTTCATACTCTGCTATGCTTGTAAGAGACTCAGCTGCCAACTGATCATATTTCATTGCTGAATCTATCATGTGTGATATAATTGCTCATTATGTATTTTGGAATAAACTTAAAGAACTATGAACAGAATATTTCTAATTCCAAACAAATTGAGAATATAGTCAATTTTAATATATATAGTTGTATGCTGACGTAATTATTTTACAAGTCTGCTATGTGTGATATTGTATTCTATTAGGCTTGATTCTGCATTGAGAAATATACCTAAGCTTATTCCTAAGTCTTAAGTACCTGTTTGTCTGTATAAGGACCTTTGGTGATGTGCCAGTTTCTGTGAGAGTATTTTTTTAAAAGAATTGTACTCTACAGTCAGAGAAGTCTAATTGCAATACACAGTGATCAACAAAGCATTACTATTTGGCACGAATAACTAAATGCTAACTTTTCTTTTCCAGTGCTGCTGATTGATTTTAAAAGGCAACAAGAATGTAGTAACTACATTCCACATAAAACATTACTACTGTTTTCAGAAAATTGTATGGTATATCATACAGTATACATCAACTACAGAAGTCACTGTTAATATTTCATGGAATTATAAATGCAGAAGTTCTTGTCCACAAGCCATAAAATTATTGTCATGATGTGTTGTTAACTGTAATATCTCAGATAGTTTTAGGCAGTAGAGAAAAAGAAGTGCTGTATTTCCTAAATAAATTTGAAGTAATTAGTATGACAGCTATTCCAAAAGTAATGCCACGTTCTGGACAGCCATGCAGATTTCTACAAGTGTGGCATGTAGACTGTTCATTGCTGGTAAAAATGCATAACTAATAGTATTAACTATGTTGAAAAAAAGTGTTTTGTAGCTGAGAATTTGCTGTGTCAAATAGTGTTCTTGTGCTTTTTGTATCTATTGTAGTTTCTGTAGTAGGCGGCAACCGAAGGTATGGGCTGGGACGCGCTAGGACCTCCCCTGCCCCAGAGGTTGTGGGCGTAGACGAAGTGAACGAAGAGATAAGGGAGATAAGGAAGGATATATAAGACTTTGTAACGAGGCAATAAACCCCATTTTGCTGCTCATCATATTGGTGTGTGCACGCGTCAGGATGGCCAGGGACTAGGTGTTAGTCCTTGCAAACAGGGTGCAGTTTACGAACGGAATATCTGGTGCTGAGTAGTCAGCAAGTTTCCATGGAAATAAATATGGGGCATTACTTTTGGAGACACCTATGCGTATATAGGCATCTTAATCATGAATTTTAAAAGTTTATTGATTTAATTTCTGGAATTGTTAGCATGTCAGATTATTTTGCTTCTGTTGTCTTCTCTCTTCTCTGCTACCCTAAACTTATTTCTTGAAACAGCTAGGTGCCTGATTCAACTTTCATTAATTTTTTGGAGTTTTCTTCATTGAACACTCTTGAACAAGGTTCTATGCCTGGATTCCAATGTAACGTTGAATTCATGAGAGAATGTATTAATCATGACTTGTTTTATCTGCTCCTGAAATTAAAAGGATCTGTCAATCATCCCTTCAATTTCAAAGATATTTCAATATACTTTTAAAGATAAGAGAACACACACTTGTGAATCAGGCTTCTTTGTGAGCTTCACTTTTCCTGACAAGAAAAATTCATAATGTTTAGAATTTCTCTTCATGCAAGATTCATTAAAGTCAAAAGACCTAACACTTAGGTTACTAGAATAAAGCCAAAAGTCAGACTAGCATTGACATTAACTGCTAAAATTGAAGGAGTAAATTGAGATTAAGTGGCCTAGTAAAACACTTCTGTCCCTTCAGGAAGAAGCATATTTCAGGACATTGAAAGAATGTCCATCCTCAATATTAAAAGAAGATAAAGGCTGAAGTATGTTCATAAAAGCCTCAAGTGCATCAACTGGACCTTTTATGTTAGCTAATCAAAAATGAGAACTTCATACTAAGTGCTCCAAAGTATTTATTGAAAAACTCATGTCTTACATTGCTACTTTTCCATTTACTTTGTGAATTTGTTCAGAAAAAGCAGTGCAGTATGGTTAATTAGGGGCATTTCTTGATCACTTATTCTTGATTGCTTCAAAATGTTAACTGAAATTTCCATCCAACTGTTATATATTTGTACCCCCTGAATGGGTCAAAGCACCAGGATCTCCTGTAGACAATATTTAATATTACATTACTTCTGATATTACATTACTTTTTCTCAGCAATCCTACAGTATTCACTTATATGTCAGTCTCAGTAGTTTGAATGCATGGACAAAAAGAAAACAGATTGCATTATACTTAAACTGAGATCTTTTATTTCAACTTTTTCCTGTTTTATTTTTTTTTTAATTTTATTTTATGAGAAAAACATCAGCCAGGTTACTTTATATTTCTTCAGTCTATTTGTTAAATTAATCTTGTTTTATCTTCAGATCGTCAGACCTATAGGATTAGATGAATTTAAATGATTTTATGCATGCATAAAACTTAGCAAAATGAGTCCATGAACCTCCATAAACCTTGATTGCAGATTTTAATTCTTTTTTTTGTACTCTTCCTTCTGTTAATAGTACTAAGGGATAAAATCATGTACATATAAAATATACAAACATTCAGAAAGCAATGAATCTTCATTAGCTCTTCTTATTGTAGATGCGAGAGTCTAAGTAAACTGACCACACAGCTGCTTGTTCACTCCTCACTGAATGGGATGAAGGACAGAATTTGAAAGATGAAAATGAGAAAAATCATGGGTTGAGGTAAAGAGCTTATTAGGTAAAACAAAGATGTGTGTGCAAACAAAGCAAAAAAAAGGAGTCATTCATTTCTTCCAATTGGCAGGGAGATATTCAGCCATTTTCCAGAAAGTTGGGCTTCATCACACTTTATCGTTACTTGGGAAGACAAGCACTGTAACTCTAAACATCCCTCCTCTCTTCTTCCTTTAATCCCAGCTTTTATTATTGAGCATGAAACTACACAGAATGGGATATTCCTTTTATCTGTTTGGGTCAGCTATCCTGGTTCTATCCCCTCCCAAATTCTTGTGCATTCCCAGGCCCCTCACTGGCAGGACAGTGTGAGAAATTGAAATATCCTTGTCTCTGTGTAAGCACTACAAAGAGGCAACTGAAACATTGGTATCAGCAGTCCTTTGGTTTTAGTCATAAATCCAAAACATAGCACGATACCAGCTACTGTGAAGAAAATTTAACTCAATTCCAGCCAAAGCCAGTATAGTCTCAAAGCCATCTTAAAGTTGTAAGTGAAAGAGTAGACATTTTTAATACTAGAGACTGAAACTCCTCTATCAAAACTCCACGGAAAACTGTTATTATATATTCTAATCTTGGAGAAATATGGAGCCACCAGATTTGTCTGTCTCTTATCTGTCAAGTGCATTCCAAGACAAAATAAAAGATTTCTATCAAAACACCTATCATAGGATGCATGCTACATACCATAAAGCATTACATTTAAGGGAGGAGAAGAGGGACATCCATCAAGAGTGTAAAGTTTCTTCTAATTCTCAGGAACAAAAGATACTGAAATAATATGAGCACATGATTGGATGTTTGCAGCCAGATGGTTTTAGTCAGCAGCTCTATGCTCAGGTGGAGGCTGGTGACAAGTGGTATCCCACAGGGGTCTGTTCTGGGACCAGTGCTATTCAACATTTTTATCAATGGCATAGACAGTGGGATAGAGTACACCCTCAGCAAGTAAGTGGTGCAGTTGACACAGTAGAAGGAAGGAATGACATCCAAAGGGTCCTGGGCAAGCATGAAAAGTGGGCCTATATGAACCAAATGAGATTCAGCAAGGCCAAGTGCAAGGAGTTGAACCTGAGTAGGGGCAATGACAGATACGTGTATAGACTGGGAGAAGAACTCATTGAGAGTAGCCCTGCAGAGTAGGAGTTGCTGGTTCTTGTGGATGAAAAAATTAACACAGGCTAGCAGTGTATACTTGCAACACAGAAGGCTGACTGTATCCTGGTCTGCATCAAAAAGAGGGGTGGCCAGAAGGGAGAGGGAGGTGACTGCTCCCCTCTACTCTGCTCTCATGAAGCCTCACTTTGAATACCACATACAGGTCTGGAGCCCCCAACACACAGAAAGACGTGAAGCTGTTGGAGTGGGTCCAGAGGAGGGCCATGAAGATGATAAGAGGGCTGGAGCACCTCTCTCAGACAGGCTGTGGGACTTGGGCTGCTTGTTCAGCCTGGAGAAGAAAAGGCTCTGGGAAGACCTCATTGTGGCCTTCCAGTACTTAAAAATTGAGTTCATAGTCACGAGGGAGATCGACTTTTTACATGAATGGACAGAGACAGGAGAAAGGGGAATGGTTTCAAAATAAAAGAATGGAGATTTAGAAAAGACAGCAGGGGGAAATTTTTCTCAGGTGGTGAGGCACTGACACAGGCTGCCCAGAGAAGCTGTGGATGCCCCATCCACCTGGACATGTTCAAGGCCAAGTTTGATGGGGTCCAGGGCAACCTGATCTAGTGCCTGATTTAGTGTTGTCAACGCTGCCCACAGCAGGGGGTCGGAGCACGTTGATCTTTAAGGTCTCTTCTAACCCAGTGACTCTGTATTTCTATGTCTGAACAATATTCAGTTATAAACATAATTAAGAGTATGTATCTGTTGAAATTAAGGTAAGAATAGAGAAAGGGAGGAGTGGTAGATAAATGTATACCAGAACTTCTGCTAGTTGCAGAGGTCACTAGTTCACCTTAAAGATTCCTTTGGCTGTGGTGAAGATCTTACTCTCTGCCTGTGGTTTTCTTGATACTACGTATGAGTGCCCACAGTGCACACGAAGCTATAGAGAAGAATATCACGAAGGGCAATACTGGGCAGTCTCTCCTCCCCAGGAATGATAACATCCTGAATCCTGCATTGTGTCCCATGCTCCTCAACTGAGCAACAATTGCCAGAATCACAGCAGGAATCCTACTGAGAAGGGAGCCCAAGGTAATGCAAAACGGAGAACTGAGAACAACAGTGTATCTGAAGCTCTATGAAACTCTGGCTATAAACTTTCATCTTCTTCATGATTTTGAGTAGTATATGTAAGCTTTCTTTTAAAGTCAAAGAAGGGACCAGTTTAGTCTTTTAAAACGCCATAAATAAATATGGTGTTCTTCTTATTCTGTGAGCTTGTGATCTGACCTGTGTCTTATAACAGAGTACTGACAAAAAACCTCCACTACATAGCAGTCTTAGTCCTCCTTCAGGGCAAATGATTTTTTATGAAAACTAAATAAAAGACAAAGAATCAAAGGGAAAGAATAAATTCCTATTGAAGTAAGAATATAGTTAATGAGGGTGGTATCTAAGAGAACACAATGTAATATAGCTCTCCTGTCATATTAAAAGCATTAGAAAAAGAGATGAAATAAGAGGAAATAAGCTTTAAAACTGAAATTCATGTTTTTAGCAAATGTCATAAATATTGAGCTATAGAAAACTGAGATAAAATATTACTTCTATGAGGTAACACATATTCCAGAGGAGAACTAGGAGTAGAAAGGAGTAGAATTTGAGCTGTTCGAGGGTCTTTACTGGGGGAAGAAAAAAAAAAAAAAAAGAATTAGATGATAGGTTTGATGAAAGCTGAGTAGGCTTTTTAATCAGCAATCTTGGACTGCTTTGAAGTGTATTTAGGCATGCTGTTATTTCAGCTTTAAAGTTCAAGTGCTTCCAACATTCCTCTTAATAGTAAAATTAATGAAGGCATTAGTCATTTTGAAAGTAAATTTGCAAAAAAAGAGCAAAACAGTGAGCTAGATTAGAGAAGACTCAAGGTTTTCTGATATGTTTTCAGACACCTTGCACAAGACTTTTTCCTATATTTGGTCTGTGGTTATGTCACTATGCAAATGCTTTTCATATGTGCCAATAGATAGCTGGTGAGACTGGAACTCATGCTTACAAATTGGAGAACCTAAATATACATGAGCTTAAGAACCATGACAGAGTTGAATGTGCACTTCGTTTAGTGATGCCATATGGAAGTACAGAAAACATAAGAGAAGCATAATGATCCTGCTTGTGATAAGCATGGGAAATAGAAATGCAACTTGACAACTGTAACAATTACAAAAGCAGCAAATGCTGTGGAAGGTATTGGACTCATATTCCTGTCTAGGAAGGAGACTAAACCTTAGTGAAATCCATCAAATTTTACAAAAATTTTATCTGAAACTGAATTTTTAGCATCACTACATCAGCTGGGCATTAGTACAGTACAATGCAAAATCAACAGTCCAGTACATAATTGGACATAATGCCTTTATGTATGCTATAAGACTGACCACACTATGTCACAATGTTTTGGCAGCTTTTTAAATAAAAGTTATATGCCAAAAATGTTATAGAATGTAACACAGAAAAATGAATACTAGCCATAGGAGAAATAAGTCAGAATGCATCTCCAAGCAATTCAGGACACATTCACAGATGAAAATGGAAAGCTGATCAAACAGGTAGAGGAAAAAAAACAGTAGAAGTACATTAAAAAAAAAACTTGTATACAAGAAGATGTGCTGTCTCGTCCCACTCAGTGGGTTTCGAGGGAGGTGAATCTTTTTCCATCTCCCGAGTCACGCCTCCCCTAACCAGCAAAGGGTCGCTACCGCGATGGAGTCATCGTGACTCAGAGGAATGATACACATCAATTTATTGAGAGCTTTCTTAACAACTAACAACAGCTACTTGGAGGTAAATTTGGCTAATTGGCTAATTACGATTAGTAAGCGTTACAGGTAATACAATTTTAGGCAGCGGCTACTACGAAGAGGAAAAGAATAAAAGAAGATGAAAAGATAGAAAACGGGGAGAGACAGACAGATTTACAAACACAGCAATGCAAAGCGGCTCACCACTCCTTGATCCAGCGATGTCTTCGTGTCAGGTGCTGATCTTCAGCAGTGATGAGTCGTCGGAGGTTGTGTTGTTCAGTTAATGACGACTAACAACGACAGTACAAAACTCGTATTTACAGTCCAAAGTGGCCGAGCCAGCTCTTTTGGAGTGACAGCTTTTTTGTTCCCGTCTTCCAGGCCTTGCAAATTTAAGTCAGCAGATAAGAGGAAGCGGGGAGACTCCAGCTTGTATCCTGTCTTCACAGGATATAATGGTATAATCTCCCAGTCTTCCATACCAAGCTGGAGTTATTTGCTCACAGGCCAAGTCTTCAGCCAATTAACACTCCTGAGCACTCCCTTTCGAAGGCAAACAGCTCCAAAGAAATGCTTTCAAATGTAAAATTGTCCACAAAGTGATGTTGGTGGCCTCATGCTGACTTGAGACACTCCTTACCAGTCTCAGACAGCTGCCCACGGCAAGAACTTTAGCTATTAACATTTAAACTACAAAACTGACTACTAAAGAAGCCCACGTGAAAGAGCAAAGTGTTCCATTTCCAAAACTCTGGAGATGAAGGACCCCACTGAACAGATCTGACTCACCACATTTGATATTCAGCTGATGATGTATTAGAAACATTATAAAATTCTATGTATTTCCTTTTAGGTTTACTTACAGAATACGTTGCGACATCCTAAAAGCTATTTTTAAAAGTTAATTCTAAATTTTAAAAAGTTTAATCTAAAACATTTGAAAAAAGTTTAGAGGGTACAATGGAAAGGACAGAGATGACGGGAACAGGCTGTTTTTACAGAAAATGTAATTTGCAACATTTAGGAGCAGTGAAGGTCTTGGCTCAAAGATACAAATAAACAAAAATAAATCTGAAAGAAAAAATTAAACATGAAAAAAATAAAAATATGTTAGTGAATTAGAAGTTAGCTTATTTGTCCAACAGAGAAGTTGCTCATCCATCTGCCTAGTACCTTACACAAAAACACATCTTTCATCCCAAAAACTGCACTCCACAGTGAGAAGGGAACAATACTAATTTCTTTACAGAGCTCACAAAGACCAGAAGAACCTCACTTAGGAGATCACATCCTCTATTTGCAGAATAATGTCATATTGTGTTAAACTATATTTATTTCAGAAAATACAATTGTGTTGACTCATTTATGTGACAAACCTTGCTAGAGGCTGGTGTTGCTCTGACTTTTGTAACTAACCAACCTAATTACCTAATGAATTGAAAAAAACTTTGCTGAAGCAATAGAATTTTACTCTAATAGCCAGCAAGAGAAAGAAAGATCAAGCAGTTATTCATAATACGTTGTTTAACCACATGTAGATGTAGTTGATACCTAAAGAACCGTAAGATCATTAAAAAAGTAAATGTCAAAATTTGACTACTGAAGAAGTTACAGTGACCCATTCTGCTGAAGTTTCTACAGTGGGGTTATTTAAACTTAGATACATTTGCAATAACTGAATGCCTCCTAATTTCTCTTCCTTGAATAACCTGTTTGGAGTGCCCTTTTAAATATACTACATAGATTCATAAAATCATAGGCTCATTCAGGTTGGAAATGACCACATTGTCTTCTGATTCATTTGCTTCTATCACTTACTGCATCTAAAAGTACAAAGGGAGTCAAACAGAACATTGGGCTTTGTACGTGCTTTTAGTCTTCAGTGAAGCTGAGATGTATTGAGGGCATGGCTCTGCCTTAGACAAGTATTTTCTGATCCAACAACATAGATATAACTGTTGTGATCTTGATAGGTTTGCTTAAGCATGTACTCAACATTTTGCAGTTATAAAGGAGCAAATTTTGAAAATACATGTCATACCTGTGTATACAACCATTGGAAAGTAAACCAGAAAAGCTTATTCAGTGAAAACTCTACTTTTTCAAATGCATATGCATGAACCTTTTTTCGGTGAAAGGGTATTTTTCCTGTACTTATACACTATATTCCATGAGGTAGAAATCCATCCATCCATCCATCCACCCATATATATCCGTGTGCGGTTGTTTTGTTTTTTTTTTTTGCTATAGATACTAATCATGATGAAGGTCTATTTTTAAATCTCCATTTCAATTTACAAAATATTAAAATGAGTTTAATAAAATGAGTTTAATAAAGTTGGCTTTAAATCACTATTTTGTAGACACAGAGGTAAAATTTACATTTTCAAAAAAAAAATGCATAATGGTACATTAAAACAATAAACATCAGAAGTCAATATTTTATTAAGTGTTATTATCTATTAAATACATTTTCAGGACAAAGGCTTTCATGGGATTTTTTTTTCTTTCATTCTTATTTGAAGCTTAGTAACGGTGAGCTAAATAGTTTGACAATAAATTCATGTGCCTGAGACCAGCAAATAATTAGCTTTCCCTCTGAGAGAGAATTGGAATTTACTTAACAAAGATATATCTGCTTTTCAGACTACCACAGACATTTGAGTTTCAGACATTTTTACAGAACTTTTCAACTCATCATGTAAGATGATGTGCCTCAGAGATATTTTGAGCAAAGACATTTGCTCAGAAATTTCTAAGAAAATCGTGTTCAAGAAATCAAGAGAACATTAGTAATATTTACTCTTATCTAGAAAATCATTGTTATTAATCCCTAATATCTCCCTAACATTTTTTTGTGATTTGAGTGGAAAATTTTTTTCCTATTCTACTTTTTAAAAAACTTTTTTTTTTTTTTTGTATTTCCCAATTATCTCTCAGTTTTCTCTGTCTTAATATTGTCTCAGTTCTGTAAGTGGTTCATGCTGAGGTTATTTAAGTTCCTACAAGGAGGTGGACCTTCATTAATTTGCCTTTATAGAATTGCATTTGTATTTACACTAATCCAATATGCTCTATGTATCCTACACATTTTTCTTAGAGAAGATATATAAACACTACAAATTAAAGAAAAATTAAATAGTTCTTCATTAAGGAAAGGAAAAAATACCACAGAAGATTATCTTACAGAATAAGATAAAAGCAGAGGCCTACATTTTTCTCAGTATGTCAGCTTCTTTGAGCAGTATTTTCAGCATATCAGGTCATTGGCAACATAGCTTTAAGCCTTGTGTTACATTTTGGAAGGTCATATGTTCAAGGAAGTTTTTGTGTCACTATAAGGTTCTATAGGAGAAAAACCCAGATACATAAGGATGACTGTATCCAACCACAATTTTGTGAATCTTGCTTCAGAACAGTTGGTACTCTCGCAGACATTCAGAGAGATCACCACTAAACAGAGTAGCATTGAAGCTTTTCAAACAATATTTTTGGACAATCTTTATACAAGTGTTCTGACCCTCTAATGTCATGTCTTCAAGCAATCTTATTGCTGCCCATGAATATGTTATCTTTTCTTGTTGCCTCTTCATTTTTATTTTTAATACAAGTTTCCATCTCAGTAGAATTCCCCATCTGCAAATTAAATACATTTTATGTCATAAGGAAGTAAGTATTATATTAAAATGTCATATTGATAGTTCACTGAACAGGAATGTCCAAATACAAAAGTACGGACTTTATTTATTCAGTATTCCTGGCTTTATTCCTCTGACTTAGCTATGTAGGTCAATATGGAGAATTGGTTTTCCATGATATTTTTTCTAGGGCAGATATCTATCCTCCCCTAATGTCAAAGATCAGTGACAGACCTGGAAGGTTAAATCCCAAGGTCTTTCAAAGCATCAGATGTACCTTTAAAGTTGAATAAATTTCTTATGTCTAAACTGTGAACTACTCTGACTCTTTAATTAGATTTGGGGACTATTCTGAGAAAAGGTCAGGAGAGGGAGACCTGTCCCATACATTTTTAGCAGACTATTAATTTGTATAGGTTATTGTGGAAAGTTTCCTGTGCTGTGGTATTCCCATTGAATAAAAAAATCTATAAAGACACTCAATATCCCGGAACAGACTTCATTTGCTTAGCTTAGTTTGCTGGCAAAAGAAATTAAAAATCAAGGATTTTAGAGGGAACGGAATAATTAAAATGCAATGGCCAAAATCCTGCATACTGTATAAATCAGAAGGTTCAAAATCTCTAGCGTTTAACTCATTCTACACTTCTCTAGCACCATCAGTTATTTTTTTAAAACTTTTATTTAAAACAAAAAGCACATTTTTATGAATACTGCATGATAAAAAAATGCCAACTTCTTAACAGCAAGGCAGAAACTTTAATGGTTAAGAATGGGAAATTCTAAAATACCTATTTGTTAAAAAGTAGTTGAAGACTAAGTATTTACTTTTAGTTGTCTTGTCTAGGCTTCATATTAACTCAAATTCATATATCAGTTCCTACCCTGGATTTCTTTAAGGTAGATTTACATGATCTCTTCTAACGTAGAAAATACAAAATTTATCTTGTTTTAAATTTTTAAGGTTATGTTTATAATCAATGTGAAATAAGAAATAGCAATTGTGACAACTATGAAGAAGAAACACAGTCAGATCCACTTCTGTCTCAAAGATATAGTCGATTACTTTTGTAGTCATTTATACCTTAAAAAAAAACATATAATAAAAAAGGCTATGGAGCCAACAATTTTATTGTGATAGCATTTTGCAGAGGGCTAAGTGATTTCACATATGCAGAAGAACAAGTAAGCTCTGAAATTTTCTCTATTCATGGTTCTCCTTGCATATGCTCTCTCCTGCATATTCATTATTGACCATCAGCATCATCAAGATGGTTAATTTTAACTGACCTGATGTGGAAATTCATAGGTTCTTCTGACAAAAAACTGTAGGGAAAAATAGAAAAGAAAAACAAACATCAGAAGCTGCTGTTAATCCTTCTACTTCACTTGCTACAAATAAAGAATGGGTAAAGCATTGTAGTTTCAAAGCATTGTAGTTTTAAAGCATTGTAGCAGAAACCTGACAGGGCATACATGATGTTTAAGTCAATTACCTAGTTTGCATTGCTCACCAGTCCTTCAGTTTTTGCTGCCTCTTCTTGATCTAAGATGGCAGAAGATGTTAACGTGTGCTGTGTTCTGAGCAGATAACAATGTGTAGTTCAAGCTGCCTGCTGACATGCTGCAGTCATTTCAGTTCTCATCAACTGAAGCCTCAGTTCTCAGCTAATCCAGTCAATAATTCACGAAGAAAATTTATTATGATGCACTAGGCATGGACTGAAAACATGATTATACACCCACATATGAATAACAAAGAAGTTTGATCAGTTAGGCATGTCTGCTAATTCTAAATAGATCATACTTTTCTGAAATCTGAAGCATTTTTCTGAGGCTTTGTCATTTTTATATTTATTTTTTAAAGTTACCTAATTCACTGCAGTTAGTTTTTATGTTTGTTCTAAGGTCCTACTAGTTTATCTAGGAAAATAAGTTTTGGTAACCCCTACATTTTGCTAGGGAAAAGCTAATTATACACCTCAGTTTTTATATGATCTTAATTAACATAGTGCCTCAATATCTTAACTTCTTTAATAGATTTAGCCTATAACACATCTCAGAAACTGGAATAACTTTTTAGTTAATAGGCTAATAGAAGTGACTTGCCTTAAGTCATCGATGACTTACCCAGACAGTGGTGGTCAATGGCTCAATGTCCAGATGGAGGTAAGTGACAAGTGGAGTCCCTCAGGAATCAGTAGTGGGAGTGATGCTTTTTAAAATCTTCATCAATGACATCAACAATGAGATCGAGTGGCACCAAGCTGTGTGGTGCAGTCAACATGCCTGAGGGATGGGATGTCATCCAGAGAGACACTGACAGGCTCAAGCAGGCCCAGGTGAACCTGATGAGGTTGAACAAATCCAAGGGGAACATCTTGTACCTGAGTCGTGGCAACCCTCACTATCAATACAAGCTGGGAGATTAAAGGATAGAGCACAGCTCTGCTGAAAAGGACTTGAGGATACTGGTAGATGGGAAGCAGGACATAAGCCAGCAATGTGCCCTTGCAGACCAGAAAGCCAACTGTATCATGGGCTGCATCAAAAGATGTGTGAACAGCAGGGTGAAGGAAGTGATCCTGCCCCTCTACTCTGTGCTGATGAGGATTCACCTGGAGTACAGTGTCCAGAGGTGGAGTCCTTAGTACAGGAGAGACATAGACCTGTTGGAGCACATCCAGAGGAGGACCACAGAAATGATCCAAGGGATGGAACAGCTATCCTATGAGGACTGGCTAAGAGAGCTGGGGCTGTTCAGCATGGAGAAGAGAAGGCTCTGAGGAGATCTGAGAGCTGCCTTTCAGTATCTAAAAGGAGGCTGTAAGAAAGAAGGGGGCAGACTCTTTAGCAGGGTGTGTGGTGACAGGAAAAGGGGAAATGATTTCAAACTAAAAGAGGGAATATTTAGACTGGGTATAAGGGAGAAGTTTTTTACAATAAGTGTAGTAAAGCACTCAAGTTGCCCATATAGATGCTGGCTGCCCCATCCATGGAGACATTCAAAGTCAGGCTGGACGGATGTCTGAGTATCCTGATCTAGCTGTGGATGTCCCTGTTCATTGCAGGGGAGTTGGACTAGATGACCTTTGAATGCTCCTTCCAACTCAGACAATTCTATGACTATACTGAAAGTCACATTAAGAAAGTTGTTAGTGAACAGTTAACTGTATTTGACCAGGCAACCTCAGGCAAACACATGAAACATTAGGCTAGAGTCTGCCTCTGAAAGAAAGAAAAAAGATATTTTCATAGCATATTTTGATCTAACAATGTCTAATGCAATTATTCTCATTCATGTGAGATATTCCCTTAATAAATGGCTAAGGATCATGATGTTGAAAAATTGTTAAGACATCCGAGAAAGTCAAAGTACAACTTCTGTCAGTTTGCCTAGGCCTACAGTAAAAAACTGGTGTAAAATGCTCATGTGATGAATGCAGGAGAGCAATTGCAACTCCAGGACATTCTAAATGATTTAAATGTAGTAGAGAAGAAAAAATAACTAATCCAGACAATAGTTACACTTTTTTCTACAGTCTGTAACATTACATTGTAAATAAGTCACTGTATGAACACTAACCAGAGATGTAGATTAAAAAATATCTTTATTTGAAAAAACACATAAGTAGCAAAACAGTTTTTGAATTGAGATTTTATGTTTGGATTTTTTACTTTTTAATTTTACTTATATTAATTGTAGACTTATGCTCTGAAAGTAAGGAACAATTGTACATATAATTATATCATCTGGCTCTGATTTTAGGCATAACAGTAAGAAAATCCCCAAAATTAATTTTTGGGAGCTGTATGACAGCCTCCTTGTATCGCAAGATTAAAACTCATGAAGTTTTTCCTTTGGATTTAAAACCTAAAAATATGCATTTACACATGGAGTAGAATGCCTTTCCTGGTTGTTGATGACAAACTGGGATAACTAGAGTATCTTTTACAGGATAAGATTTTTTTTTCCCAATAAATCTGTTTATAGATGAATTTAAATGCCTCCCAAATTCCCCTCCTGAAATGAAACAAAAAACACTAACTTTGAAATATTTGTAGATTCTGCTGTAATGCAAATTTATGATTCACAAGGGATATAGTTTTATTGTCCATGTTACCAATATGGAAACTCTTCAGATGTCAACTCACATTCTCTGTAATACTGAAAAAAACCTGACAGTTCTGACTTCAGTGCTGCAAAACATTCAAAATATTAATAAAACACCTAAATAGACAATTAACTCACCACTGGGTAAAAAAGCAAGAAATAAAATCTCCAACTGGTACAACTCCCTTAGCACAACCTTCTCCTTAGCAGATTCTCACCACAGAGAGATACAGAAAATTACTTCTGAGCCATACATAATAGAAAACCAAGGGTCACAAACTGAAAGAAGCAAATATAAGTCACAACATGCAATGGAAGCTATGAAATGAGTGACAGTACAATTAACATGACAGAGAGAAGATGGAAACTTGTCAGAAATTGCTGCATGGCTGGTCAAATTTGATGGGAGTGTGGAATTGATTTCTTCACGCTATCTATTAGAAAAAGATTTCAATCAAAAAGTGAGGGAATGAAACATGAGTGTGTATGCACTTATTCCGGTGCGTACTTGTGTGTGTGAGTCCTTCTACAGAGACTGATAGCACAAGAAGAACCTGAGCAAATCTGTTAGATCATGCAGACTACAAAAAGTGTTCTACTGCTGATCTTGTGAAAAAAAAATTGATTGCAGGAATGCTGTAATGCTAACTTTGGACTAACTTCTGGCAGTTGAAAGATGGTTTCTGACATGATTATGAAGAAGTTCCAGAGTTAACAGGAGATAAAAGGTCTTCGGGCATTGGGAAGGTTGGCTGAGGAGGGATGTATCAGTAACAATTCACTTTGGGACTGCTGGAAAGGAACTGGACCCGTAAAGATGGAGATAGGAAGTTACTTTTGCCTGTGCTGTGAATCTGAAGATGTTAGTTACTCTAATTAAAAAACAAACAAACAAACAAACAAAAAAACTCTCTCACAAAATAAATCAAGCTGCTGTATTTTCCATAGTGAAAAGTGATATTTCTAGCCCTCGTTGTCTACTGGAAACCTGCAGGGAAATAGAAAGCAAAAAGCCTTAAATGAGCAACTGTAGACATTTGTTAGATAGAACATCTTTACTGAAGTTTCATTAGGGAGGGCACATGCACTAACATGTATGAAAAAAATGACAGTTCCAAGAATTAGCGTGGACTGAATTTCTACACCCTTCAGACTCTATCAGTTCATAGAGACTATCAGATCAAACTTCACTGGAGTAAAACTCACTTGCTCTTTATCCAACTTGCAAAAGAAATGAGTGAATATTTCACATTGGGACTAGCTGCAATACTGAATGTATTCAGCAAGAATCAACTTCTTGTGGTTGTCTAATCTGTACCAGGTCAGCTATGAGATGGAAGACAACATACTCTCTGGAATTACTGGTAACTGAAAGAAAGTGATAAAGAAAATGACTACTCATTAGATTAGAAAATATTGAGCCCACTAGCTCGTGGTTGAATGCCTTGCTTAATGCTCTCAATTGAAGAAGAGAGAAAATGAATGAATGAGTTCATACATATTTATTCTTTGAAACTTAGGGCAAGGAGATTCACTCTGTCATAACTGAATATATATATATACATATATCTTCCAGATTTCAAAAAAATATCCTAATTTGTGGTAAAGGAGAATAAGGATTGAAATAAGAATTGCAAATAGATGCCACCTCATACCATGTAAATATCATCCATTTTATCCAAAGGATTGTGTGTATGATAGCAATATTTTCTTAAAAGCTCCCAGAAATAACTAATATGATATAATTAAACAGTTTATAAAACAACAAAATCAACCAGCAAAAGAAAATCAGAAAGAAACAAGACATTCCGTATATTAAGAGGTAAAAATAAGAGTCAGGTTAGAGCAACACTTTTGAATTTGACTGAGTACATCTTAACACCAGCTTGTTTTTTCCAGTGCTCACTTTCAATTCATTGTGGGTTTGGTTTTACTTCATTTTCTTGCCTTGTCTGTTTTTTTTTGTTTGTTGGTTGGTTTATAGAGCAGAAAGTGCATGTTATGCTTTGATGTGAATTATTATACTCAGGATGTACAGTTCAGCTTCACCTAAATGGCGCCGTATTTCTACAAGTCAAATAAATTGCAGTTTGGTGTTTCTTTTTTCTGTTCTGTCCAGGAGTACAGTAAGAAGCTACTGTATTTCTTCCTTAAATTTTCAGAAGCGGGTTACATGCTTCCAATCTGTTCTTGCACTTACTCATTTTAAATCTTGTAGGAAATGAATTTTTGTATTTAAAGAAATGTTAACAGAAAATATCTAGTATACTTGTTGCTGTTTTAGAGGTGTGTTTCCTAACATTTTTTAATGAAGCCGTATTCTTAAGATACGGAATTTATGAGGTGCAGGACAGGGAAATTTCTGTTTGCTATCTAAGACTTTTACAGCATTCAATTTAACTGTAGTTGGAAAATTTTGCATGGTTTCCTGACAATACAATGAGGTTGTGCTGCTGGCTTTTGGGAAGAATTGCTGCTCATATTTGAATACAGGTACAAAATGCAGCTCTGCACTTTATACATAAACTGCATGAACTCTTGTGCACAGTCTTCTTTCTAACTGGATCATCAGTATCCAAGAAAACACCATAACCAATTAAATGCACATAAGAAGGGCTGAATGGTTATGGTAACTGCAATGTCTTCGTACCTCCATGAAGAGTTCTCTAATTTGTTGACAGAAAAAAACAACTATAAATCCTATATAATTATAGCCATCAGATACAACAACTTACATCGAATTATATTCTTAACAATCATTTGAAATATAGCCTATTTTAAATATTTCAATTAATTTAATGGAAAGATGTAATTTCCTGCATAATTTATTCTAAAAATCCTTTGAGGTGAAGAACTGACTGACATACATGCTGAATTTACTAAAGGATCCTGCTTTAATTCTCTTGAATTCATAAAGTAATTAATGGGTTCACCACAAAATACTCAGAAAAAGCATTCCCTGAATGAAGAGTAAAAGTTTCTTACTTTTTAAAATAGAAATCAATATTTTTTTTCAGTTACAGATCAGATTGGAAAGTGTAGAGCAGCTTTGTTGTTGTTGTTTTGATTTTGCTTTGTTTGTTATCTTTGTAATATATAGGCAACTTACAAAAATAGCATAACAAAGTGACTGCAGTAGAGCTATAGCCAGCACCAATGCACACAAATTTTCATGACCCAAATGGCCACAGAAAATTGTTAGTAATGTGGATGTTACAAAAAGATGACTTTCCCAAACTTAAATCTGAATAAGGCTGTCCTGCAAATACTCTGTTTTCAAAAGCTGAAACAAATATGTGTCTGTTTCCTGAAGATTAAGCAAGATGTAAAGTTGCAGGTGAAGTCTGAATTCAAAAAGAAAAGCAAAAATCTTTTACCAGATCAATGGCAAGTATGTCACTCATCAGCCAGAGAGCTGACAAATAAAACTATTCAAACTATCCTTTCTTCTGTAACCAAGAAATATCTCAGAGGTTGTCCCATCTTTGTTATTCCAGACAACCCTACTGGCATAATCAGATTTCCTTTAACTTTGCAAAGACATGCCATGGGGTGAAAGTGTGGTGTTGTATGAAGCAGGGAGATGGTTGAGTCACCGTCCCTGGAGGTGTTCAAGAAACATTTAGATATAGCGTTGAGAGACATGGTTTAGTGGGGTTACTGGTGGTAGGTGGATGGTTGGACTGGATGATCTTGTAGGTCTTTTCCAACCTAGCTAATTCTATGATTCTATGAATTCTATACAGACACACACATTCACTCCAGCCATTTGCTTGTCTCTTATTTTCATCAGATGAAATTTTCAGTTGCTCTTTCTGTATGAAGGGTAGACTTCATAGTGCTTTGTAGAAGTTTCTGTACTTTGAGTTCAGATCTTTGAATCTGAATCTTACTCTGTATTAGGTCTTAGTGCTGACCCAAGACACAAAGAAACTGGCTTACTTAGCTTATAAACTCACAAGTGTAATAGATTTACTTCAGCAATGAGTATTGTTCCTACATCAAATTTACACACGAAGCATTGAAAATAGGAAATCACAATCTCCTGACACTTCAGAGGAGAGGAAAAGAAAAACAAAACAACAAAAATATTCAAGTAATTTCACTTCATTTGAAAAATAAATTGTTAAAAAAATTTCTTTCAGATGTAAATAGTTTCATAAGACTAATAAGAGATAACCACTTCAAAATGAACAAGAACAGGATGAACGTTGTCACCTCTCATTTTTGATATCAACAAATAAAGCTGAATGGAAGCTTGCAGATCATCCCATATCTGTGGTCTAACATATACCAACCATTCAAACCTCTGTTTTTTTTATTAGCTATCCAAAATGCAGTCAGGATGGATTTGAGTACTGCACGTATTCAGCCTGATCCTGGGTAGAGTGTCACAATGACTTTTGCCAGGCCCAAAGAAGGGCAACAAGGCTTGTGAAGGTCTTGAAGAATATGCCCTATGAGAAGAGACTAAAGGAACTGGGGCTGTTTAGTCTGGGGAAGAGGAGGCTGAGGGGAGACCTTATTGCTCTCTTCAAATACCTGAAAGGTGATTGCATTGAGAGCGGGGTTGGTCTCTTCTCATTGGTGACAGGACAAAGGGGAAATGGCCTCAAGCTGTGCCAGGGGAGGTTAAGGTTGGATATCAGGAAAAACTTCTTTACAGAAAGGATTTTTAAGCACTGGAACAGGCTGCCCAGGGAGTTGGTTGAGTCACCATCCCTGAATGTGTTTAAAAACCATTTGGATGTGGTGCTCAGGGACATGATTTAGCAGTAAGTTGTTAGAGTTAGGGTAGTATGGTTAGGTTGTGGTTGGACTTGATGATCTTGAAGGTCCTTTCCAACCTGAGCAATTCTATGATTCTATGATTCTAACGTATTCCCAATCTAATGTTATTCCTCTGAATGGTTTTTAGAAGTCAAACGTGAGACAAGCTCATATGGCATGTGTGTGAGTTTGTGATTTGAAGACTAGCTGGCATTATGGTGCAGTGTTGTGAAGACTTTGAGATGGAGGTCTCCAGTTGACATACAGTCAATAAATGGTGGTCTTAAGACCTGCTGTACTCAAAAGTGGATTTTATTATCAATTGTAAATGTGTTCTTTGAGCTACAACTTGGATTTTTTCAGATGAAATGTATTCAGATCAAAGCAGTTGTTATGACCAGGAGCAAGGAACACCATCCTTCCAACTACCTCCCATTTTTCCTCCAGACATCATTAAAAATGTAAACTTTGATCAGACATCTCATTTCATACTCAGCTGCTCATCCACTCTTTCGATGGCTGCACCAAAGAGAGATTTACTCATGCTTTTTCCAACTGTCACATTGCGTAGCAAGACTGACAGGCAGAACTGGACACCATCCTTTTTTTATCTACTGGACCTTGACAGACATTCTCACCATGGCTTCTCTCTCCAGAGGAGAGAAAAGAAATGTCTGAGCACTAGCAATCAGCAGCAGCTCTTAGTTCAAAGGATTCAGAGTTTTCTAACTTGTGAAGTACCTGTGTCCCTAGATGACTACAGACTGTCATTCTTGCAGTCCTAGCAACTTGCAGGGCCCTTAGAAGAGTTCCATGACAGCTGGGGGACATAGCTATGTGCCTGTTGAGGAATCATTCCATACAGAGAAAGCATATCCTGCTCTCTTTGAATCTTTTTTTTTGGACAATACGTTCTTTCTCAGTATTTGCAATAGAACATCTGTCTTCCAAGCTGTAAAGGTTTCATATCATCATGAGTTTGGGAGCCTTTTGTGTAATAATGTATGTGGGAAAGACTGGATTCAGCTAAATAAAGTGCACACCCATCTCTTGGTCTATAGTTTTGATTGCCTAGCCTGAAGAAGCACTGTGACTGCTCAGTCTGAAACTGCTGGATAGTAATTTAATCTGAGGGTTAGAAAATGAATAAAAATCTCTATCATTGATTAATTTAAATGATCAGACTTTTTAAAATCAGACTTACATCTATGTTTTTACAAACAAAAAAATAACAAATAAAAACTAACTAAGAAAAAATCTTTTTTTAAATTTAAATAGCAACTTCTGGAAAGGAAGTGCTGGCCAAAAGAAAAATCACCCAAAACCTTACGCTAAATTTAAATGTCTGGTTTTAAATTGTTTATAATATAGCATATTTTGGGAAGGTGAGGTTGGTGTAACTTTAAAAAAAATCCTGATAATTAATTTTTGATTAATAAAGAAAGGAAATTTTCAGTTTTGAGAAAGAAAACTTTCAGCATTATTGAAAGAAAAACTTTGAATAACTAGAAATGACTTCAAATATTTTTTTTCCAAAGGAAAATCACACTTGTTTATTTCTCAACAAACTAAATGGAAATGTGACAGCCCTTCTTTTTGTTCTGCCAGAGTTCAGCGTTTTGTACTGGGTAAAGAAGAGAGATTAAAAGTTGGTAGCACCACTTTAAAATCCAAATTGATATATGAATAGCAGAGTTTTCCTGAGGAGAATTTTATTCCAAAGTTTACCCTTAGGCTGAGCTGAGTGTTCGTTGGAGCTTGAAACCTGCAGAGAAAATCCAGCACTGTGTATATATATATGCCAATTTTCAGCAAATTGTTTTAAAAAATGACAAACAGAATGAATACCAGATGTTTTAAAGCAATTGCTTTTTGAGACTTAGTGTTAATAGAAGCCCAAAGCTCAAGGTAATATCTGAAGTAAACAGAGTTATGCCAGTAGAAAGCAATGCTTCATTTTTAATAAAATTCTGTGCTTTATGTAAACGTACAAAGAAAATGAAGTATTTTATACTGCCTTATCTATCAAGGTATCCTTATTACACTAGATTGTACTTAATTAGTAGTAATTAGAGGTTCTTAAGTTCCCCTGCATTTTATTTGGACCTTTTAGAGTAGTTCATTATTTCATAGAATATGAATACTTCGTGTACAACACCGCACTTTTGCTTTCCTACACAAACAAATGAGAATCAGTAAAAAATCAATACTTCAGAGGGATACGTGGTAAATGAAGAAAACAGACCAGTGCTTCTTTTTAATTTTTTTTTCTAGAAGACAGTCCAATCTTCTAGACTTCTAAAGAACCTGAAAGCAATCTCAAAATTTATTATAACTTGTACTAGAAATGAGTTTCTTCCCTTACCTACTGGGCCCAAATAATAGGTTTAATAGGTTTAGTCTCAGGCAAAAACATATCTTTCACAGACTGTGACTATAATCAAGGTTTTATCAGAGATATTTTAGGTTCTTTATATTGTAAATGTGCTTAATCCATTAGGCTGATTATGCAAAGCATAATCCAGGGCCAGTCTTTAGAAGTTCATTTTATAAATGGAACATGGCTATCTCAGTTTTAAAGATTTGTTAAAAATGATTGTCTGTTACACTCATTTTGGCACATCTCTGATGGGAAATGTAAATGGAGTTGATAATGATTGCAGAATGTCGGGAAACTGCAGGAGGCTTTTTATTAACTTTAATAAGTTATACTACCTATAGATGGGCCAGTGTGGTATCCTCATTCTTTCTTAATATTGGAAAAAAGATAAACTTTTAGAACAAAGATATATTGATGGATTTTTTCCTTTCAAAAAGAAAAACAAAAACAACGTCCTCTAGATTTTCATTTATTAAAAAGTAGTCTGTTCAAACTTTCACAATTGGAATATCTATCTGAGCACTGATGAAGACAAGAATACTTCATATAAAAATATAATGCAAATAATAAAATTATATGCTTTTAAATCTATAGAAATAAGCATGAAATATGGTTGATCTAAGGAGCAAATCCTCCTTGAGTACTTTCAGGATATACTGCAGTACTCATTTCCTTCTTCCCCTCATCCACAAAACACAACTCTACAATACACATAAGAAAACTGTGAGTATTTGGAAACAAGAAAAATTATTGGACAATGGCATGAGCATAAAGTGTAATTCATTTTGCATGGAAGAGATGTTCCTGTGGTAAGATTATTCTACTAACATTTTTTTAAAATTCTACAAGAGACACGAATTTCTTTTGCTGTTGCATTTTTGTGTAATGTTGTTTCAGACATTTTGGGTGTAAAATAACATAATTTTTGGGACAGTGAATAAAGCAAAATAATTATTCTGAGTGAACGTACAAAGCTGCTTCTACACTTCAGTATTTAGTCAACTCATCATACTAGAATATTTAGAATATATGTAATAAAATCTATGGATACTTTTGTCTATGATATATGCAATAGATTGGTCTGAAATGATGAGTCTAATCTCAAGGTGTTATCTCTGCCAGTGCAATTAAAATAAAAATCATATTCATGACCTGGATAACAGTCTATAAAAAACAAACATTCTTAAAATTTAAAAAAGGTCTGGTTTACTGTTTTGTCTGAAAAGGGAGACTCCCCAAACCATGTCAGTAAGGAGCCTATGTGCAGATGAATCCATTTCTAGTTCCAGACTTGGTCAATGATTTATGTGCACAGTCAATCTAAAATATAATATTAGCAAAGCTAGTGAAGCATAAACTACTAGTCAGTTATTAAGGATCTATATCAGCAAGGCATCCTGACATCATTGTGCAAGGGATCTCTACAGCAGGAGTAAAATTGAGATCCTGTCATGCAGCCTGCTGCCATGCAGGAGAACTCAGTGGGCTCTTGGGCTTTTCACTATTTATGGAGTAAGATGATTGGCTCAAAGTCACAGTTTCGGCACATGGCTGACTTGGCCTTCAGCTGTTGAACCAGGTGTTTCCTATCGATTCTTTGAGCACTCAGTTGGAGACAGTATGGGCATAATGGCCAGGCTGAAGGAAGAAGTTGAAGGGGAGAGTATACCATAACAAGGGCATGGCTTTCCCCTTCGCAGGTTCAGACAGTAGCAAAACTGAGTACATATCTCAGAGAAACACAGAAACACACAGACAGACAGAACACTGATCCCATGAGTCATGCAGCCTGCCCTGTGGATATAGACAGCCAAGTCCCCTTCTCTCTATCTGGCAGAGACAGATGTAAAGGCACACACACATATGGAGCACTCTCCACGTTCAGAAGCATAGGCACATTTGCAGATTCTTGAGTACCAACATGGCCTCTCTGTCTGTTCAGCAGTCCCACCTGGACCCTTTGGCACACCTGCAGAGACCTCTTTCCTACTTGATACCAGCTGGTAGTGCTGGGCCTGATGCACTACTCCAGGGTATGGTTGTCCCTTTTGGTTGCTTGAGCACACTGCTGATTCACGTTCGACCTGACACTGAACAGAACACCCAGGTCCCTTTCTGCAGGGCTGCTCTCCAGTATCTCATCCCTTAGTCTGTATACAAATATCCAAGTTTAACCTGTCCCAAGTGCAACATCTGGCACTTTAACCTTCATGTGATTGGTGATCACCCCACCCTCTAATTTGCCAAGATCTCTCTCACTCCAGTAGTTGGCGCTGAGACCCCTCACTTGCATCAGTAGCTGGCAGCACACTCTGCAGGGCCTAAAAACCTTGGCCTGTTTCCAGTATCTGGCACCATTTCACTCACAGATACACTGATCCCACCAGTAGCTGACGTGTAGTTCTTGCAGCATACACACACACAGAGGAGAGCGTGAATGTACCGGGAGAGAGTTAAGAAAAGATTTAATGAGAGTATATAAGAAGACAGGAGAGGCTGAAATCATCAGGAGCAGGGCTTGGCCAGACAAGCTCACTGAATGGCACTGTTTTACACACAAAAATCCTTCTATATTCTTCTCAGGCTATCCCTCCTCTTTGTTCCTTCTGCTCCTCCTTCTCTCTGCACACCCCTTCTGGATTTGCAAAGCTCTGCAGCTTCCAGCATTCCTCCCAGTCCAGTGTCCTTCCCAGTTCACAATCTTACCAGATCCTTCCTGTAAGTTTTGTCTGTAGCTTGATAGCCCACCAATTAATGAGAGTGTGGTTTTTATATCTGGTCATTGTCTCCCAGTGTAGAATTTCTCAGTCAGATACCTCTGCTGGAATCGACATTCTCACATCTCACATGCCCTCATGAATTAGTGTGACTGACCAGAGTTGGTTCCCACCACTGCCTCCCTTTCTTAATATCCCTCGTTGCCTTCAAAAAGGTCCTTGACCAGATACTCTTAAAGGAGCAAATATTCTCCTACATACAGTAAACAGGGTCTAAAGCATTTGACTGAAATTTAGAAGAAAGAGGAAAATTATACCATGTAGCTTTTATAGTTTGGAACTGTTGAATTTTTCATAAATTGTCTTTTACTGTGTTCCAGGCATGGAACAACAAATGGTTCATGAAATTCAGGATGATCTTTAAATTTGTCTTTGATCATTCTCATGAAAAGAAATGTAACAGATCATCCACTCAGATTTAAAAAATATAAAAATAAATGGAAGAATGTTGGATGATCTCACATCTATCCAAAACACTGGGACAGATCATGCTCATTTCTCTATTCACATATACAATCAGATCTCCCTCCAGATTAAACCTCTCAGCAGTACTGCCTTCTTGTGTATATCACTTTCTTATCCTTGGCTCTGTGTTTTTAAAATCTGCATGTGATAAAGAGTGAAGATAAAAGTGAAACACAGGAAAGCTTACAGATTTGTAAATCCTGCAGTAACGGACTACTCAGAATTTAGAGACATATTATTATTGCTATTATTTAGCTCATCATTGTTATGATTCTTACTGTTATTACTATTTTGGTCAGAATCAATCTATGCTTAGCCATTACTTATAGATCGTCTGTTCTTTTAAGTTCATTAGTTAAGAATTATGGAAGTCTAAAGTGCTTTTATTTGTGCTGATAGATTTGAACTTATTTGATATTCTGGGCCTCTAAGGAGAAAGATTTTTGCTTTGTTATTTATAAAAGTTGCCTTTCTTCTCTCCTCCCTTCCATCACACCATGTACAACTTACACTGATCTGACAGACTCATCCACCATCTGTCCTACTGGACTTTAAAAACATGAAAAAGCAAAACACCTCAGAAAAACAGGGTCATAAGGTTATTTTAGTGTACTGGAGACTCATGGCATGGAAGTAAGTTTCTCCAAAGCCTTATAGATTAAACTTTCATTACTCATTTGTTCTCTGTAGATACTTCCAAGTCCTGTACTCCCAAGACAAGCAGCAAGAAACAATACAGTTAAAAATGTGCTGACAGATTAAAAAAAAAGTAGGAACCTCTTTTTCTTCCACTCCCTGTTCTGTTATTGAACACAAGCAAGAGTAGACAGCATGAGAGTTTCAAGGATGAAAACATGTTCTGTCTCTGATCAGACACCTCTCTTTGTGATGTTTATGCTATTTAAGGGATTAACATTTTCAAATTTAACTCTCTATCAAATGTGAAATAAAATAGAGCAACATACTCAAAGTGTCTTCGGCAGCGCTTCGTTCATTTTTACGTACTCATTGCATTCATGTGTTTGGAAGTCCTTCAGAACTTCTCAGAAACAGTGTTTTTCAAAAGTATCTTTTCAGCAGCTTCAGTTGCATGATGAGTGCAAAATCAGGCAGTCCTTCTACATCTTTTTCTCTTTCTTTCTCCACATTAAGACCTCCTTTCTTTCCAGAACATTTTGATCACTATTCAGTTTATTCTTGGCATTTGCAAAAGCACAATAATCTCTTGCTGTACCTCTTTTCTTTCCTGTTCATTGAGCTAGTAAGTTTGCCAGTCTTCCAGATACAGGACTTTCATATTTTGTCTGGCAGAAAAATCTTCAGAGATAGGATACAGGACATACGTACAATCCTTGCTATTTGTCCATCTTCCTATTGCTAGCTATAGATCCTACAGCTCTAGAGTACTGACATTTTTTGTCTGTAACAGGGCATATATTCATAGTGAAGTGTATATTTCTATCATATATTCTTGATATCAGGAAGCTATAACAGCAGGTAATTTGATTCACTGACTGCATGGGACTACACACAGCTAATACTCACCATGGATACGACTATCAGATTACAAGTGGGAAAGAACTTACAGTCAAACACATACATTATTGGCTACCTCCATCACTGCCTAGTTTTTCTACGAAGAAGCTATAGCAGCTTCTCGAGTTCACTCTATTTGTTCAGTCATGTATTCTGGTTTTCTTGGTGAAATTATTTTGCTCTGCAGCAGTCTCATCTTTCTATCAAACAATGAGCATTTTTACCTGGAGTCCAAAAGATTTGTTGGAAAGTTGAGTTTATGAAGGGTAAAACAGTGAAGGCTGTCAATTTGATTAAGGTTCCAAAAGACCTATGAGTACAATTAAGTGTGTCTGTTTGCATCTCCCCACAAACAGACAACTCAAATACGGTGTTGCTAATAGTGTCAACCAGCTGATTCTTTGACCACACTCTAGAGTTGTTTTAGACCATACCAACTAAAATTTTTGGAGGCAAAGATTTGATCCCATTCCAGTGATCAATATAGTGGGTGGTATGGACAAGGCTATAACATTTCTACTGTTTTCCAATTTGTGTTGTACTCCATCACAATCCCATGATGTTTTGCAGATTCAATTATTCTCTTTTGAATGCCCAAGGGCATGAAATGTAAACATGCGGGTTCATATTTTTAAAAAACAACAAACTGGTGGACTGGAGCACAGCTCTGGTCTGCATTGTTTAATACACTAAGAAATGTAATAATTATAATAATAATAGCAACAACTGATTATCTTGGGCACCACATATGTCCCAGGGGAAATTCAGAGTTAGGCAGTGTGACTGCAGCCAGCATACACCCTGTGGACTCAAGACTACAGAACATTCCTTGGCATTTTATGTTTAACAGTGCTCATATGCTTATACCTACAGTCAGAATTGAGCATAGGGTCTAAGATCGGACCTCTGAGGCAGGAAATTGCTCGTTTTCAGGCTTTCTAAGCTCCCCATCAAATATATCATAAAACAGCAAAGGCTTCCTGGCATTCTGAGGTCTCTGTCACAAAACAAAACACAAAAAAAGGGAACCTTTTACCTAAAATATCTTTTTAAGCAAAGTATTCTATTTCCCCTATTCAGGAACTTCTAAAATACTGCACTGGTTTTTGATGTAGGTCCTTCTCCCTAATGAGTTGAAAAGGACCTGTATGGCTTACCTTTACCCATATAAGTACAGTACGGCTGGATATTTTGTCTTTGTATTTTGATTTCTTTGTATCTTTGTCTTTTCTTCCATGTTCCAAGAGATAAGTATTTACTTCCACATATACCAAAGTCAGTTTGCAATGAGAAATACCAAAACATTGCTATTGAGTAGTAATACTATTAGTTTTTCTTCAACAGTCACATCTATATTTCTGAGTCTTGGTATCTTGTCATTATACTCTGGAACGGCACCAGCCAGAATCTTGAGAGCATCATTTCCATCTCACTACTCCTCCTTTTTGTCTATTAAAAATTATTTGGCAATATTTTTATGATTCAGTAAGATTTATGTAGGACTTCAGCTCTGGTGACTGAACAAAATACTGCAGCTGTTTACACTACCACTGCAAATTTTTCAGCTCCATGAGATAAGTACAAGCTATATTATCTTGCTTGCACATACCGTTGTAGTAACTCCACAGTGTTCATCATACAGGTCTTTTCAGCAGTTTGTCAGCACAGGCCACTACAGAGAATGAGAATTATGCAGACCATCTGCAAGGTTTAAATCATTCCACACAGGTAATAAGGTTTTTAGAGAAGTTTATTTCCTATATCTTTACCGTTGTCTTTTAGAGCCGTTGCCTTATATGGTGGAAGGAGTCATCTTCTTAATCTGACTTCACCCTTAGATACACAAGATGTACAATTTTCCACAGTGACATGGAAAAAAGATTTATATAGCTCAGTCTTTGCTTTCCAGAAGTGGGCAGTGGCAGGAGATAACCAAAAGAATATTAGAAATTAAACATGTATAAAATATTTTCTTCACAAACCATCTTCTAGTTTAGGACTTTCTGAATCACATAATACAGTTGTTATTCATAAGGCTGCAGTTTTATTAAATGTAGGTGTTATTGCTGAGTTGTTTTAAATTGACCACAGTTCTTTACAGGTTTTGCTAAGTCAGCCTTCATTTAACGTACTAAGGTTCAAAGACTTTCAAGCAAAGAATTTTTAATATTAACTTAGGAGGATGTTGCCAGTCTTTAAAACTTCTGTAAATGATGACTGTTAAGTCTGATGAGATTTTCACAGATGCTGTGGGAGTACTTATTTATGTTTACTCTTTAGAGAATACCATGGTCAAAATACATATCTTTTTTTTTTTTCATAGAGATTGCATAGTTGAAATTGTTTAAAATCTTTGGAGATATTTTCATTGTACCTCAGAGGGATGACAGAAACTTGCAGTCTGCACTGCATTGTTATGCTATTGCCTTCAAGGCATGTTCTTGATTGTGAGATACTCTGCAGGGCTAAAACAAGTACTGGCAAATCTTGGAGACTACAAATGCCTACAAATTAGAAGACTCTCATATGCACTCAGGAGGCATCTGTTTTTGTTTTCTCTTGTAAAGGTCATCAAGGGATCATGCCATTTGAAGGTAAACAAACAAAACCTTTACTACATCAGACTTCAACACATGATGTGCAAAGGCTACTTCTCAGCTTCTTAAAACAGTCAATATATATTCTGAAGAAAGAAAGGATTGTTACTTGTAGCTACTATTTTTTGAAGGCAACCTTGGAACATTTATGGCTTAATCCATCCATTAGATTAATCACTGACATAAATCATTGATATTGTTTTCTAAAATCCTGTTAAATGTTTTCACAACTTCTGTGACATTAATAGCCTGAAATATGTACCATGGGTTAGAAAACACACAAGGCAAAAAAAAAAAAAAAAGCAAGCTAAAATATCAACTGCTGATCCCCAGTAGTTCCTCCAGGCCAGGTATTGGCAACAGGTGGCAAGCCAGCTCTGCAAGGGGCAACCATGGGTCCTGGTCCCACAACTGAAGGGAGCTGGGAGAAAGCAGTCACAAAGACCATCACCACATGTCCTTTTGGGAGTCACGGGGCTGGGGATGAGAGTATGCTTGGGGGCCCTGTGCTGTCCTTAAGAAATAATAAAGTCTCTCAGTAAATAATAAAGTCATGAAAGAATGAGCAGCACTAACAAAATGTCTTGAACTTTTTTTTCATTAAATCATTCAGGATTACATTTTTCTGTATTTATGAGCTCTTATTAAGGCATTAACTTGTTCCAAAATGTGGAAGAAATTTACAAAAATACAGGAAATAGAAAAGAAAGCTTTTTTGCTCTATTTAGTCACATAATATTTTTCATTCATTCACAGTACTGCAAATGTATATATTTTCAAAGAGACTTCAGGAAGTCACCCAGTCCACCCCTCCATGTCCTATGAGAGCGATAATTATATCCAGGGTTATTTTAATCTGGTTTATAAGACTACAGAAAGACCCTGTAGTCCTCTTAGATTACCTAAGCAAATGCTTCATTTTCCTTAGCTTGGTTTTATTTTGATGGCCTTTTATTCAGGATTCTGTCGTACTGAACATTCTAAATTCTCCTACTGTCCTACCATGGTTCCCTCAAACTGATCTTTTAATTTTCTTGCCTTACTCCAATACAAGTCTTTCAGTCTCCTTATCTTTTCTGTCACAAATTGTTTCTACCATCCTGAATTTGTGGTATTCACTTTATGAGGCAAAAGAAGGATAAGTCCTTAAACTGTTCACCACCAATCTCTCATTTAAAGCCTCTCAGTATTATCCTCCTTCACTTTCTTTATGAACTGTTTACATTTTACAGAAACTTTAATGCCTGAAACTAGATGCATTACTCAAGACTATCTCTCAGCAAGTGACAGACAGTGACTCAAAGTAGACAGGCATAATATTTTTTGACGTTTCACCCTTATCTCCTCTCTGAAGTTTAGTCATACAGCTCTAGGCTGTAAAAGTATATCCATTTTCTTTCCGGGTTCAAAAGTATTTTTTTTCTCTAAGTGTTGGAATACAAACAATTTTTTATTTATTTTTTCCTGTGTACAGCATCAAACCAGAGGAAACTCTATTTCAGCCATATGGATTTGAATCTCAGTGCCACTAGGGGTGTCCCAGAGCCTAATCTGGTGTTTTGAATGGTCTCTGCAGGAATGTGTGGGCATACAGCCTCCATCAAAGCTTTTTGAAGCAAGTCCCAAGTGACTGTCTCTCCTGAGAGATCCAAGTGCCAGATATATCTAGCTGTGTGAAAACTCAGCAGAAACTGTGTGAAACTCACCAAAACTCACCCCACCTCAAGTATTGTGTCCAGTTTTCGGCCCCTCACTGCAAGAAAGACACTGAGGCCCTGGAGTGTGTTCAGAGGAGGGCGACGAAGCTGGTGAGGGGTCTGGAGCACAGGCCTTATGAGGAGCGGCTGAGGGAGCTGGGATTGTTCAGCCTGGAGAAGAGGAGGCTCAGGGGAGACCTCATCGCTCTCTATAACTACCTGAAGGGAGGTTGTAGTGAGCTGGGGGTCGGCTTCTTCTCTCTTGTAACTAGTGACAGGACGAGGGGGAATGGCCTCAAGTTGCGCCAGGGGAGATTTAGGCTGGACATCAGGAAATACTACTTTTCTGAACAAGTGGTCAGGCACTGGAATGGGCTGCCCAAGGAGGTGGTTGAGTCACCGTCCCTGGAGGTGTTCAAGAAACATTTCGATGTGGCGTTGAGAGACATGGTTTAGTGAGGTTATTGGTGATAGGTGGATGGTTGGACTGGATGATCTTGTAGGTCTTTTCCAACCTGGCTAATTCTATGATTCTATGATTCTAAAGGGTGAAAGACTAAAAATATCAATTTGAAGCAGGGTATCTAGGCCAACAAACAAAAAACACTTTAAAATGGGATTTTCCACTTCTCAAAAAGCAATAGTAATAACTGAACATATATGAAGATAGATCAGGCTATGAAAGGATTATTAGTAGGGAAGTACCAAACAGATCTTTGAAGCATCTGACTATTTCATTTAACCTAGTTTCTTCCTCCCCAAATTCAGCTGAGATTATGACATGACATCTCTGGTAAATGGGGATGGATACACCAGGGAGCACCAGTAAGTACATATCCATTAGAAAATAGTGCAATGTGACACAGATTGGGGTGCAATATCAAAGCTGAAGGAAGAGTAAGACTCAGATGCCCTAATGTATGCCTATGTGTGACTTTTGTAGCTTTCACAGGTATTTTCTTCATAGACATATATCAAATATCAAATATTCAGGGAAAGTACACTTCCTGTAATTTTTTAGTTTCAATTATCAAGGAAATAAAAGTGTCAGAAAAAATAGTTGCAGATACTCAAATTATTTGAATATAATGTTGACCAGAGAAGGAGATACTGTTATTTGTAGAATTTGAAATATATCTTGATGATCTGGCTTTTCTTGTACTGGAAGAAACCTTCTTCTCCTCTTTATTTCTCTCTTATCACCCATAACTTGAAGCATAATCTTTATTAGCTGAATTGGTATTTAGGATGTTATACTGGCATCAGCAAAAATTGAGAATTCCTCATTTTCAGCTGTTGTGCTTTAGCCAGTTTCTTTGCCCAAATGCCACATAGAAGAATCATGAATCAGAAACCAGGGTCTCTAAATAGGGATCCAGAGGGAGGAAGAGATTAGTTCTCTCTGTTTTTTCAAAGGTATTGCTGACTACAACTGATTGAATTTTACACAACATATTCATTTTTCAGCATTTGTATCACTCTAGGTTTCATCAAACTGTATACTCACTAAAGTTTCGGCACTCTAGTCTGGAGTATTCAATCAATAACTTATTCAGCAATTCATGGTTGAAATTGTCTATGAGCTACTTTTAAAAGCAATATGCCTGCATGTTCAGCAAATACAATGCCCTGTTGAACAACTCAGAACATCTTTGGTTACTACATCTGAAACAAAAAACAAGTATCAAGAAGGGATCCTAGCCCTTCTGGATAGACCCTGGGGATACAGATTTAATGCAGATAATAAGCTGCTAAACCTTTCATTCTGAGTTCATACCTGGGAAAGCATATAGAAACAATTCCTATGTTGTGGGCAGATAAGCAGTTTGTATCTAGAAGAAAGGAAAAACGCAATGCTTAGAATAAAGTACTGTACTAAATATATAGATGTATAGATATTTTCTGCTAGTAATTGCAAACTAAATTTCCATTTTAAATCAGAACAATTGCTAGATAAGATTGTTATTATTGGGATTTATTTGTGTTATATCAGCTACATATAGGAATCTACAAGATAAGACGTTTTAAAGCGGGGTTTTGTTAAATACTTAAACAGAAGGGAAAATGTGGCTCCTTTACCTTTGCACCCGTATGTACCGTTTGCCTCTCTGAATGAATGAACTTTACTAGCATGTAAACTCAATTATCTTCATATTGTGGTCCAAATGCCCTGATATTTAGAACAGTGTGAATTCATTTGGGATCACTCCAGGTAACTGCTAGGAAGTACAAAACTAGTTTCAGATAGCAGAAGACTGAGGCAGGTGATGATGACATACCTTGCTGGAGAAGATGATAAGTTTAAGGCACGAGGAGTAGGTTTGTCCATGATGGGTAACACAAATTCTGCTGGAATTCAGTAATGGAGGTTTGGACCGTAAGCACTGCAAGATTCCACAGGAGCTCTGGAGAACAAAGCAGAGAATACCGTTCTCTGATTTCAACCCAGTCTCTGCATCTTGGTATCTCAACTGTTAGTGATCTTGGTTTTCTTGATTGGATGAGGTTTTCTTGTCCATGTTTTTGGTTTCCATTTCAGGAACTGATGAAGGCTCCCTGTTTTTTTTTTTTTTAACTTTTATTATCTGAGCAAGAGGCATAACCTAAAAATAAAAAATAAAAAAAATATATACCTTGTATAATGGCATTATTCTGTTTCACTGTCATCTGTGGGACTTTTGAAAGTACTGACAAATGTTAAGGTTTATAAATAAGTCTAGCTTCTAAGTAAGATAAACTTTAGTTCACTAAATTAGCCATGTTGAAAACTATGATTGTTCTTTCATCAGAGTGTCAAATTGAGTAATCTCTGTGTGGCAACATCTTTCATATAATGTTATAAAATATTCATATTTTCAGAGAAAATACACAACAGTATAATTAAGAATGAATTTCCATATAAAAATTCTATATAAAACTATAATTTTAGGAGTAAATTGTTGGGTGATATCCTTTTCTTTCTCTGTCACTCTCAGTAGATATACTCCTGTGTGTGTATGTACATACTATAGATACTATAGATATTATAGGTATTATAGATATTATAGATATTATAGATGTTATAGATATTATAGACATTCTGACTCTACCCCATCAAACAAAAGATATTTCACAAGCTTTCAGATAAATATGCAAATAGCTTAACTTAAATTTTTTGCTTCAAGTAATAAAATATATGAGTGTTTTTAGGATTAGATTATTACCCCAAAGGTACTGTCAGAGCTATGGTGCTCATGAGGGCATCACTTCTCCACTTTGATTCTCTATTCCTCTCCTAATTATTTGTCTACTTTGTTTACTGAAATTGTAGACTGTGCAAGGACATGATGGCCTCTCACTATTTGCACTTAATGCTGGTAAAGTGGAAAGTTAATAGCCTAAACTTGACAGGAATTTCTTGAGGTTGCTGCGGTACAAAATAACAATAAAGTTTATTTGATGACAGGAGGAGATTTGTAATGAGTTAGATATCTTTCTTTTTAGGTGTTGCCAAACGCAGGCAACCCTCTGTATTTTATCCTTGCACGCTAAGACTGAAAGTCTGGTCTGGGCCAAACACTGCATATAGGCACCAATATGATGAACAGCAAAATGGCATTTATTGGTAAAAGTTACAGAACTATATAGTATTTCTTATCTTTTACTAGACTGTTCCCGAAGCTCACGCGGGCTACTGGCCAATCATATTGAATATCGCGCTCTGTCCACTTGCTTCCGAAAACCCATATACGGAGTGGTCATGCAGCTTGTTATCAAGGCAAAGAGTACTGCCCCTGGGTCCTACGTCATGGATTCAACTAAGTAGGTCGTCCAATAAGAAAATGCCATGGGGAAGGGCCTTCCACGTTACATCCCGAGCGCCCCGTTTGTCGCCTAATACAACATTTAGGTAAGGTAGAATATAGACAAGTATCAGGAACATATAGGCAGTTATCACTGAACATCATCTCTACAGATAAAATTAACAGCACAAATGCATATAATGCATTTTAATCCATCTTCTGCCATGAGGCTGGTAGTTAGTAGCTGTTACATATTCAGATACAGAAATACAGTCTTGAGATCAAGTTTAACACAGTTTTACCTGGTGACACAGAGGAAGTGCTGTCTTGCCTTCTCTCACAGTGTCACTTGTAATGAGTGACTTTAATATCTATGCTAATTCTGCTTGCTGCATCCACTGCCACAAGCCCCAGTGGCAGAGAAGGAACAGCTATCTAAATTAAACTGAATATGTCTTGATTGAAAATGAAAATTACATTAACCAGCCACCTGTGGGTACATGTCATATGCTACCCTGTGCTGAGTTTGCTGGTGTAAGTGTCTACTATACTAATGTATTTTGAGCTTGGACATAACAGATAAGGAACATTTCCCATGTTGCGAGGAGAGAGATTAGCACCCCACCTTAGCAAATTACTACAATCTTTATTTTGCTTCTGGCAAGATGCTGTACTACAGACGTTTTATCTATGAAATGTGTGTCACATGGGTCACACCTGACCTGATGATTTCTGCATCAATGCACTAAAGTTCATGACAGATACAATCATCTGATAGCATAAGAAAATATATTTAAATCAGAGGAGTCTTAGGCAAAGCAAATCTAGTGTACGTTCACATGCCTATCAGTAGCTTGGAACAAATGAACCCTGGTACTATGGCATAAAAATAGATATTATTTTCCAGCAGCTCCTTTCCAGCTCAAAAAATCATAGAAAAAGAGTAAGTTAAAATTTATTTTTATTATTCACCCAGGGATTGTTCTTGAAACATTCTGATCCTTCAAAACAGATCACTTTATTGCTTTTTACAAGATATCATTCACTTTAATTTTGCTAATTTGTAATCCATATATTATTGCAAATAGTAACAAAAATTAATGATTGAAAATATCCAGAAATGCTAACATCTAGAAAACATCATTAGAAAGCTTTACCAGCAAGGGTAAAAAGACAAGGGACACCAATTAATCTGGAAGTATACAACAAAAAGAAATTGAAAATCTTTTGAATTATCAGAGTAAAGGAAATCAACATCCAATGCAAAGTGTTTGTACACATTTATTAGATATGCCAAGAAAGGCATATATTTTATTAAAACAATTTCTGATTTTAGCTATCCTTGATGAATAAATGTTGAGACTTGCTTCTGAACTGCACTGCCCAGCTGAAAATGTTTTTTTTTTGTTTTTTTTTCCTAAAGAATTTTAAGGGCTCTGATTTGAGAAACAGTATTTGCAGGGTATTATGAAGTGATTTGCTTCAGATTTTTAAATGAAAATCCAGTTAGGACATTACCTTCATTCTCTGTTTTACCTCTGTGCATTTCAGTCATAATGAAAACATTCAAGTTATACCTCTGTGTATCAGAAAGTGATAGTTTTTCTATTTCATTACATGACTTGAAAAATAATTTTCATGTTTACTTAACTCCTTTATTTTCCAGACTTCCTGTACACTTAATTGCCCTAGTCAGGAGCACATTGATTTCAACATCATTTCTCTAAAGAAGCCTTCTAAAAAGGCTCTTTTTCACTGCCTGCTAGTTCTGCATTTTATCAAATGCAAGCCCATAACTTTATTCCTTGACCAATTGCTCATTTGAATTAAGATATTCAAGGTACAATTAAGATGAAACCTAGTGCAAGTCAAGCTCAGTTAAAGAGTCAAAGAATCTTAGTCACTCTCTGACAACAGTGTATGTGTTAACGTTTACTCAGTTCTCACTGACTGAAAATCTTCATTATTTTATGCTTTATATTATCTTATGCTAATTCATTCCTTGTGGCCATCAGTCTGCTTTCTATACTGTGGAAAAAAGGTAAATATCTTCAGACACAATTCAGCCCACAAACTATATGTGACATTCAGGCCTCATTAATTATTAGACTCAAGCTTGACAGTCTTTGTCAAAATCTTTTGTCTTAAACATCAGCAACAAAAAGCTTCTCCAAAGCTGTCTGAGCCTAACTTCATCTTTAACAATATGCTGAACACATTAAGTTGTAAATAGGCTAAGAATTATTTTCTGAAAATTAGTAAATTATATTAAGTTAATAATGCCTAGAGTCAGAATAGGGAAACTGTAGAGAGAATTGCTTAACTGAAGAGCAGAAATAGCATACAAAATTCTATAACCTCTGCCCATTGTAGTAAAAATTGCTTCTAAACTATACCATTGTTTATAAGGTAAAAAAACCTTCATTTAGGAAATAGGGAAAACAGCGTTAATAGAAAGTCTGGGAAAATTTCTCTTTAATAAAGCAAATAAGAGAACATCAGTGCTTCTTGTTCTCTGCTACTCTTCTCTTCCTTTGAAAATTTTAGAATATTGACATTTAGTTCACCATCATTAAAGACACAATAGTTCTCTTTGCTGTGGTGATCTATTTTTTTCCAATTTTTGTATTTTTGTGATGTATATAAGGTTATATTCATGGCTGGTTCACATTGCACGTATTACTGTCAGGTTTTGCATTGCAGAAGAAAGCAAGGATACAGACTAAAGCCTTCAAAGGTACCAAACACACATCAGAAGTACTAATAAAACGGAAAACCTGGATTTAATATTATCTAGTGGTTTACACGTGTTTACAGAAAGTGCCTAGTTTCCTGGCCTAGTATATTCAGCTGCTCTCATGAAGCACTTTTACTGGAACCCAGCAGAACATACTGGATGAGTATTTGATTTTCACTGTAAGAGAGGGACATCTGTCTGAAAGGGGCACTCAAATAGGGAGCAGAACATGGTTCCAGCAAATCATTCTTGACTGCCTAGATGTATTTGACTTCAGTAATAATGAGAGATAGTCAATCCTATTTATGCAGCTCTTGAAATCAAAGGATTCCCAGATGAGATTTCTCTTCTATTTTGGTCCTTGTCATTTACCACTGTAAAACATCCAATTCAGAAATAATTGTCTGAGTGACACAAAGGTGTTTTCCCTTAACAATGGAAAACTGAGTTGTGGACTTTTTTCAATCCTACTTTTTGTTAAGATAGTAAGACAAAATTTTAGGTAGAGTATAAACAAGTAAGTTATAAACCAAAGAGTATAGCAAGTGCAAAATTAAATTAAATTAGATAAATGCTAATAACTTCATAGTTAGGAAAAACTTATCTGAAAATGCTTTCTGTGTGAAGCTACATCTATATTGCTATGGCCAACATTGTTACTAACCTTGAACAAAGAATGAGGAGATTCAGTGTCTTCAGGAAGGGCTCACACTCCATGTTTGTAAGTATTCTCAGAGCATTTCACAGTATTAATGAAAACAAGAAGGTTTTTTTTTGGTCTCAGTAGCTGTCGTCTGTGGCTTATACATTTTCAGCTCATACCTCATTCATGATAATCTATTCATCTTTCTAGGAAGGATTCAACATAGGAACAAAAAGGGAAAAACAGATCAGTTTTTTACACATATGGATCACAAGTATGATATGTATTTATATTAGATGAAGTGAGGTCACAGAAATAGAACTTCATATATAAATAGAAGTAGTCTCCTTGTACTAAATTTCTAGTTCTAGAAACACAGGCACACAGAAAAGTACAAATTCATGGTAAGACTACGTACAGTAGAAACAAGCATTAAATTGTTCAACTTTTTAAAATCTTGGTTGAAATCTACACTGTAGTTTGAAGGATATTGTTTAGTTTCGATTACCTGTTTCACCATGTTTAAAACAAATATCAAACTGATGAAAAGAAACTACAGCAGGGAACTGCAGGTGTTTAAGTTTGTAGTGATATGGTACCTATTGGGAGTCATCACTGAATAAACCATAACTATTGGAATTGCTTCTTCATTTAAAAAAATACTCTTAAATGTATAAGAATTATTTTTCATTCCTACAATGAGTTTGCTATTATACATCAATTAACATATTCAAACATCAGTTCCCAGGTATTCAGTTAGTGGACAAATGGTCTAGTAACATTTTACTGCCCATAAATTTGAAGAACACTGTACCATTTGTTGAACTGTCCTGTGCAATCCACATTGAGTTGGAACTATTTTAAACTCTACTAATTAGACTGATTTTATAGATCTTGAGTTCTCAGAAGACTGTTTATCATTTCTAAAAGCCTTCTGCTTTTATATGTCTTTATGACTTAATCAAATTGACATGTTACCCTTGCATACATTTGAAATTCCTCACATTTGATTTGCTATTTTGTTTTTCTCAATGTTTCTTGAGTACTTTTATTCTTTTTTTAAAATATATATATATATGGAAAATAAATCATGCATTTAAAACTCCATTTCCATTTATAAACATCAAGAATACATAAAGATGTGCAACCTTATTTTTCTTAATACTTATTCTATTTCCTTTGTCTGTATAACTCAACACCACGGAATTCCATATGATATGGAGTAAACTGGAGAGGGTTTTCAAGTAATAGGCTTTTCAAAGTAATATCATAATGTCTATAGTCTTAACACAGTATATATATACAAAAGCTGTCAACAAATCTGTATTAGAGGAGTCTTTCACCTTCCTTTTTGAAGCAACAGCTTTTGCAGTTCAATTGTCAAGAGAATAAACATATCCCTCCTGCAAAAACAATTTGTCTGGGTTAGGTATTATTGATGTTCCTGCTGAGTAACTGTATGAGGATATCTGTGTGTTTGCTTGTTCCATGCTTTTTAAGTTCCACATCAGGAACTTTTTGTAGCTATAGTCAGGGTATAAGCTAGGGGCTGTGCTTGAGTGGGCTCTAATTATGTTGAGATCCAGAGCTGCCCTGGCTTGATGTATCATGAACAAGGTAGGTGCACCCAGTTTTATTCTTGAGCTTTACATCAACCTGGCCTCTTTCCATGCTTCCATGAGAGCACAGAAATTTTCCCCATCTGTTGCACTGTGTTACTGTGTAACACTGATTGATAGGACATATTCTCTGGAATCAGAAACAAGTATTTTCTCAGAAATGATTTATTTTTCACAAACAACTCTTCTGCATTGCATAATTTCTGGCAATTCAGGTCCCTTACTTTTCCATGAACTTTCTGTACTTTATTGATCCTGCTCAAAGAAAGTTGTTTTATGGGCTAGATGCTTGGTAAATGTTTTATTATTACAGGTAACTGTTTTTTTGTTGTTGGTTTTTTGTTGTTGTTGTTTTGTTTTGTTTTTTACTTTTCTAGTTCGTACCTCTGTGAAATGATGCACGCAAAACTGCTACAGGACTTTCTCTTCTGGGATTTCATATGATTTTTGTAGCAGGCCTTTGTAATCTTGTCATCACATACTACAGACTTGCCAGTTCAGAAGGCTGCAGGTCACCAGGAATGTTCTCCAAGGAGCTGTGATTTGCTTCAGCTTGTACTTCGTGGCCAAGCAGGGTGCATCCTGGCCCCATGAGATTTCTGCAACAGTAAGGAACAATATTCTTTTTCTTCTAGGTTTAGTGTTATTTAGCTTCAAACACTGATTTCAATGGCACTTGGTTTCTTTCTTGCAACAATTCTTGTTTTGCTTTATTGTTATTTGATTTTGAGGTGATAGTTCCCATTTGGAAGGAGAATGCTATCCAAACTGAAGCTACACCATTTTTCTTGTTTCTTCAGCTCTTACAAACATCATATAGTTTTGCTAATATGTGTCCCTGGCTAAATCACATATGGTGCAGATTCTAATGCTTCTTGAGAAAAGGCTTTAAATCACTTGGATGTTTCACCTAATCCAGCTCAGACCTGATGCCTCTTGTTTTTAATAGGTGATCAGTGGGGCTTTGATCAGTTGCATTCTGTGATGCAGTCTTTTGTGCGTATTGCTGATTAATAAAACCACAAGTTTTCTGGTGGTATAATTTCACCAGTATAGTTTAATTTTAGAATGCCCTTCATGACAATTTTGATTCCTGTTTGTTAATATTACAGTACTTCTCCCTCTTTATTTTGGTTTATCTTATGTCTATAGTCTAAACAAAGGACATTCAACAGACCAGTCATTTTCCTGTCCAGTGTCTGAGATGGTAATATTCAGATTGAGCATTAAAGACACAATTACACTTCCTGCCAAAAGATAAGTGAGTACCCTGCTTTCTTGTCTGTATCACAGGAGCTGACACATATGTGGATCAACTGGTATCTTTTCCACTGCAGCTATAAAGTTAATCCAAGCCAACTGCCTCTTAACTTTTCAGTTACATCAAATGTGCTACTTTGGATGTGGTTCTTTAGTATGGTCATTGTGGTATATCCACTACTGTCTCAGTGTGTATAAATATCCCATTTTGCAAGGTTTTGGTAGGCATCCTACATCTTCAAAGAGATCAGGAAATCACTTCCAAATCTCTTATAAGGCAAGACATACTTTTGTTGATCTGGGATGTAATCTTTCTGTAGTTCAGTTTGCTCTCTAGGAAGCAGTAACACTCACATTTTAGATGTTTTTTGGGTCTAAGTCAATTCAGACTGAAAACTCTCAGTATAGAACACCTACCAATTCTTAGCATCTTGTTAAGGATTTTTTTTTTTTTAAATAACCAGTCTGTCTATAAACGCACAGTGATTATAACATCAGTAAAAAAGGTGAAACTGAGACCCAAAGTTAAAACCTAAATAGTCATGGATTGTAGAAGTTCTATATTGAGAGTCTAGTCTTCCCACTAGCACTTCCAATAATATTTTTGCAGTGAGTGCAAAAGTTATTTCATAATGTACTACAAGCACATAGTAGATTTTTTTCTGTGAACCAAATAATTCAGCATAATGTCTATCCACTTGCAAGTATTCAGAGCGCAAAGAAGAAAAAGAATAAAAAATCTTTTCTTTCATATAATAAAGCTGTAACAAAACCAATAAACATGAGATTACAGAGTAAACTGGAGGATGTAATCTACATGAGCAAGACTATATATCTGATCATGAATTATTATGAAGGCAGAACGGGTGAAATGAAGTAAGCAATATTTGTGCAAATCAACTGAAAACTTAATGGTCATTCTCTGTGTCTTGTAGAGACATGGTAATGAAGGGAAGAATTAACTTCATTTAAAATTGCAGCTGTATTGGTGTTAATGCAGGAGAAGGGCTGCTGTTTATTTTTTTGTTCTCTCAGCTTTTTCTTTTTACCTTTAAGGAATGTCCTTGTGTTGTTCCTGCAGCACTACTGTGGATCAGCTCAGGATGATTGTTACAGAAAAGGGAAACTGTCTCATTTTTTTGTGTCTTATCAAGAGATTGAATAGCTGGCAGCAGACTTGGGGGAATGGCAATAACATTATTTTCAGTTGTGAATGTTCTTGCAGTATCTATACAGTTTTCCAGTTTTCATTTTGCTTCACTTCTTTCATTGCACTGCGCTCACACATTGATACCACCTCCTGAAGACTTTTTTTTTTTTTTTTTGCAGGTGTTGGTTTTGCTCAGAGACAGAGCAACAGACATATTCTGTACTGGACCATTCAAAAGACAGAAGACAGAAAAAGATAAATCCATGAAGAGCTTGTTTTGGAAAGAGTATTTTCATCATATTGAGTTTCAATATACACACCTGAGAATATATGCTTTCAAAAAGAATTAAAAGCAGTCTACACATGATTCAGTCAGCCTTATCCTTTTGCTGACTCAGCAGAAAGAATCTTCCACTTGCTTACGTTGTTTCATCGTTCCATTCCTTGTTAATAATTATATAAAAAAACATATATTTCTACTGACTAAGAAAATTAAACAGATAAAGGACGTATATTAGCTTCCTGCATGCAATTTCTTTTCTTCTACATGTAAATTGTATTCTCATTTTTATGGTAAGGTACAAAGATGTCAAATAAATTTCAACTCTGAACCATGTTAAGATTACAGTAATGCATTCTTTTCTGAATTGTTCATTTCCAAAGAAAAATAAATGTAATTTAATTTCTTTGTACTACTAACCACTTTAAAATGTTATAATTCTACTATACTCAAACTTTTGAAATGCTACAATTAACAGTAACTAAACAGAAGAACTGATTGTAATTCTCCTTCCCCTCTCCTTTAAATTATTATTTAGTATAATATTCTGTAATAGCTAGATAATGAACTCAGTGCTTCTTAAAATTTTCCCTCTTTCTCATAGATCTCATGACTGCAGATTTTGTGTGGGATTTTGGAAATCAAAGCCTTTATCAGTAGTCAAAACTGTAAGGAACAGTATGACAACAAACTTGGCTGAACATGTATGCATACTTGTAGAAAAATCACTCTTACTCCTTTGTGAAGTGCTCCCAAAGTCTCCTGGCCACAGCTGTATTTGTTAAGAGCAGAATGCACAAATCTTGAAAGTTCTTTGCTGGGAGGTGCAAATATCTTAAATTGAAAGTCTGAGATATAATTGAAGAGGCTATGAAAGTCTTCACTGAATTCATCTGTTTCTCTGGGCCTGAGTCAAAACCTCCTAACAGTACTGAACCTGTGTTCAGCAGTCCCCAAGAAATCAGAAATCATGAAACAAGTCACTAAAATTATTCTTATACTGTTCGTATTGTTATAATGGAGGTACGCAATTTTCTTTTTGGAATATCAGATCTTTAGAGAGTAGTCAGGTGTATTTCTGGAATTAAGAGTTAATCACAGTTGTTTTTATTTCCAAGCTTTTAGAAAGGTAAAATTATTATAACCTCGTTTGTGCTAATGAATTCCAAGTTGCATTTGTATTGCAGATTTTAGTTTTGATTCACTCATCTCTGTATTATACAACAGTTTCATTCTGGAAAGTGCTTAAAAATAAATTATGTCTGTTTTTATTCTAACGTTTGCCTTCTGTTTTTACATTTGAGATTGTCTTTTCCTGGATACAATATTAAACAGTGTCAACAATGAGTTAATTTATTTACTAGACATGGTTGTCTCAATTCACACAAGTATTTTCTGTGCAGAATCACACAAAACAGTTTCAAAAGGACTTGAAACTTGCATATTCAACTTCCCACTCAGTAAAGGTGATTTTTGTTTATTTTCATAAGGCTTTGTTTTTAAGTCTCTTAAAAGCTGATTAGCTTGAACAACTTACTGTCCATGATTCTATTTGCTTTGGTGAACAAGGTAAAAATGAGCCATAAACTTTCCATTGATCTTGTTAACTTGGAGCATCTGCTCCAGTAATATGCAGCTGGTTGGATAGCTTTGACATCTGGGTACCTTTCAGTTGAGGACCTGCTCTTACTGAACATGCCAGCAGAGATGATGAAAACATTATTAGATCTATTTCATGGTCTTCTTTTTGTAGCCTCATGTAACTTTGCCAAAGCTGTAGCATGCTGATGTGATTCATATGCACATTTTTTCTTATTTGGACAGCTCTAAGTTTTATTCTGTAGCACCTGCCAAAACCAATATATATCTCTGATGCTCTCAAGAAAACCCATAAGTGATATGTAGGCTTCAAGGAAGCTGGAATACAAGGAAAGGTTGGCAGGCAGATGAACAGCAGCTTTCCTTAAATATGTATTATGCTCCTGATAAGTGTGATTGGCAAAAAGGTTTGTAGCACCATTCTGACAAGTTTCACTTCAAGGGCTCCATCCCTTTAATGCAAAAAGTGGAGTGGAAGCTGATGAGTTTCAGTCAAAACTGTATCAAGGATTTAGGGACAGTTTCAGATAATAATGATATATGTCCAGAAAGCATGCAGAAAAGACGGAAACAGAGAAAGTAATAACACTTTATTCCTTGTCAAGATTGCTTGTTTGTTTAGCATAGTGTCATCTCCATTCTCAGCAAAGATTTGCAAGGCAGTCTAAAAAGATGCCAAGCATGCATTATAGCTGCCACTTCTGGGAACATTTATTTTTTCCTGAGAAAAAAAAAAGGACTTTTTCCCCATCTAATTCTGAATTGTTGATGTTAATTGATATGTAATCTCTGATTCCAGCTATTGTTGAAATGCAAGCATGTGTGTGTGCATTTGTCTGAGTGTGCATATACAGAAAATGAGTGGGCTACGTATACCTCCACAGACGAGTCTTCATATGTTTATGTAGAAACATACAAAGCCAACTTTTGCATTTAACTAAATCAGTATACAATACTGTGGTTGTCAGTTCATCTTTATTATTTTTGAATCCTCTAGTTGGTTTATCTTTTATGATTTTTACCTTAATAAGTAATCCAAACAATTCAGCTTTCAGACAGCTGTGCTCTGAGCACATACCATTGTCATCTGTGCAGGTTCTGTGAAAATAAGGGCTCTTGTTATTACACAATGAACTCAAGTTTGGCATGATTTTACTGTTTCTCTTATGAGTAAATGTCCATGCATTTGCAAATATGATACCAACAAAAACTAAAAGGTAATCCGTTTTTCTTAAGCATCATCCCGTTGTATATGTTTTGATGTTTTTTTTTTGTGAAGCTGAGTATGGTGGTGAGAGAGAGCAAAGTTGTAATAGATTTTTCTTAATTAGTATTTTAAGGGAAAATCTGCAGAAATTTGAAAGACTACCAAACCAGTATGCCTTAGTAAATGTCGCATACCAATCAGTTGCCCAAAGAGATGAGCAGGCCCCACTGAGTCCCAAAGGGGTTGTGTAACACAATAAGTAATGGTTGGCAAGAATCATGATTTTCTGGCAATTTCCTTTTTAAACACATATGGGTATTACATATTGATGAGATGTATACAGCTGTGTATGCCTTCCTGCTTACTCATGTTCTTTTATAGTTAATAGAGATATAGCTTCAGAGAAAAAAAGCAAATCAAAGAAAAAGAAAACAAAAAACAAACAAAACAAACAAACAAAAAAACACAAATATTCTCTCCCTACTTACTAGTGTTAAGCTAAAAAGATTAGAAGTGGCTAGGTCTGAGCATGCCTATCTCTCTATGGAAGGTGACTTTATGACTAGTTTAGATAGCCAGCTCACTTTGACTCTTCACTTTATGGCTTATCTCAGGGAAGATTAATCCACCAGCTATTTTTTAAAGGTCATGAAGTAAATTTAATGCATGGAAAAGCTGTGAAGTTATGAACACCTCTGGGATTGATGCCAAGATTTCTGACTTTGGAGATGTTTATATCAGCTGTTCCTAAAAAAATGTGAAGTATAAAAGCAGTGGGATTTCGGAGGGTGTGTGCCTTGCTTTTACTTTTATTGTTTTTAAAGCTCTCTCCATGTGAGACATTAATATCTGTGGTTCTAAATATATAGCTATAACAAAAAAGGTCCTTTGACTTGTTTTTTTAGGAAATGTCCAGCCCAACTTTATAAGCAAAGTCAAAGTTATTAAGTGTGCTCGAGAGAAAGACTGGAGATTCCAATGGACTTAGCTTTGAAGATAAACATCGAAGTAAGGATTCACTGCATCTATTATTTGAAAGATGTTTAAAAGTTAACTCAAATTTGAGGTGTCTTATTATCTAAGAAACTGCTACATTCAGTATGGAAAACCAGGCCTTCCAGAGTGGCACTTCGTCTCATTCTGAAGGAAGACTTCAAACATAAGCACTGAGGCGTTCACTGGAGATTTGTCATTTTTTCCATCAACTAAAGGCAACTGAAGTGAGCTAGATGATACTGAAATTTTAGATTAGATGAAATGAATTCCATCAAGCCAGTACTCATGTATGTCAGGTAAGGATTTGATTGTAAATTTTCAGTGATGGAAAGATTTGTAATGTTCTTGCTCATGCTTTTGCCTGAAAAATGAGCACATATAAATTGAAGTTGATAAAAGTTTGCCTTCTTCTGTGAAAAGAACATTCTCCATACTCAAATCTAAACACTAAAGAAATCAAAAGACGAAAAGCTCAATTAATATTATCAATTTTGGTAACATAACAGTGTTAACTAAAAATACCAAATTCAATTAAACAGAAAATGAAACCACCACCACCAACAAAAAGGTCTGGAATAAAACAGACCTAAAAAAGGCAGAAACAATGAAAAGAATGAAATTAATGAATCATTTCACCAAAAAACATCCACAGACACACACAAAAAAGTTTTATTCAAAGGAAGGAAATACCAATACCTTAATCTGGGACTGAAACGGTTTTATGGAGGCAGATGCTAACTTTTTGGCCAAAATATCCTAATATTTTTAATCTACAGTACACAATCATACTCAGAGCAGCAATTACACTAAAAGTATGGTATTATTTTTTTTTTCCAAACCATGAAAGAGAATAAAACTCTGCTGAACAAGGCTATAACGTATCACCTAAAATCACAGAATCATAGAATTAGCTAGGTTGGAAAAGACCTACAAGATCATCCAGTCCAACCATCCACCTACCACCAATAACCCCACCAGACCATGTCTCTCAATGCCACATCTAAATGTTTCTTGAACACCTCCAGGGACGGTGACTCAACCACCTCCCTGGGCAGCCCATTCCAGTGCCTGACCACTTGTTCAGAAAAGTAGTGTTTCCTAATGTCCAGCCTAAATCTCCCCTGGTGCAACTTGAGGCCATTCCCCCTCATCCTGTTACTAGTTACAAGAGAGAAGAGGCTGATCCCCAGCTCACTACAACCTCCCTTCAGGTAGTTATAGAGAGTGATAATGATAGAGCTGAGCAAGAAGAGATTTATGTAATATCCCTTTCATTAAAGGTATTTAATCACCCCAGTATACCATTTTCACATTATAGCTACCACAGCAATATTATCAATATTATTTTACTCCTTTTTAAGAAACTTTATCTTGTACATCATTAGTATGTTCCATTTAGCCTGCACATTTCTCTTTGTGCATTATCGAATGTGTCAATATTAATCATATACATAACATAAATATTGTAGTTGAAGAACTCAGGAAGGAAATCCTTTCCTAGGGATATTTTGAAACTTACTGAACAAAGATCACACTAATCACATAAAAATTGTCCCCAGTATACAGTAAGCTTCATTCTAAAATATGGATTGACAAAGAAGGAACAACTAATTTCCTGGAGACAAAATAGCTTAGTGCTACTTATAATATAAGAAATAACATTAGGATTCCATCTTCACCTCCATTTGTTCTATTATTCAAACCAAAACCAAAAGAAAATGTAGATCTATCAAAAGAAGTATGGAAAGAAATCATCGCTGTCTAAAAGATCAAGTGATCCTTCAAAGAAGTACTGCAAGATCATACCAATAACGATTCTGTGATACAGATACATAGCCATGCTGAAATGCTCAATTAGAAGTTGTAAATATCTTACTAAAGCACACGTGGGATTTCTCTTTTCCTGGAGATGGTGCCTCTAGTAATAAATAGAAAATTAATTTTGAACAATATCTTTGTTTCAGGTGTAAGCAAAATGAAAATTAATATATAGCAGAAGAAATTCATCATTCGTTTATTTTTCAGTATATAATTATTGAGAAATATAGATGTGGGCTGGAATTTGGCTTCTTACCAATGCTTTTATATTACAGAAATGTTTGCTCAAACTGTCAAATAAATGAAGACCTCTATACAACAAATTTAAATAGAAACTTTAATGCACAAGTGATTAAAGAAATTTAAACTAGCAGTATTCTTTTATGATTCCCCTACATTATCATGCTCATTTCAAGTTAAAGTTAACGAAGTATCTTGATCTTATTAAAAGTGTGGACTAGTGACAGATACTCAGCCTCTTTGAAACGGAAAAGGAAAAAGGGAAAAAATAAAATACTGGAAAAAAAGCATGAGGAGTCAAAGGTGTAAGACAAAAGGTAAAGTCTTATGTAGTATGTATTTTTATATATATAATGACAATCATAAATAGGAAATTATTGTAGACCCTATCCATGGCCTGTTTTGATGACAAGCAAAAAAACCCCAACAACAACAACAACAAAATCAACACAATGAAACCAACACAACACAGCAGGAAGTGTACGGATATCCTATCAATAAATGACTTAAATAAAGGTTTTGCTTTTTCAGCAGGTACAATACATTTCTTTTGCAAATAACTGCTTGAAAAGAAGCTGAGCATGATAGTTATGAATACACACTGGTAATAGTCCTGTGTGTTTCTAGATGATGTTATTTTGCCCCTACACACGTGGCAAAATACACTCACTGAATTACTTCCAGTTCAAGGAAATAGGAACCAACGACTAGAAGATATGTGGCACAATAACAGAATAATATTCAAACATTTTTAATTGCTCTTCCTACTTTTTTTCCTTGAAGTTAGCAAATTTTTTTACTTCTCAGTATATTCCTGCATTCGTTTTACTCTGAGTTCCATTGTGGGCACAGAATGAAAAAAGCCAGTAGTTGCCAACTGTAAATTACCATTACTGAGCAGCTATCATGGGTAGCGTGAGTGTGCTCTGTTAGAGCGTATTTGGCCATTATTCATATGAAGCCAAATAGCAGAATACAAATCAATTCTTGCTGCATTTCATAGCCTATGCCTTGGCATAATGGCCTCTGCTCTAATCAATATTTCCAATTTTACTGGGTTCCTATAGGTGACATTAAAGTGAACTTGCATTATTTGGAGATATAACAGTATTGACCAAACAATTATCTTGTGGAAACAGTGGATCATTACAGCCACTTTTCTTATTAAATGACTAATTCAGCATTTGAAACGTGACCCTATGGCAGAGTCTTGCCACAAACGGCTTCCATGTTCTCTATGAATCTTCTTCATATAAGCACTTTTGCTTTCATATTTGAAACAAAAATACTAAGTTTCTAAATTATAGTTATATTGAAAAATTGTCAGTCTGCAGTTTATTTACTTCTTAAATTATTACTAATTTTGTGCCAAAGGTATTTTTTTGGTAGCATCTTCTTAAATTGGTTTTATTCTATAGTTAGATTACTGGAGGAGACTTTTGGAGAAATTTTTCAGATTTATTGTTAAATTTCCAGAGCATCAAGATGTGGCATATCTGAATTATTAACTCAGTTTTCAGGATAAACCTTTTTGCAGCTGCATATCATAACCTTTCACCCTCATCCCTTTCCATTGCAGAACTGGAAAACTGATGCATTTTTATATTTACTGAAATCAATGGGAATTGCAAATGTTTGATTCATCTGAGATTCAGGTTTTCTTACTGATGAAATACAGTTTTACAATCCTAAAGCAACCTTCCTTCCCTGGCAACTTTTGCAGCGTAGACAGAGGCTTTAAAAGTAGGAGATTCAGAATTTAAAACTACAAAACAATGTTTTATTGGCTAATATACAGAGAAGATAGCTAGGATCGATTAGCTACCAGCTGAGGCATAAATATTCCCCTCTCAACTCAAAAAGTTTTTTTCTGGTCAGGTAGTTCTCAGGGGGAGAATGGAAGCAAAAAGGGTGACCTTTATTGTGCTTTAGAGTTGTCTGATCTGCAGCTAGGTTGCAGTTCTTTGATTTTTTTTTTTTTTTTTTTAATATCAATATATTTCCCTCTGAACCCTTCACTTCTATCTATGACAGTCTGACTATTTACTCCTCTGTGTTAATTTACACACTTTACTAAAAGTTTGCTAAGTAAAACGCCAAGATCACTCAGCATAGCCACACTAAACCAGGACTTGGATCACAAAAACATAAGGCTGAAGGTCAAATCAACTTCTACAACCTCAAGCCGGTTTGAAGATAACAATCTAGGTATCCATCTCTGCTATATCCTTAAAAATAATTGAGCAGGGAGAGCTGCAAAAGCAACTCATCTGCCTATAGGCAGAAGTCTAGTTGCTGTTTGAAGCACCTGATTTCCAAAAGCTTTCCAAAAGTCTTCAGGGTAACCAGGAACTTTCCATCATGTCTGTCATTCCCTGAGAGTATATCCCAGCTTCCCTATCTACCTTTAGCATGTAAATCATAATCTCTGTATGATCATACAAAGTCTAACAAAGTAGGTCAACAATTTTACAGTTTCTTTCTTTATTTTATACATCTGTTTTTACAAGGATGCATTTCAAAATCTACATTTATTTGCATACATTCATACAAGAAATATTCTCGATCAGCCCCTTGCGGCCAGATCCAAACAGTTATTTGTTTACAACAATCCTTAAGTGTTTTCTGCATATATAAAATAGGAGTGAGGAGCTGACATGTTTTCTCAGTCTGGTCACGGATGAGAAGACAAGCTTAAGCAGAATGCTTACATCAAGTAATGTCACTGACCTCCATGGAATTTAGAAGCTGCTATTTGTTAAGAAGCAAAAATTATCCAGCAGGTTTTCTTGTTCTAACACCAAGTGCTCTACTGCTAATTAGAAGATAGTGTGCCCATGAATAACCACAGCAGAAAACCAACTTTATGTGAAACTGTAGTGACATACTCCTAATTGGGTGAATAAATCTACATGAGAAAAATCTTTCTTCTGATATCAAAGAGTTTTTTGATTGGTAGGTTTTATTTATTTATTTGGCCTTGGAGACTAGAAAAAGATATTATATGACAAACTGAGTAACAAATATGAAGGAAGATACTGGTTGCTGGAATTTAGAAAAAGAAATGCTGTAACTAAAAGGCAAAATTATTGCTTGAGAAAAATCCATACCTTTAAGTACCAGAATCAGAACAGCCAAATTAGGGAAAGTAGCCATGCTTGATCTTATATCCTAAGAATATTACAGCAGGAAAATGACTTTTCTTTTTGTTCAGTTTCCACTTGAATCTGTAGAAAAAGAAAAAAAAAAAAGGGAAGATTAGGAAGACAAAGTCATGTAATCAATAAATCACAAATGTTCAAAAACTTTTAAATTACATTAAAAATATCTCATACTATCTGGTAATATAGAATTCATCCAACTTTCCACACAAAATAATAGGACAGCTCTTAATGGAACATTTTTACAGAAAGAATATTAAAAACTTAATAATAAATATAAACATAAATTAAAAAGGAACAGAAACACAGGTTTAAAGGCAAGAGAAATGTAGGTAGGATAGGGCTGTAACAAATAAACATTGAAGTTTTTGGTGCTGTATGTAATTAGAATGCAAAAGAATACTGAAAAGCAGAAGACTTGCTGAAGAAGGCTTTTCATCAAGAGGAGGAAGGAAAAGTAGATAGAACCTACCTGGGGAGAAACACACACTACATATATTTCATCTGGCAGGTTGATTAGCTCTCAAATCCCTCCTCAACTCTATAATTTCCTGTATTACAGAGTCAGAAGATATAATGAGCTTACACTATGCAGGAAGTTTCTACTAATCACCAGTTGGATCTCCTCCTCTCCACATGCCCTCAACTAAAAAGTAATAGCCAAACAAAGCCAAAAAATTCCCCACCAACTCTTGCGCAGTTCAGGAACTCCTAAAGTAATACTAAAGTAGTAAAATAGTGTTTTTTTAACAACGCCCAAATGCTTCTATTTTCAATTGAAAAACAAAAAATTTATCAGTTCAAGAGTGGTTCCAGTGTGAAAAAGTTGCATATGGTTGCTTCCTGTTGTTTCTGTTTGAAAGCAATCTATTGCTTTTCTTTTGTTTCTTTGCTTTTATTTCACATGCTATGTTACATAGGTGTAAGTCCCTTTCACTGTAGGTTCTATCTTCCTGTTATAGCGGAGTCAGCATCTCAGCCACATCAGAGTGCAAGGACTTGTTCAGTGGTTCAAGTGCTTGCCTGAGAAACTATCATACCCTGTGTTGTCTTCAGAAATCCTTCTCCAGTCACAAGTTTCTCACTTCTTTAGAAAGTTTGCCAGCGTTAGTGAGGAACTATGGAACGCAAAGTCAATTTCCTGGCTTGAGTGGGCACCAAGTTGAAAAATACCTGCTTTCAACCAGGCAGAATAAAGAGCTGAACCTAAATGTCTAAGATCAGCTTTCTAGTCAGCAAATCACTGTGGAAAACTGGAAGAGATTTCCTACTAAGATGCTCCACAGGAGGGAAAAATTCAGACTCAATGATCAGCAGCTGGTCTTGCACATTATATATCTTGTGACACTGCCACAAGTCATGCACCATCCAGACTGACATCGCACCTACTTTCACCATAATCTTTCCTCCCTTCCAAAATTTGTACTTTTCGATTTACTGAAAAATGATATTTCAAGACAAAAGTATTTGAATTCCAGTGCACAAGAAAAGATGATTTTTAAACCTCAAGTTTGTCAGAAAATAAAGCTGCATTCTCCAGCCTGCTCATATGGCAATAGGTGTTATATGTCGACAGAGAGCCACATCTCTTATGGGCTCCTCAAAGCAGGGGATATAGAATCACAGAATCATTAAGGTTTGAAGAGACCCCTAAGATCATCTAGTCCAACTGTCCACATACCACCAATACCACTCACTAAAACACATCCCTAAGTACTATATCTGCCCTTTCCTTAAACACCTCCAGGGACGGTGACTCCACCACTTCCCTGGGCAGCCTGCTCCAGTGCCTCACCGCTATTTCTGAGAAGAATTCTTAACAGGCAATCTGAACCTTCCCTGGTGCAACTCAAGGCCACTCCCTCTTGTCTTATTGCTCATTAGCTGGGAGAAGAGGCCAACTCCCACCTCACCATAGCTTCCTTTCAGGGAGCTGTAGAGAGCAATAAGGTCCCCTCTGAGCCTCTTCCTGTCCAGGCCAAACAATCCCAGTTTTCTCAGCTACTCCTCATATAACCTGTGTTCCAGACCACTGACTGACTTTGTTGCCCTTCTCTGGACACACTCCAGGGCCTCAATGTCTTTCTTGTAGTGAGGGGCCCAGAAGTGAACACAGCACAAGGAGAAGTGGCCTCATCAGTGCTAAGTACAGCAGGACAATCACTTCCCTAGTGCTGCTAGTAACGCTATTTCTGAGGCAAGCCAGGATGCCATTGGCCTTCTTGGTCACCTGGGCACACTGCTGGCTCACGTTCAGATGAGTGTCAACCCATACCCCCAGGATCTTTTTTCTCCATGCAGCTTTCCAGCCACTCTGCCCTCAAGTTTGTATAGGTGCATGGGATTGTTACAACCAAAGTACAGGACCCAACACTTGTTCTTGTTGAACTTCATCCCACTGGCCTCAGCCCAGTGATCCAGCCTACCCAGGTACCTCTGTAGGGCCATCCTACCCCCAGACAGATTGACGCTTCCCCCTAACTTGATGTCATCTGCAAACTTACTGAGAGTACAATCAAGTCCCTCATCCAAATCATCAATAAAGATATTAAACAGGATGGGTCCCAGTACCGGGTAGCATATGCCTACACAATTCCTATGGAAAATGAAAATCTTTAGCAAGTATTCACACTGTCATTTGTCACCAACAGTGATACAAGAATCCAGAGAAATACTGATTTTGTTATTTTCAGGCTATAGTCTAACCTCAAACATTTCACAGAAGGACAAACTAAAATTGAGCCAATGCATAATGGCAGTGTGACTGTACAAGCAACCCAGTCACACTGGTAACAAAAGATGGTATCACAGCAAAGGTTCCCCTTGAATTTTCAGTAAGCTTCAAGACCTGCTTTTTCTTCTGAAGATCTTAATCTATTAGCTCTGAAGTTTAATCTGTTTCTTATGGTTGTGGTGGTTCTTATGATTGGATGCCAGAGATTACGGACAGAGAATAAGTATGTTATGTAAATTGAGAAAAAAAAGAAAGATGATAGTTTTTTGTTCCTTAGTTTTTGAGCTTCTTTTCCTCCAGGAACTCTATCACTGATAAGCCAGATGTTAACACCATTGCGTGACAATGATAACAGTGATGTAGACTGCCATGCACATAATTTGTTTTCATAAAATCCCTATGTAATCATATTAAATATCATATGCATGGCAGTGACAATGTTTTAGAGAGAGAAAAGTGTAAGAGAAAGGCGGGGATGAAAGAAACACATTTGGTAGAACTAAATTCCTCAACAGTGATGCCAATAAAAGTTTAAAGTAACATTTCCATGCTTCCAGGCAGAAATAGTGTTTGAGAAGTTGCATGAAAAAACAAGCTTACTGACTAAATGTTATTAGCAATGGGACTACACACAGCTCACACAAAGGAAGATTTAAATCAAATATCCTACATTTTCCAGTTATCAGAGACAGATGATAAAATCATTATATATGTCACTAAGTATGTGCTTGGATAAATGTATTTTATGTACAGTCAAGTTCAAAATGCATTCTGACATGGACACTAAGGTTAAAAACATTGATTATATTTTGAATGAGATTATCTCCGTAATAGATAATGAATCTAGTGCTATTGAGACATTTTTCCACAGAATACTTACAGACACTGAAAAACTGAAATTGTCAACAGAAATAAGACTGTGGCTTTTAATTATTTAGACAATCATATGGATAATCAAATAATGATTTGAATACATATATGAATGCATATAATTACATATAGGAATACTTCCACATAAATAAAAATACAAACATACATATTTATGTGAATATGTTTTAGATTGTTTTTAAAAATACATTTTGCCTCAGTAAAATTTTGGGTCAGAAGGACAAGGGAAAAATTACCTTCTTTATCCCTTATTTACACTTATTTAATCTATTTTTTGACAATACCCAGCCTTAGACAATTATTCTTCATCCATGTGCTGATGGTTTCACCTGTTTTGATTGCTGGGAAACAATGTGGTCAGTGTTTCCTGTCAATGAAAACAGAAGTGCCTGACGTGCACTCTGCTATTCCTTGCACTTACCTACAAGTAATGTCACATCTTCTAGGGGATTAGTAAAGCTAGAAGAGGCCAACTTGGTTTTGTGGGACTGTGCAGATTAAAACCGCAGGAAAGAAAGCAAGATGTTTGAATTTGATTAAATACAACATCAGTCATTTTGGTATGTATGTCTGGCCACCACAATTCCAATACTTTGTCTCCAACATTACATGCTGTGGGGAACCTTGACTGTGGCAGTGGGTTGAACAATGTGGCAGTAACCATTTGTTGGTTTCTCATAGCCTCTAATGCATCCTTGTAATCTATCCAAGTCATCTGTTCCGTAATCCGTTACTAATCCAGGAATATCCACATGCATTTATCCGTGCCGATGATATGATACTGCACAGCAGCAAGACAGGTAGCTAATCAGTCAGTCATTCACGGAAAAAAAAAGTTACGTTCAAGAAAACTTAAGAACAGATCCACTGCTACGTGGTAGAGATAGCTCAGATATGCATATAAAGAGAAGAGTCTGATGCTGTGTTTCTTTTCTGATGTGCAACTGGTTCTTTGAAAATGTGTGTACTGTGTAAATCTGAAAAGAGCAAGTATCACACAAATGGCAAGTGTTTACTGACAACCGAAAAAGATCCAAACATTGCTTTTGGAAACTACTGTGAACTAGTGATTTTGGTCCTTTCTGTGACTAGAGTGCTGCTATTTCTCACACACATCAGTCTTTCCTGAAATTGATGTAAATGAAGCATTGGTGAGTGAGCTTAGTACTGCAGGACATGTGTTGCCTGAGTTGGCTGCTGCTGCTGACTCTGGCAATATTGATTCTGAGCAATCTCATTCAGCTTATCCAACCACGTAGCTGACATTTTTGCTTCATCATCTTCAAGAAACATCATTGTAAAAGTATATTACTTTTTCCAGCACCTATCCAGGACAGCTTCAGATTAAGAAAACTGTTTATTTTTGGAATGTTTGGTATAATGAAAAATAAATATCTACAGAAAATTAGCAATGACTCATGCTTTCTGTTCTTTCAACTAGAGAAACTACAAGGTGTGGTCTTCAGCAGATTGATTCATTGACAACTGTGGTCAATAGTGTCATTACAGACAGTCTTCTAAGCAATTCTCACCTTAGGAAGCACCTAATAATTACATTAATGCTGTGTATAGCCATCAGCTGTTGCTAGACGGCTTCTGATTTTTTGTTACTGAACTCCCACAGGAACAGAGGTCATCCAGAGAAAATATATGATATTTTCAGCAGATGTCTACATCCTTATTTCTTCAGGTACTGTAAAATGAAACAGCATACAACTCATGATCATTCTGCCCTACCAACACGTATCTTCATTTGGAAAGACACCCATTTTCACTGCAGTGCCAATACAACAGGAAAAAGTGTGCATTTTGGGCAAAGCATGTGGTTGTCCCAGAAAACTTCTAAAATTGCATGGACTCTGTTCTGTTTCATACTGTTTAGGTTTCCTTAGTTTGTAGCTATGCAGTAATAGGTTGTATTCCACCTTCAGACTGGGAGATGTCCTACAGAAATGTCTTTTAATATCCTCCATGGTTGGATTTCATGTGTATGATCGATGTGCACTCTTGCTTACTGTCAAAGTTTATTCCTCGCAGATAACAAACACTCTGGCTGCAGGCAGATTCAGCCCAGTGCTATGGATATTTCCAGCAGCTGAGAATGAACTGGCAGGTCCGGAGAGAGAAGACGACACCCAGCTGACAGGGCAGGGCAGAACAGCAGCTGGGTGAGGCTGGGGCTGGCCTCAGCAGGTCAGACCACTTCCCACCAGCTCTGTGACGCAGCCAGCGTGCTGCGCCTGGCGGCCTGTGCTTCTGAGACCTCTGCTCTTCTGCCTCCTTCTCTCCTACCTCCACACACTGCTGCCATTTCTTAAATATGGTTTTACAGTGGCAGCATGTACGGCCCATCAGGGCTTCAGCCTGATGGAACAGTGTGTCTGTTTTGTCTATTGGGAAACCAGCTGCAATTGGCAGTCCCAGGCCTCCTCCTGCAGGTGCCACTCCTGCTAACAAAACGTTGCCAGTTATTCCCAGCATGGAAGCATGCAAACACCAAATCTGTGACATGGAGAAAAACAAAGCAGCAGGCAGCTCCTTGAACTCCTTTGCCTCTTTGTCCTGTGAGAAGCCCGGAAAGACTGAAATACACTGTTGGGAAACTTCACGCTGAGTGTCTGCTCAGTGAAGATCCAAGGCACTCCTCTACTGCAGCTGTAAAGCGTGGCAGGTTCTTCTTTTTGGAGCCTCTGATTGAATTAGCTGATTCCTCAAACAAAATGGAAGAGATTTTTCTCTGACCCGGCTAAGGAAGAAACTGTAAATCTGGTGAGAAAGTTTGTCCTTTGTAGAAAGCAGAGCAAGGGTGAACACTTGGCTGTGAGGAGAGGGAGATGGTAGGGGTGTAACAAGGGCTTTGGAATGAAGGGTGGATGGGAGGAAAAGTTGTATAGCTGACTGCATGGACCAGGGAGGGGTGTTCCACAATAAACCTGGCAGCTAGGGAGGATATTGTACTTGTGCTGGTCAGCATTGTCTCCTTGTGAAAAAATGACTGAAATTTCATATCTTTTTAGGCAGCCATCATTCACCTTCATCTGCAGCACTTTGCCAGAGCAACAGATTGCAGATACATGGACTTCTCTACCTGCAGGCTATGCACACTAGTACAGCGGTGTGATAAGAGCTTCTCCGTGCCCTTCTCTCAAGTGTCCCTGATGTTAGGAGCTTCGGAATGCTTGGTGAGTTGTAGACTATCTGCAGACATCCTTGAGGCATTTCAACCTAGACAGTCCTCTGGATGGGCTTTCTACATTTCCCTCACTTACCTGTCCTTCATGTTTCAGCGCCTCAGAGCTGTTGTGCAAGGGTGTTGGAAATATCCAAATAATTGATCAGGACGGTATCTCTGATAAAAGCAGATTTTATTCTCAATTGCAATGGCAGGAGCGCCTGCAGAAAGCAGTGTTACATCTTTTATGCCCTATAACCCGACGCTTATCTTTTCCTCCCCTGGTTCCTCATTGGCTGAGTACTTCAGGTTCACAATCTTCCCGACGCTCAACTAAACATACAGATACTGGTTGAACATAAATTGTTGCTAGCTAAGCATGTATATTGCTAATTAATTAACTTCTAACACTTGCTTACTCAGCACTTGGTCATTATTTCTGGACACCTGCTCATCCTTGGATAGAGATAAGTGTGGAAGGAGGATAGAGGGGGGCATCCTGATGCCTGCCTGTTGTATCCCAACCTACTCACAGAGTGAGGCAGTTTGGCCTTGTGTGGAGGCCCTGGCTTCTTTGATGTTTGACAAGTCTGCTTTCCTTTTGCTGAGGGTCTCTTATCCAAACAGAATAACCTTACAATATGTTTTCTAGTCCATAATACTATTCCCATACTATTCACAACTATTACAGTTTTACAAGTGAGAATTAATCACATAATTCAACAACTATATTTCTAAAATATGTTACTGAAATATATGGTATTTCTACTTTTTCAAATGAGCTGTTTCTAAGGGCAAGTTACAAAATACATTGTGCTCTACTGCTTTAGATCAATTCCCCTTTTTCGATATCTAATGCAGAAACAACATTCAATTCCTACAAGGGCACCTGTGGAGGTGCGGTAGACCAGGAGGGGGTCTGCCTGTCACTCCAAGCTGGAGCTTGTTTCCATTCCTCCTTGTCTCCCAGGTCCTCTCCCTCTGCCTGGCTGCTAGAGGGCAGGGGATCCACCGCTACTTGCAGAGTGTCCCCCCTGTGCCTCTGTTTAAGGGATGTCAGGGAATGGTTCTCCCTTTCACACTCCCTGATGCTTCTTAATGTATCTGTCTCTTCCTCTAGTTGTGCCAGCAGACAGAGCAGATCATCCATCTGCGCACACTATGTGCACGTGTTATCCCAGCTACCCCCTGGTGCTTGTGCCAGACTCAGGCACTCCCTGCAGCCTGAGACTTGGACAGCCATGTGCGAGCCTCCGTTCTGAAGCTGATCTGCTGAAGGACTTCCTTTCAAGTGAGACAGTTCTAGTTACTTTCTTTACATTAAATTGCAGGGAAGAAAAGCTCCCACAACACTGGAAGCTCAGCAGTTTATTTATTGGTGTCATGCGCGGGCAGGCTGTGTTCACACCTCCATTTCCTACCTGTGGGAATGTCACTGTGCTATCCCTTCTCAGTTTTCTCTTGGCAGGAGCCACCCTGCTTGCAGAGTGATGCTGGGCCTAGAGGGTGGTAGTTGTTGCCCCACAGTTCTGCTGGGACATTGTTGCTGCCTTCTTGTCAAGGGAGTCCCAGGCATGGTGCTGCTGTGCTGTGCTGGCTTTGCACATTCTTGGATCCCGTGTTGTTTTGAGTCGGGCTCTTGATCCCTGGACATCAGGTCAAGTGACAACAGCAAAACATTTGTTCACCTTTCTGTAGCTGAGATAGTGGAGGCTCGGAGAGTTCTGGACAAGCTGCAGGTGTCCCTTTCCTTTTGGGCAGGGTGACTCCTTGTGCTTGCTGAAGTAGTAGATCTGGACCCTAAATGTAAGTGCATTGATGGTTTCTAAAGGTGACTATTCTAATTGCTTACGTTGCATTTCAGTGGGGGAAAGAAAAGCTCACAAAGCACATGAAACTCAGCAGTTTTTGGTTCATTTGTGTCATGTGCAGGCTGGATGTGCTCACACCTCCCTTTCCTAATGGTTTGAATGTCACTGTGCCTCACTCCATTTCAGGTTCTACTTGGTTGGGAGCCAACCCGCTTGCAAGGAGGTGGGTCTGTGGAGTGGTAGTTGACACCCCCCAGTTCTGCTGGGACCCTGTTACTGCCTTCTTGTCAAGGGAATCCCAGGCATGGTGCTGCTGTGCTGTGACGGCTTTGCTGGAGGTGTTTTCATGGGACAGTGGGTGGCGAGGTGTCTCCTTGCATTGGAGGCTGTGCTCACACCTCCGTTTCCTACCTGTGGGAATGTGACTGTGCTGTCCCATCTCAGTTTCCTTTCGGTCAGAGCCAGCCCACTTGTAGAGAGATTTTGTGCCTAGGGTGTGGTAGTTGTGCCAGTTCTGCTGGGACGTTGTTGCTGCCTTCTTGTCAAGGGAATCCCAGGCGTGGTGCTGCTGTGCTGTGCCGCCTTTGCACATCCTTGGATCCCGTGTTGTTTTGAGCTGGGCTTTTGATCTTTGGGTTTCTGGTCTTCCGACATGCCACAGGAAGTGGCAGCATTCATTTATACTTTGGTGTTCTGTGCCTATTCAAGTGTTCCTTGAGCTGTGTGGCCAATAAAGTCAGCAAGCTGCTCACAGTCCATGGATTTCTGTTTTCATAGGGCTGGGGAAAATGGGTGGTGAGGTGTCTCCTTGCATTAGGAGGCAGCACTTGAGTGGCAGACAATTCTTGCAGTTAAATATAGCTGATATGGGTGTGGGAGGTGTTGTTGCTATTGAAAGAAGGAGGATGTTTGGAGGACTGGCTGTGGGCTCCTTTCCTTGGTCTTCTACCCCCTTGGACATTTTACCTGCCTGTGAAAAAGGCTTGAACACAGAGACAGCCCTCTACATTCCCTTCTATTTGCTGGTCTTGGGCACTGATGTCTTGTATTCTAAAGATTTTGTCCTGAATGTTCAAATGTTTCTTCTACAATTGTTTAGTATCCCTTTCATTCCTTAGTGAGCTGTTTTTTGGTATAGTGCAGAAATGTTTGCAGTAACTCTTCTGAAAGTTTTATGTTATCAGGAGGCCACAGTGGTGGTAGTGTATCAAGGAAGTAGATGTTTATTAGTGTTTCCACCTCTTGATATTGTTTTACTCTTTGTAATTAACCATTTCATTTGAAACTTAATGTATTGTGTTGCAATTAACCATAGTGAGGTGTTCTAAATACTGTTGGTTATGTAGCAATAGACTGCTAATAATGAACAAACAGTTCTTTCTCTATATGAAATTTCAGTATTTACTTAACTTTTCCAAGAGCTCTTCAGTCATTAGAAGAATTTCTGACATTGGTTCTGATTTTTTGAAAAAAATATTCCATCCATATCAACAGGATTTAAAAGATGATAAAGAACTACTGTCCTGTTTATTTTCATGTTTAATAAACTTGGATAAGGATAACTCTTGTGTATTTTCACTTGTTTAGCTTTATTTGTTGTCAGAGTATGGTCCTATCGGGCAACACTGAGAATACTGTCATATCTACTGTGGAGCTAATAATTTGCATTTATCTTGTTTTTCTTATATTTTCTCTTAGCTAAGAAAGAAAACATTCTACTTCAGAGTAGGAGAATGAATCCTTTGAAGCTTTGAAAAAATACTGCTAATTCTATTGTTTATAGTTGTGCAGGATAATTCTTTAGCCACTGTCTCTCACCTACCACTTACGTCTCTTTTCAAGCATGCATATATTCCTCCCAGTTTTTCAGGAGTGCTCATTTTAGTGCAGGCAGAGAGGATTACTATTGTTTCTATTCACTGAGAACCCATCACAATCCTACAAATAAATCAGTCTTTGTCACTGTTGAAGACCAGTAATTCATTAAATTGTATCACATTTCTCAGGGTGCAGAGGTCATTCAGTCTGAACTTCAGCTTCAAATAGTATTCACAGGCCTGCCAATCTGTGAGAAGTTTGTTTATTTGCTGCATTATCAGACATGGGCTCGTGAGCGGTAGGTAAGAGAGGAGCAGTGCAGTCCTCTTAAGCCGAAGGCAAAACTCCCACTAACTTCACAGAACATGATCTTTTCCTCCAAGTCAGCTACAGATTAGCCTCCAGGAATCCTTCCTTTGTCAGATAACAAAAACTTTGAAGATTTCAGAGCAAATGACATACCCAGCATACAAAAATTGCAAGTTAGGTCATTGAATCTCCATTCCATGGATGTATTTTGCTTTGATTCTTCAAAGTCTTTTCAGATCATACAAAACTGGTCACACGTAGTGTGCAGTGTTAGCACAGAATTGGAAGAAGTCTTTTGAGGTGGTTATAAACATCATGCTCATTGCTTATTAAGTGTTCTTTCTTAACTGGAAAGTGAAGGCTGCATTACTGAGTAAGCCAGTGTTTAAAACTTCTCCAGATTATTGCTGTAAATCATTGAAGCCCCAGTTTTTCCTTTATAGGGAGGCATACTCCATGAATGATTGGTAATTCAGTGCTGACTGGGCTCATCTGCCTTGCTTGATTCACTAAGAGGGGAATAGAGAACAGAAAAGTATTTTAAGGTTAGTGATAGTGTAACAAAAAGTATTTATCTGAGTGAAAAGGAGTTGGCTAGTTTATTGGATTTGCTGGTTATCCTGAAAGTAGTGCTGAGAGTTAAAGTGAAGAAGAATAAATGCAGATCAAAGAAAATGAGGATCTAAATTGGGGGTAATTCTATTTAAGTTAATGGTTCTAGGTCAGTTAAAATTGTATCATGTGTATCTTTCAATTTTGAACTGATTTCACTGTTTTACTATTTCATTTATACTAGACAAACTTTGTTTGTTTAGTCTACCTCCATAATGATTAATATCCCAGGTATTAGATTTTTCCTGTGTGCTATAATTTCTTGCATATCATCTTACTGAAGTCAAAAGTTTTTGCCAAATACTGTCTTAAAATTTCAAAAAATTAATTTCATGGAAAATTTAATTTCAGTTTTTCAGTCCTGCATAACTGTATGGTCACAAACTCACAAACATTGATTCCAAGAGAAACTGTAAGAATAAGCAGACTGGTTCCATTTATTTCGTCAAGCCAAATGAACTGTATTTGATTGAAGTGTACTTTTCAGAAAGACATCTGGTACTACAATAACTTGTTTTCATTCTGACCTGAAAATCTCATAGACCTGTAATAACGAACCAGCAGTTTCAAGTGAAAGTACATTTAACAGTTTGAAATTGTAGAGTACACTGAATTTTAATAATAGGGATATTCAAAGATACTGAAGTTTCACTGATTCTGATTCTACATTGTATAGTAATGGTTTGCTGAGCACTAATAGTTAGGGCACACGCGGCTCAAACAGTATGTCTGTATAGATCATACTCTCTTTTGGAATAATACAATTAAGCCTAATGTGCTTAATGAAATTCCATTGTTTTTCTGATTCATGGTGTTCAATGTCCAAATGTCACAACTCTGGACAGAGCTGGGTGGCTTCTATTTTTATACCTGGATGGTTCTGGCTTTGTGGCACTAGTGCCTATATTAGTCTATAACCACAGCACATGTTACTCCCTATGCATTTTGATCTAAAAGGTTAACATTTAAGTTGCAACACAACCATTACTCTGTACGTAGTAAGTGTGGTGTGTCTAACTGCTTAGTAACAGGACCAGGTAAATTTATATGAAATTGTTGGGCCGTGAACTATCTTCTAGCCTCACAAGGAAGTGTTTGTGTGTTAATAACTACTACTGGTTGCTTTTATGCTACCAAATAATAAAAAATAATATTGAAAGAGAGTGAACGTAATTCGCTGTCAGCTATTTTACCAAACAGCCTAAGAACACATCCTGCTTGGAGGCCATTCAGTTAATGGACGTGGTCCACTTTAATGATACTTGCTGTCATTCTAGCACTACAATTTGTGCTTGTTTTTTAAAATTGGATTTTGTATGCGTATCCGTTCTGTCTAATATCTCAACTAACAAACCTTCTCAGAAGTTAAAATGAGAATGGTCTAACTGAATGTGTCTCCTCCACCTCACACATTAGGAGGCAAATTCGACACATCAGATATGGTGTAGTCTCACTGCTAGTAATCCCTAAGTGGTTTTAGGCCAAGTGGTGGAGTAATAGGAACAGCCATAGAGGTTACCTGGCTGTTACGGAAGAGTACTGACAGAAAGTGTTCACTAAGATGTCTGCTAAGACAGTAACAGAAGAAAATGACTGTAGGCTGGGACCTGGGCCTGGGAACCAGAAGCGTGATTCGAAACACACGGCTGGCATCCTTGAAGTGCAGATGAGTTCCTAAAAAACAGAGACATCTTGAAGATACCATCAATAGGGGAAAAAGCAAGGAAACGTAACAGCAAGGTATCATCTGGAAAGGTGGAAATAGTCTGGAAAGAAGAGGAAACATCCTGAATTCAGCAGTTGCTATTGGATGCTTTAGCTGAAAGTAAAGCAGTCTGGAAAGAGTAAAGTTTTGTGTGAGAGAATAGGAAACGTCATCGTCTATTGGTTGTCTCTGGTGAAAATGAGAAATGAACATCTCTTGGCTGCTCTGAGATGTGGTGTCCTACATTTTCTTAATTCTCTGTGACATAAAAATCACTTGTTTTCTGTCTGAAATAGAGCCTCTCTCTCCTACAGGATTTCCTGAGCAAATTGGACTTTTGTTCAGGAGTCCTGGCTGGCTCTGAACTCTATGATGTGGACCATCTTTGAACTGAGACATCATTGTTTTACTTGGCGCGCTACTGATCTCAGTCTCTTCTTGGATTGGTCTTTATTCACTTGTATCTTGGGTCAATTTGGCCTCGCTTCTGGGATTAATTTGTTACTACTTGACATTTTGAATATATGTATGTACATGCACATACACTTAATAATTATATTTAATATGTATCTGCTACTTTACTAGTGATAAGTTTGTAGTAATGTGTAATAGTTCCTTTATACATTTTGGTCACTCTGAAAGTAATGCTATGCAAAGTAATTTCCATAGAAACTACAACAAAGAGCACAATAACACTGATAGAGAAAATTCTCAGCTACAAAACTCTATTTTGCCATGCAGTCCCCACCATTAGTTGCACATTTTCACCAGCAATGAACAAGAGCCTGCATGCTGTACTTCTGAAAATCGGCGCCAGCGGATGTGACCCACTGTCACTGTTGCCACTACTGAAGTGCAGCACCCACTGCCTTACTGTGCTTACATCCACTGTTTAGTTTTCATAAACATTCAGCAAGCTTTGATGAATGTCAGTGGGTGCCGTATTTTCTACATGGAGGAATTAAGTTACACCATTTTGCTTCCTGCACGCTTTCATGTCCGATGTCATTTTGTCAGACTGCCCCTGTGTTGCCATCTGTTGCACAGCAACAAAATGTAATGGAATATTGGTGATAAGGTTCAACATCTATTGCCATACCACCAACATCCGCCTCTGATGTTGTGGGCCAACATCATAAAATAGGAGGCATTACTTTCAGAGCAGCTCATGTGTGTGTTATTGCTGCTACTTTTTGCAGCATGTATATGCTTTCTTTATTCATCATTGATACTTGCTAGTAATAACATAGAGGAATACCAGAAATAAAGCATCCTTGTTTGTGTATTGGGTTGTCCTGCCAACCCACAAAGTGGGTAACTGTTTAGGGCATGACAGCATCTAGTGTAGTGCAGCGTATTTTCACTAATGATGTAGTATAAACAATATAATCAATTATAGTGTCATAGAGTGGCTTGGGTTGGAAGAGGCCTTAACAGTCATCTAGTTCCTTTGTCCCTTCCATAGGCTGGGTTGCCACCCACTAGATCAGGCTGCTCAGGACTCCATCTGATCTGGCCTTGATACCAAGTTATATCTTTATCTCCATTTAGGAAATACTAACTATCTAGCTTTAAACATTTTTTTCAGTGTGATGGATTTTGTGCAACCTTTCATTCACATCTATGCCTTTTTTTTCTGTAGTATCTAAATATTCAAAATTGTATTTAAAAGGAAGAAAGCAAACCTAAAAGCACGTTTCCTAAAAGGGCTTTCAACGCTGCTGTATTCAGAAACAAATTCATGCACTTTTTAGTTGCAGTGGTTGCAGTTTTCTTTTTTAGCTGGTTTCTACTAAGTTTGTATATTCACAGATAAACCGTAGACTGAATGACTGGTGAGGGACCTGTCTTCCAGACTCAATGGCTAGCCCACATGTCTTATCAGAGGTTAAGCACAGTGATCCCACTGCTGTTTTCAAGGACCTTTCTTCTTGTGACTTGCAAGAATGTCAGCTTCTGCTTCTGTCTTCAGTTATCAGTGGTGTCTTCCTTTTATTAGAAAGAGTAACTCCTGTACACTGTCTCACTGAGCAAAATGTTAAAACAGTTTTTCACAGTAACCAGGGCTTTTATTGCTGCAGAACTAGTCTAATTCTCATTAAGCGTTGGATATAGGAGACATGAGTTTTCAAAAAGTATTATTTTGTCCTGGTGAGAGTTACATATTCCTGCCACTAGTGTTTGGGAAGAGGTCCTGAAAGCTGTGTATATAAAGAATCAAGATAAGATAGGCTGGTACAGTATATTAAGTGCAGAAATTGAGTGGAAACTGGTTTTAGTTATGGACTTGTATCCTGACTTATGTGTAGGTGACACTCTGGACTCCTGCTAAGGCCATACCACAGTTTTTCTCATTTAGGCTGTAGGTATGCATAATTTGATCTGGGAGCCATTCTGCAATCTAATCTGCATGTATAGACATAGTTTTTTAAACCCTAATGGTCTTCAGGGTACTTCTTTCTGAAGCCTGCTATTTTATCACAGTGGCCTGCTCTCTTTCTTTTTTCATTTCCCTTCCTGTTGTCTTTATAATGTATTTTGGTATGACCTGAATATGTTTCAAAAGTAGTTCAAATTACATTCAGCTAATTTCCCGTCCTCGTTACTATTATCCTTCTGCTAAATGTTATGTTATCTACAAATCTCATCAGGAGATAGACATATTTAAGAAACAGACGCCTAAATGTAACTTCCTAATTATTCATCATGATTCTGTTCTGAGTTTCCTGATTTTAGAAAGTTCTAGGCACAAAGAAATGTCTGCAGAACACAAGTATACACAAATGTACAGACATGCATGCATTAGTGCATATATGCATATTTATGTTGAGTCAGAGTACTTCAGGCGTACTATAATATGTAATGAGAAATAAAATTATTAATGCTAGCAACATTGTACTTCTGCCCATACTCAGTGAGAAAAAGTTCCTACCAGCCTTTATGAGCATTCTGTGTAGGAATTAATTTTTCAGAATTGTATCTGCATTCTGACAAGCATCATTTCAGACCAGAACTTCAAATTACTACAGAATCCAGAATACTGTCTTTTTTTTTCTTTTTTTTTTTCTTTTTTGCCATTCTCTTAAAGATACACAACAAGGAACAGGACAGTATTGTCTGTTTAGAAAAGTAAAAAGCAGGTCTGCTAAAGGACCAATTCATTATGTTTTTCACTGCATTCCAAGAAAACGTGTTGTGGTGTTGTCAACAAAAGCAAAACAGTTTTTAAGCAAAACAGTCGCTCGTACACACTCTTTTCTAGATTTAATTTGGTCATTCAGTCATACTCAGAAGTACCAATACGTATATTTCCAAGTGACCATGGTAATTTGTATAATACGTGGAGAATGAAGGTTGCCAGCTACGCATAGTCTCTTTAGTCTAAACTTTCAGAATGATCCATCGTGATATGATTCTTCCCTATGTATAACTATGTGCACTGGGTTCCTCTTAACTGGCAATGATGAACTGCTCTTAATATGTTAGTCCTATCTTCTAGTAAACAATTGTTTGATCAATTGACTCAGAATCTTGCTTACTTCACCCTTCATTGATACTATACAAAGTTGCTGCCCATTTCCTGGTTGTTGATATTTTTATAATTACTGTTTACCTTCCTGTTGTGATGATGTGAATAGAAGAAGCACACAGAATGTGCTGTCATCTACTCTTACCACAGCCTGGGTATTCTACTGATGAATTGTCTGTAATGTGGCTTTCTTGGAGTTCAAACATTTTGGTCATTATAAAATCAATGGATTCACAATGTTTTTTCTAGGAACAAATTTCTAATCTAGATTCAACCAAAATAGCTATTGAGGAATTGTCGGAATGTAAAGTCTAGAAAGCTAGAAAACAGCATATTTACGCTGTCAATGTAAAGATATATTCTTCTCTTTTCAGATGATGTTAGTCAAATTTCACTGCAGCGATTATTTTAAGAGGTCAATATTCTGTGGATCCCTATGATCCAGCCAAGCCTAGTGGTATGTAGAATAATTTGTGTTAACATTTAATGATTTGACCATCCAACTAGCAGAGGTACTGATTCATAGGCTCTGGTTGATCCATTGTTATGTACCAGTTCATATCCTTGAGGAAAGATCAGCTTCTGGTGAGCAGATAGGGAAAATAGGCTCTATGAATTGTTTCAATTTTCTGATTACTTCTATCTTGTTTATCTGTACCCAGCAATTCTCTCATCTCTGCAGCTGAGATGTCCTTGTGTAGGTTTAATGTAAAAGAGATGCTGATTTACAGTGTGTCCTACAACTTGTACTGATCACAAATTCTTTTGCTGCCTTAGCAGAATGAAGACAGTTGAATCCTGAATTCACCTTTGTCAAATCAATTTGCTTATAATACTATATTTATGAAGGTACAGTAGGTCTGTTAAGTAAAATTCTGTAAGAAAAAGTACTCTTTGAATCTGGTGGTCCACTGCAAAGGTGTATATACCCAATGGAAAAAAAATCACAGTGTTATTTCAATTACAGCGTTGGAAATAGGTTGTACTCTGACTTCTTCTAAAGCATAATAAAAGATAATTTGAACAAAGTGCTACTGAAAGCACTGCTTACTTTCTAAAACATGTTCTTTTTTAAATATTGGAACTAAAACTGATATATTTAAATACAAACTATAAAAGGAACAGACAGCTCTATTTGTTAACCAAAAAAGACTGTTTCTTTCATCCTTGCTTTTCCAGTGCTGTTTGAATTAGACACAGCTATGATGATTGCCTTAGAATCACAGAATTATAGAATGGCTTCAGTTGGAAGGAACCTTAAGGATCATCAGGTTCCAACCTCCCTGCTGCAGGCAGGGTTGCCAGCTGCTAGATCAAGTACTGGATTAGGTTGCCAGGGCCCCATCCAACCTGGCCTTGAAAATCTCCTGGGATGGGGCATCCACAGCTTCTCTGGGCAACCTGGTCCACTACCTCACCAGTCTCAGTAAAAAAATTCCTCCTGACATTTAATCTAAATCTTTCTTCATTTAAAACCATTTTCCCTTATCCTGTCACTATCTACCCTTGTAAAAAGTTGATTTCCCTCCTGTTTATAATCTCCCTTTAAATATTGGAATGACATAGTGAGGTCTTCTCACAGCCTTCTCTTCTCCAGTCTGAACAAGCCCAACTCCTTCAGTCTGTCTTCATAGGAGATGTGCTCCAACCCTTGGACCATTCCCCTGGCCCTCTTCTGGTCCCTCTCCAAAAGCTCAATATCTTTCCTGTGCTAGGGGTCCCAGACCTGGATGCAGTACTCCAGATGGGGCCTCACAAGGGCACAGAGAGGGACAGTCCCCTCCCTTACCCTCCTGGCCACCCCTCTTTCAGTGCAGCTCAAGATACCGTTGGCCTTCCAGGCTGCAAGAGCACACTGCTGGCTCTTGATAAGTTTTTCATCTACCAGGACCCCTAAGTCCTTCTCAGCGGGGCTGCTCTCAAGGGGCTCTTCTCCCAGTTTGTATACATATCTGAGATTGCCTCAACTCAAGTGCAAAACCTTGCACTTTGCTATGTTGAACCTCATTAGGTTCACATGGGCCCTCCTTTCGAGTTTATCAAGGTCCCTCTGGATGATGTTCCTTCCTTCTGCCGTGTCAGCTGCACCACTCAGCTTGGTGACTTTTAATAAATAATTTTGTATCACTCTCTAAAATGGTATATGGAGAAACTTAAAGAAGGAAAAGATTCTTACAGCTTTATATATACGAGATTAGCTGGGATGAATTCAGCAGCGTCTAAGTGGAGTCTCTAAACTTAACCCCCAGCCTGCTGGTACTTTCTAATCAATACCTTTTCCTTGTTTTTATTCAGTTGGTTACAGCTGTATTCCTCCCTTCTTTGTGTGCATGTATACATGTCATTTTGTTATTTTGGAGAAGGGGCTTTGTAGATGCAGAAGCAGTTGGATAAATATTTCTTTTTTCTGAATACAACATCTGAATTTATTCTTCTGTGACCTCTTCAAAAACTGGCCACATGTTGATTTAACTACCAGTATTTGTACTACATGCTTCATACTGTGCCAAGTAAGTCACCAAGGCACTCAGCACAAGTTTTGCTGTCCACACATCTGTTGTTTGCCATAGCAAGTTTGGCATTAACAAATGCAGGAGTCCTCAACGGAGCTATGTAGCACATTGCTCCATACTGAGAGCAAAAAGAATGTAATGTGTTTGGCAGGTCTCTAACATATTTCTAAATAAACAGACTGTGCTGGGGGGAGGTAAAAGTTCTGTTAAGTGTTTCCAGTTTAGGAGTAATTACAGGAGTTTCACCATGATAATCTAATCGTAATTACAGGAGTTTCACCACGATATAATTCCATTTGGTTGACAGAATGACTCATCACTGTGCATATTGAAAGGAGCAGAGCTCAAAGAAGAGCCATTGGATTCCTGTGGCACAGTTATGAAGGGAGAAGTTGGAAGAAGATTGTGAGTAGTAAGCCAGATCAGAAATAACTGTCAAAGGAAAACCATGGAAAGCTACAACAGCCTTCTGTCATTCTGTACTAATTGGGAAATATTTACCCTTAGCACCTGCTGACAGTACAGCAGAGACACCTGTATCCAGGTGGTTGTTTTAAGTTCATAAGGTGACACTGAGAATCGAGAAACATATGTCAAAGACCTAGAGGTTAATTCTGCTATTGCATATAGAAGACATATCTCTAATGATACCATGTGGTAAAATTGATCAAAGAGTGTTCTTTTATTAGTGGAGCATTAAAATAGTTCAAGTTTAATCTCTGTTTAAAATGAAATAAAGTTTCATTTTTAATCACCTTCTTTGTTCAACTCTTTCCTGAACATTTCACAGAAGTAAGACAAGAAACAGTTAAACATCCTTGCTGGATTTCTTATGATCAAACTTTTGACCTTTACTTAGATTTTCTAATATTTTGAATCCATCTGCCATCATGTGTTTGCTAATTTTGACAGAATAATATGTTATTCTCAAAATGAGAGAAAAAAATGCCTTAGGTATGGTTTCAAGTTTTTCTGAGACCTGGAGTTACTTTATCAAATATGAAGTTACAGATCAGGACCAAGAAATTGTTCTTGATTTCTCTGTGCAGGAACACAGTTTAGCTACAGCCTGACTCCATGTCGGGAGGAGAGCAGAGTAAGTACCCAGCCACATATTCATAAATAGGAGGGATTTTTGCATTCTCTGAATTCTTCTACCCTGTCAATGGAGAGATTTCAGAAATTTCTGTAATGGTTGCGTGGACCAGAGGAATATTATAAGCTGATTAAATAGTCTCATGGTAGCATTAAGTATTCTAATTGATGATTGTAAAGAATCAATACATGAAGCATTTGGATCCCAATACTCATTTCCAGATCTGCTCAAAGGCTCATGCAAGAATCTGTGAATGTTGGGCCACTGTGGTATGTTCTACCAGAGACTTCCTGGTGAGTCCTCAGGCAGAAATGTCATTATCCACTTTGATTAAGATCATCATGCTTAGTCCAAAACTAAAACATTAGATGAGGAATTTTCTCTTGAAGGAGAAAAGATAGGTCTCTGTTAATGTAAGGAAGATGTTCTGGGTCATTCTTATTTTCAGTATGGTAATACTAATTTTTCTGTTATTAATATAAAGTGCCCAATAATAAAGTGTCCTTTGTCTGAGAAGACTCCTTGGTGTCTTCACGTGGCTTCTTCCCTGCCCCCCCTTTTTTTTTCTTAATCTGGAAAATAGACTAATCCTCCCTTAAAGCTACATCCAGCTGAGATAAAGGAGGATTTTTAAATGATTAAAGCAGAACTACACATCTGCTGGAATGTAATCAGATTCACATTTTCCTTGTTATTAATGACAAGCTATAACCAGTGTTTTAGAATCCTTTTGCAGAACAGCAAAAATGAAATGGAATGATTTGTATTAGCATTTCAGATATGATATGCTGCAATGTAGTATGTAGGACTCAGAGATGAGACTGAGAAACAGTGCTAAAATGCTAAAATTAATGATGCTGTGAGGCTAATAGCTTTTTGTTGTTGTTTAGAAAGTTTCTTCAACTATTACTGTTGGTTTACAAATTTCCCATCATTCTTTGTAATATAAAGCGAGTTGCATAACCTAGTAAAAATACTTCTTTCCCACTGGAAAAACAAAAACAAACCAAAAAAAAGGCCTGTAGTCCAGGCCTTGCTTGCCCTTGACCCTGTAAATAGTTTTATCTTTGGTTCCTTCCACTTTGAATTGTTGTTTACATGCCTGATCTTTCAGACTTGAGAAAATATTTGCATATTGTATCTTTGACTTGAAATGCTAATAAGAGATATCATAAAACACTCTAGGGAAAAATCCCTCAATTTTTTCCAAAGTAAAACTACCAGAAATCACTTCAATTATTATTTTAAATGAGCGTTTCAAGTGCTCTAGAATAAACAGTAGGAATAGATATCCCTCAGATTAAATTCTTGCCTTGTAGCTTAAGTATTCCATGTATTTAAAACAGTACTGCAGAAATACAATGAAAGAATGTTTTGAAAGTAGGTAAGTAGCACCTATGGTAAGCTGCAGTTCATAGTCTAAAAGGTCAGGAATGCTTGTTAACAGAGACAGTATCAAAACATCAATTTATACCCAGAAAAAATGAAGACTGACACTTAACAGTGATATTCCTATGTCTTTTTATTGATATGTCTTTACTATGAATGATAAAAGAGGGAAATCAAGATTTTTAATATGAACAGTAGTTATTATTGTTAGTTGCAAGCAGTATATTTTGTTCAGTTTACAGCTGTATCTGAATATATGAATATTTATGTTGGAATGTGTGTAAGTGTCCTGTGTGTAGACATGAATATATATGCTTATATCACATATGCAGGGTGGGAGTATTAGTCACACTGACTTGAACAAGTGTTTTATAATTGATGCATTTTATTTATTATTACTCTAAATCATGTTTTTAATAAGGTTTCACAACAATATGTGGCAATAAATTGTTAGATGGAGAAGCAGTTGCAAAGATTATCATATATTAGAAAGTTACTACTCAGATCAGGATCAGTAACCAAGCCATAATCAAGAGCTAATTGTCTTCAGTGTGGATTTAAATGCACAGACAATAGCGGATAGATAAAATTAGAATTTGAAGGTATCCAGTAAAAGTCTATTGCATAATTTCTCAGTCACTGGGTGCTCAATTCAGAAAGGTTCTCAAGGCAAGGTTTTTAAAGGTTTTAAATACTTTGAAAGAATGACTTTAAAAAATCGCTGTCAACCTAATCTTACGTACCTGAATTGTTACTGGCCAAAGAAAGAAGTGTAATTACTAAATAAGAAGCTACAACTACCCAGGATCAGACTTTCAACATATAGTTTATCAGGTATGTGGGCATGTTCAATAATAATTTTTCAGTCTTAAAGAAGTGAAAATAAGAAACATGCTGCAGTTGGTTATAGAATTTACTTGTAATTCAGAAAAGCTATGTTCCAGCCTCTCTTGCATCATGCATTTCCCTAAGAGCTAGAGCCATAAATGCACTTAAATCAAAGCTCTTAGCTTTTACTTGCCTGACCCTCAGACTGAAAAGCCCTGCAATATCTGAAGAATTCTTTTATATTATTTTTAGAAGTTCAGAAACAATCCTATTACACTTCTTCCATGTACCCATGAAAATAAAGGGAGAAACTTAATGTTCTTGTTCATCTCCTTCTAGACTGAGTAATAGCACTGTTTCAAGAAAGGTAAAAAGTAGCCCTTTACCATCTAATTTATAAGCCTCTAAATAGAATCATGTCTGGTGAAAAACTAATACAGCCATCCCAATTTCTTGTAGTCTAATCAGAAGACATTCAGCCAAAGAGTATAGCCTCCTTCTAAGGAGGCTTCTAAGTATAGCTTTTAAGTAGTCACAGCTCAGCCTCCTATCCTGAATTTAATATTTGCCATTAGAAGAGGATATGCATATAACATGGGAAAAGAATTTTCGGTTGAAATATATAAACACCAGCTTACATGGAGTAAAAGCAGGGGAAGGTTGCACAACTTCATGGATTAAATTCTTTCTACATAGGTTGCTCTGAAAGTAATGCCTCCTATTTATTTCCACAGAAAATACAACAGATACAAAGAACACAACAACACTATTTCATAGAGTAAATTCTCAGCTACAAACCACTATTTTTTCAACTTAGTTATCACCATTAGCCATGCATTTTTGCCAGCAATGAGCAAGAGCCTGCATGCTGCGATTGTAAAAATATGCAGGTCCATCCAGAAGACTTGTCTTTCACATTGCTGTCGTCACTGCTGAAACGCGCCACCAGCTGTGCTCACAGCTACTTTTTGGCCTCTGTAAATGTCAAGTGTTGATGTATGTCAGTGGGTGCCATTTTTTCCACACGGAGGAATTCAATTCCACACATTTGCTTCATACACACTTCCTTTTTGTCAGATGCTATTTTGTCAGACTTCCCCTCTGCTGCCAATTGTCACATAGAAACAAAATGTAAACGCATGTTGGTGGGAAGGTTCAACCTTTACTGCCATACGACCAATATCTGCCTCTGATGTCATGGGCTAACGTAATAAAACAGGCGGCATTATTTTTGGAGAAGCCCTCGTAGGTGTGCATTGGTGTCTAGGAGATTTAGAACAAACCAAACCATGTATGGTATCCTTAGGCATCTGTAAAGCATCTAGACAAAGCTGTGGCAGATCTGAAAACATTTGACTAAGACCATTTATACTGGACCTTCTTTTTAAACTGCTGATTGCTTTCTGACTTACGAAAGAAAACGTGACTAAGCAAGTGTGAACATTTCAAAAATGAAATAGAGGAATCACTGTTACCACTATTACTGTTTTTTGTGCTTTGCTCTTGGCTAGTGTACTAGCAGAATGAAAATAATCTGATAAATTCAGATTTCCATTTATGTGGAAAAGATACGTGTCCTGATACGAGCTTTGTGCTTTGCATTTTCTTTCAAACAAGTGAGTCTCTGTAAACTAGGATGACCTCAAAAAAGTCAATACAGTATGACAGAATCTTCAAAATTTTCCAGCCCAGATTTCATGAACACAGCTGGGTTTCTTTCTCAGCAAGACCATCCGATTTTCATTCCTTAAGAGCACTGAAATAATTACTAATTGCTTTCCTTATATCTCCTTTATAAATTCAAAAGTATTTCTAATTACAGTAGTATATAAATATAAGCCTTTATTGTAAAGTTACCTTTAAAATTACCTTTAAATTTAATTTAAATTACCTTTAAAATCTCAGGGGGTTTTCTAGACATTCTCATGTTTAACGTGTTTAAAATTATTAATAAGAATTCTGGGTACCTTCACTGTTCACTCTAACATACCTATTGGAAAGCTGAGCAAGAATTTAATCCAGTCTGATTTAGCTTTAGGAAATATGTCCACCATTACCTCTCCCACAAAAAGGAGAAGGGAGTTCTAAATTTAAGGTTTATAAGTCATTTCCCAATCTTTCAACAATGAATTCATGTGATATACATAGAGCTGACGATTACAGGAATAACTTGTATGCTTTTCCCATCCATCTACTCTGCCCAACTGGCTAACCAGTCTGCTTTGAACATTTTTACACTGCAATTTTCTGCTTGTGTTTATCATAAGTTATCTGTTGAGTCCTAGGCAATCTCAGTGGAATTTTCTAATTGTTTTTCTTTATCTCCCACCTATGAGAAAACAAAATTGTGTAATAGGTTGCTAATATGTGCACCACAAGTGTTTAGAATCTAGTTGAGAATCTTGAAATTTTAAAACATAAATTTGAAAATTCATATGGGAAATTGAATGTCATTTCATTGTGTGCATGTTTTGGATGGCTGTATTAATGGTGTACAAGTGTTCAGGGGAAACTGATAAATGTGACCTATTTCATTAAATAGAGTTTAGAGTGCTCAGAAGTCACTGATTTATTTGAATTTTCTAATAAGTAAAGATGAAATTCTGAATTTTGGGGTGAACCAAGCACATTACAGATAATAATTATTTATTGCTGTTTGTTCCAGGAGACAGAAACAAGAACTTGGTATTTATTCCTCTTATCTCTTCATACACTGAATGTTTGCGGAACAGTAAAATCAGCGTGGAAAGGGGAATAATAAGGTTTTTAAAGGGTAGTTGTGGACTGTTGTAATAGGCGGTTGCGAGGATACGAGATGTAACGAGAAAGGCCCCCTCCCCGAAGGAATAGGGACAAGTTGACCAAAGAATGTACCCGTGACGCAGGGAAAATGGCAAACTAAGATGATCCGATAAGCTACCTTTTGATATGTCAGTAGATGGAAAATACTGCTTCATGCTTCATTGCTACATGCCTCAGCAAAAATATCCAATCAGCATTAAGGGAGTAAGCTTTAGATGGCAATAGTGGATAACAAGCATTATAAAAGTAGTGCTATACCTTTGAATAAAAAAAAGCTTTTCTTGCTGCTATTGTGTGTGTGTCTGTGTGTGTGTGTGTGAGTGTGTTTTCAAGTGGTGCCGAAACCCGGGAACGTGTGAGTGAATGTGTTTTCAGTGGACCCAACAAAAATATGCTTACTTCAGCACATTTCAGTACAGCAAACATTTATATGAGACAGATGTTTTTTAGTACTTCTAAAGTGTTCAGTGATTTATTCATTGTTCCCAGGAGCTTTATTCTTCAGTTTACTTGCTTATATTCAGTGAGTAAAGGTGGCAGAGTAGACCCCTCTGGAACTTTAGATTTCACTACTATAATTTTTGCGAAGGTGAAATATCAAATAAATTTTAATTCTCCCGAATAATTTTGTATGTTCTGATGTTCCTGCCCTGAAATGAAAATGGAGGTGATTATACTAAGCAAAAACTGAGGTTCTGAGAAAATAAAAAGTAATGGTAATACAGTTTCATAAGGAGCAGGGTTACAAATGGTAATGACAGCAGTAATAGAGGGCCGTACACTTCCATTATCTCCATATGAACTATTCTTCCATAGTGAACTACCCCACATCCACCCATAGAAGCTCTACTTACATAGTAACAAATTTTGTGTTAATTAATTTACTTTGGAAGTGATGTAACTGCCCTCTGGAAGAGATTGCTATGAGTTTCAGGCTGACTATGCTGCTACTGTCAGCCCTTCCCAGGCTGTTCTGCAGCATGCTGCTTTGCATTTCATTCTGCCTTCCCGGAAACCTGCCTCTGATGCTTCCCCATCATCTTGATTACATGACACTTTAAATACTGTAATAGACATGATCCTTTCATGATTCCCATTGTGACAAACCACATGCCCATAACAAAATAGCTGTATTTAGTTCAATTTGTAGGATATAAACTTACTTTCCCTGTGAGGATCTGTAGCTCTCCAGAAAATATTATTACTTGAAATTTTCCTCATTATTCTCTCATTCATTCTACGTTAATTTTTTTCCCTTTCATTTTTTTCCTCACATATATCTGTTCTCTTCATAACTTTTTCTGCTCCCTGTATTATTTCCTAGTTCAGTGCTATTTTTTTACTCAATAAACTAATTTTTTGTGAGAAGACAGTTTGCTCAATTTCTGTAGAATGAAAAGTGTCCAGGACTTATCTTGACTCATATTCAGCCATTACCTTAGGGAATTTCAATCTGAAGTGAAGGAAAATGGAAAAGAAAATGGAAGCAAGGGTGAATCATGGCTTTAGACATCAGATGGTTACAGCTCTGTTTCTCCCATTGTGTTTGTAGCATTTTTTTTTCTACTGCAGTTTCATTTTTACTTATTATGTGAGTTAAGGAAGTCTGATAACTGACATCTGTAAATTATCATCTATAGTGATCTTGCTCTGAATTTCTGAATATAATTCTTTTACCACTCATTTTTCCTATGGCTGTTCTCTAGGCATGTCTATACAAACTCCTTCAGTTCAAAGGACTTAATTTATGAGAAATAAGCTAATAAATGCCATTTGAAATAAATGAAAATAAAATTTGAGCCTTCTAACTTAGAGATTTTTTTTGTGTGTTGTGTTCATACCTCATTGATTTTTTTTTCTGGTAAAGAAAAATAACGATCTTCTAAAATCCTGGACAAATGTATCTGTGGAATGTTAAACAAAAATAAATAAAATAGAATGCAACTGTGAATGCCTTTATGATGCCATCATCCAAGGCACAGAAATTGAAAAATACACTTTTTAATGAAAATGCACTTTTTTGTGTTCAAATTAAGGTTGTAGTAATTAAAATCTTGTTATTTCATCACCAGTAAAAGAATAAGAGAAATAAAGACTACTCTTAGAGCTTCTGTGTATAGCTATGCTTATTCTTTGGAGTTCTGACAGCTCTCATACTACTTTCTTCTGTCTAACAAAAATCAAGTAATATACCTTATCTGTAACTAAACTCTTGGAATCATACAAACCAGTGAAGTGCATGTTTGTTTAAAGTACAATATAAAATGAAAATGCTTCATGTTAAAGATGCTAAAAACCTGTGCTTTCATTCAGTTCTAATTCTGCTACTTTTTAGAAGCATGTGTTCTCAAATTCCTGAATGTTCAAGAGTATGATCTCAAAACCAGTCATCTTTTATCTATGTATTTTATATTATTTGAAGTTTATTCTTGCATTGACTGATGCCTTTTAAATATAGAAACTATATTTACATATAGAAACTATGCATTTAGAAAAACAGAAGGTGGATTTGTTCTTGGTCCTCCAGAATTTGTTGTCTTCCAAATGATGCTCTTGAAAACAGGAACAAGAATATAGCAGCAGTCAACTTGAAAATCATTTACAGTCACTTGAAGTGTCTGAACTCAGGCCTAAAATGCAAGGCTCTTATCAAATTTTTCAGGGAATGTGCTGTTTTTGTTTTGAAGTTGAAACAGAACATATATAGCATATTTTAAATGAACACATATAAATGCAAACTGCATTCTGTGTCAAAAACATGGACTGCTTTACCTACATGAAAAAGGTTTGTTTTCTGTTTGAAGAAGATGTTGAGAATTTAGGCTGGGAAACTGAAAAGATAAAAGTAGACCATATCGTAGCAGTGCTGCTTACTGTAACTGAAATGTAGGTGTGTTGCCAAGGTGACCACAATGCTGAATTCATCAGTAGTCAAGAGTTTAACTATAGACATCTCTAAAAGTTAGATCTCTGTCTTGGTTAGAATATAAACATTTCATGGAGCTTCTCCTTGTTGATAGACTGGAATACAAAAAGTAGTATTACAACAATCAATATTAGAACATTTTGTAGAAGTTAATTCATGTACCTGCACTATTATGTGATAACATTCACATTAGTGACATTGGTTACAGCAAGAACTATCAGAAAGTAGTTTACTACATGAATCTGTATGATATGTCATTATAATGTATTCAGTGAAATGCCAGAATGTAGAAAATTTCTGCACAGATACAACGGTATACGTAATCTAGTTTTTACATGCTTCAGTTTTTACAGCTTCCTTACAGAAGCCCTCTTGCGTATTAGTGAAATGGGATTCTTCAGAAAGAAGGGGCCTTGAAAATGAGGTATATATGCCACTTATCTACCTTAAGTAGATGAGTTAAAGTGATGGAGAACTACAGGGCTGATACTGAAGACAGTGCAGGGAGGTTCCATTGAGGTGGTCAAACTCAGTAATTTTAGAGCGCAACCATCTAGCCAGTTCCTTATATCTGTTGAGTGTTCCAGCTGTCAAATTCATGTTTCTACAATTTAGAGGCAAGGATGTTGTGCTGGACAATGTCAAATGCGTTGCACAAGTCCAGACTGATGATGGACTAGATGACCTTTAAAGGTCTCTTCCAACTCAAATGATTCTGTGGTTCTATGTATGCTGCTTTTCCCTTATCCACCAATGCTGTATAAGGCTACCAAGATTCTCACACACAACTTGCTCTTAGTAAAGCCATGCTGGCTGTCATAAATCAACTTTTTGTTTTCCATGTGCCTTAGCATAGTTTCCAGGAGGGTGTGCTCCATGATCTTGCTGGGCACAAAGGTGAGACTGACCAGCCTGTAGTTCCTCAGATCTTCCTTTTTTCCCTTTTTAAAAATGGGTGCTTTGTTTTCCCATTTCCAGTCAGAGGGAACTTCACTCGACTGCCATAGCTTCTCAAATGTGATGGACAGTGGCTTAGCAAATTCATCCACCATTTCCCTCAGGGCCCACAGAGGCCTCTCATCAGGTTCAGTGGACATGTGCACCTTGTTTGGTTCCTTAGACGGTCTTGAAACAGATCATCTGATCATCTTCAACAGTGGGCAGTTCTTCATTTTCCCACTTCCTGTCTTTGCCTTCTGGAACTTTCACAGTGTGGCTAGAGCTCGAAGACTGAGATGGAGAAGTCATATAGTACCTCGGCCGGGCCTCCCATCTCAGTCTGGAGAGGGCCCACATTTTCCCTAGTCTTCCTTTTATTGCTGATATACTTAGATAAGCCTTTCTTGTTTCCCTTGATGTTCCTGGCCAGATTTAAATTTTGTCAGGGCTTTAGCTTTCCTAACATGATCCCTGGCTGCTAGGACAGTTTCTCTCTATTCCTTCCAGACTACTTGTCCTTGCTTCCACCTTCTGTAAGCTTCCTTTTTGTGTTTTGTCCAGAAGCTCCTTTCTCATCCATGTGAGCCTCCTTGCATTTGACTTAGTCTTTGTTGGGATGCATTTCTCTTGTGCTTGAAGTGGGTGATTCTTGAAAATTAACCAGCTTCTTGGGCTTCCCTCCAGGACTTTAGTCCATGATACTCTACCAAGCATATCCTTGTAGAGGCCAGACTCCACTCTCGTGATGTGCAGATTAGTGAGCTTGCTGTGCACTCTCCTTGCTGCCCTAGGAATCTTGAACTCAAGTGTTTTATGGTTACTGCAGCTAAAGCTCCCCTTGAGTTTCACATTCTCCCTCAGCCTCTCCTTGTAGGGGTGTGGATGTTCTCTGCCTGCTGATAGGAAACGCATTCTGATGTTGGATATTATATTGCACTTTCTCAAGGTCCCAGGCTACAAACTTAACTGTAATCTTTTACCCTTCCATTAGTACAGTGTTTTCTCTGAATCTATATACATTTCCCACAGTAGGAGGCAGCTGATCCTTCTCTGATGCATGGAAAACCAACAAAAGTTTAGATCTGTCAGTGCTAGCAAAACTGAAAATCATCAAGCATCATGTGCTCAAGTTCTATAATACTAGAGATCACACAATTTACATCCTTAGTGTCATGTTATGAAACACTTTTTTATCCCTTGAGAGAGGTTCCTCAGTCAGTCCTAGTCAAAACAGTCCAGCATATACTGAAAGGACTCCCAAAGTCGTTGCATCTTTCAGTATTGTTGCTGCTACAGTCACAAATATGTTTAATGAATGATGTGTACAAATGAAAAAAAATCTAACTGAAATCAAATATAAGAAGAGGTTGTTAGTGAGCGGAGTGGAAAGCTGCTGTAACAGTCATATTGAATTTTTTGAAGCTGTTTTGTGGAATTTGTTTTGCAGTAGATTCTGGCAGGAGTTAGGGCATCAAGAGCACAAGATCTTCATGAGTCAAAGGAAGATATTTCTGGGTAGTAAAAAATGGTATTTAGAAAGCTAATAAAATGACTGGATTCTTTTTAGATTTAACCAATTTCTTTGTTGCTATCCCCTCCCGCGGCTGTTTATCCTCCTGACCTGAGGCTGTCTGTGCTCGCTCGGACGGAGTCTCTCAGTCACCAATGTGGTGGAAGCAGATCTCGTTTATTCCCTGGGACGCTCCTGGTATTATACCCATACACCTGACCGCATCCGCGACACGCGCTGGTTTTGTAATTTCTGTCCAATCACAGCCTCGGTCACCCGCTGTGCACAAGGCTCCACGTCCAATCACAGTCTCGGTCACGCACCGTGCATGAGGCTCTTTGTCGTGGGCTGCCCGCCCTCCTTCTGGTCGGTTCTTTGACTGCGCGAGTACTTTCCCAACTTTTGGAGTTTCCGGGTTCATTCAGTCGTACGTGCAGGTGCAATAGCTATTGTTGCGTAGCGGCATCAAGTACTAATGAACGGCAATTGCTTAATAAGCAGCTGCTGAGACTCACATTTCTTGTTTCTTGTCAGGCTGAATCTCCTGCTGTCTAAATTACAACCTTACCTACGTTCACACACTCAATGAGTAATCAGTATTTGGTTTTTGTTTGTTCATTTTTTTTGTTAAGTAGATAGCATATATTAAAAAGACGTAGTGTTTGAAAACTGCACAGTGATCACAAGAAAATTGACCACTGTGACTTCATGGAAAGAAAAACAACGGTAGTTATTTTTGAACTCTCTTTTCTAGTTCAGGAATATCTGCAGTAGCTTATCACACATAAATTGAGCTTGTGGGATGGAAGGTAGTTTGGGGCATTTTTCAGGATAAATGTAATTACATTTTTATGAATTCATCTTTCCTTGACAGGAAGATTTAGTTGTATTTGATTTGTGACTGGGATATAGACTGTAGTGTAAATTCATGTGATATTAGGAAACAGGTTGAGAGACAAACCTCACAAAAAAGAGCGGTCAAAATAGAGATGAAGAGGTCAGAAGGACAAAAAAAAAGATCACGATGGAAACTTGATTACTCTGAGAGAGAACTCATTCTCTTGCTAACTCTGAATGATCCTATACAGCAGTACTTTGGGAGGATAAGGAATTAATTCCATTTGATATTGAATTTCATCCTATCTTTTCTCTGCAACATGATATAAATCAGAGATACTCCATTCATTTATCTGAGTTTTTCAGCTTTGAGCTAGCTGAACAAACCACAAGAGACTGAGCAAGAAATCACTTTTACTTAGTGATACAGGTGTCTGACCATCACTAGGATACCAAATTCATAGAAAAATAATGGGAAAAATAATATATTGTTTTCAGTTCAATGGTGATGCTACATATTAAAATTGCCTTGGACCTAGTTATTTTTAGAGTCAAACTGAAGCAATATTTGGATTTTCCCACCTGAACAAAAAAGAAGAAAGAAGAAGTTCACTCTTGATATAAAATTCATTTGACTATATCAAAAGGTTTTGTTTAATTTTTAAGGAGCTTTTTACTTAAAGGTAAACAAAAAAGGTAATATTTGCTATGTTTTAATTAAAATCTGTCAAACTAAATAATAAAACTAAATAAGAACAAAATTTAATAAAATACAAATAAAAAGGATGAATAATAACTAACATAGCTATACAATATGCAAATACACTTCAACACTCTATTTTCCCAAGGTTGTCTTAACTGAAATAATCTAATCAACTCAACACAAGTTCATGAACAGTCTTTATTACCCAAAAATGCACTTTAAAGCCAAAACTGATACCCGGAACATGTTATTTACTCTCTTTAAAAAAATTTTTTTAAACCTATCCTGCAATCTGTAAAATTAATTGCATGATCAAGCAAGTGGCAATTTGTAATTCCTACTCTTTATTCTTTAAAATTTGCATATATCCTAATCTCTTGATCAGCAAATCTGTTCTTATCTACAAACCATCTGTTAGTTTCTTCCATTTCTTCTTCCATTTGGATAATAGTCATCCTTAAATGTGCTTGTTCTGTGCTTAACATGACCTGGCCTTTCTTGGCAGAAGGTTCTACTCACAAATGTTACTCATAGCTATTTAGAAGGTAAATAATGATAGCAGTAACTGTGGCAGTGTACCATGCAGCAAAGGATTCTTCCTGTTTTCAAATCCTTTCATTTTGCTAACAGAAAAGAGCAACTGGATGGAGTTGCATAGCAGCTTTATGTAAAAAGAGCATTTCATTTTCATTCAAGAATGTTCAGTTTTTTGGGACAGAGTTGAAACTAGTGCTTTCTGACTGTCTATCCATCTTCAATTACTTTACTGTCAGTTATGGATACGGGAGAAATAAACACCATAGGCAAGAAGTTGCTGCAGACAGCAAGCATTTTAAATGACTTGTTTGAAGGACAGAAACTGAATAAAATAATGAATATTGATTGACAGTCTTAACAAAGAAGAAGAAAGCCTAGAAGATCAAGAGAAGTAGTTTGGATTTATACTTTTCACTGTTTTAATATGATGAATTCCTAGCTTTACAGAATGATAACTATTGAAGCAATTCCACAAGAAAACAAATATCTCACAGAAGAACAAAAATGTCATTCAGAACACTTGCTTTTATTATTAGGGATAATTTTGATCTGGACATGGAGGCTAAAAATCCCTAATGCTGAAAAGGATCTTGTACACTGGAAAACTGTGTAAAAGGGAAATACTTGACATCATATTGTTTTTGATGGTTGCCAAGTTGGGATTCCCTTGAAACTCATCAGCACTTTTATAATGTTTTATTAACCTTGTTTGTTGAGATTGTGTTGCTGGCCAAATTAGATTTGGTGGTAGAAATTTCTTTGGGGACTGCAGAAGTGCTGGGATATGTACATTTGCTGGGATTTAATGGAAATAGCAGATATTCTCTTCTTATGAGCAACATCTTCAAATGATGAGTGCTAAAAATGAATTATTTTTAGTAGAATGGAACACGTAGAGAATGTCAGGAAAATGTGTCCTTTCCAATAATTTCCATGTTTTATGCCTCCCACTATAAATATAAATCTCCTTGAGAACTAGGTAATCTGACAGTCCTGGTACTACCAGGCTTCTGACTGTTGAAAACTCCAAGGATTTTTTTTGTTTGTTTTTCTTGTAAAGAATCAGTTCAGTTTTGGCTCTCATTAGAGGTACACCTTGATGGTTGAGCAATGTAAATTTTTATTTGTTTTGTTTGTCATTGCATACTGTAACAATTTTATCATATATAAATTGTAGAACTCTGATTCTTTGGAACATGAAATCTTCACAGCAGCATGATCCTGTTGTTCTAGCTTCTGTACAAACATAGAATGAAAACTGTCCTTGCCCCAAAGAGATGGCAGTAGAATGCGTCACTGTCACACAGGTTAAACAATAACAGCTAGCTGTTAAAGAGCTAAAAGGCTCTACATGGGTGATACAAAATCCATATATGTCTTGAATATCACCATAGAAGGAGACTCCACAACCTCTCTGGACAGCCTGTTCCACTGCTCTGTCACCCTTACTGTGAAGAAGTTCTTTCACATGTTTGTATTGAACTTCCAATGTTCAAGTTTTAGGCCATTGCTCCTGTCCTATCGCTACACAAAACCAAGAAGAGCCTGGCCTCATCCATTTGCCTTCAACTTCCCCTTAGATATTTATAAACATTAATCAGATCCGCCCTCAGTCTTCTTTTCTCCAGGCTGAACAGACCCAGGTCTCTCAGCCTTTCCTCATAAGGGAAATGCTCCAGGCCCTTTGTCATCTGTGTGGCCCTCCATTTTGCTGTTTAGAATGGGAGATTTGAGACACCCTTTTCTATGATGCAAGCTGATAGTACTGAACTCTGTCATCTTAGCCATAAAATATCTAGTCACTTCAGAGAGGGAAGCTATGCAATGATATTATTTTATTCCCTACTATTGTTATCAGTCAGTATTTCACTATAGGAAATACATGGATGAGTCTGAGGTCCTTTGATGCTTTAGAATTAGAGACTTGGGCACTCATTAATAATCTTTATTTGTATATTTTCCTGCGGTTTCTTTCATCCCATTATTTTGACTGTCATTCAAAATAAAAATAAAGACACAAAAAATCTCACAAACTTCCTTTTCAGATTCACATGCATTTTAAAAAGCAGTACTTCAGCCATAAGAACAATACTACTGAGGATCACTTCAACAAAATGATGGCATTCTCTTTCACCTGAGCATTATAGAATACAATAATATTTTCTTCTAAGATGTTACAATGCTTCAAATTTAGAGCACGGAGACAGCTTTGGCATGTTTGAAAAATAAGATGGAATAAAAGACACTCTCACATATGTTAGTTTGTGTTTATATGCAAGGTAAATCTAGATGTTCATTGTGTGTTTTACTGCAGAGAGCTTCTTTTCACCTGTATACCTGTTTTTCAAGCTTTCTGTGACTTCTTTTTTTGATTAAATATCTCTCTGACAACAGTATGTTCAGTATAGACTAGGCTTTTTTTGTTCTATTATTACATGACACTTAGGAATAACAAGTGGTCAATTATCTTTTACATAGCACCATCAGAAAGGAAATTCAATTTACCTGCATCTTCTCTCATCACAGTACAAAGGACATTTCCCAACCTCAGTGACACTTTAATTAGCATGATAGTGGAAAACAGTATTTTCCATCATTAGTAGTGTAGGGGCTTTAGCCTGTAAATCATGATTCTCTGTTATAGTTAGAATGGCTTAGATAATATTCTTCTTGTGAAGATAGCGAAGCAAACAAGTATTTTACAAGCTTGAAATTTACCCTGAAATGTGCACTACATCAGTCACATTTATCCATATTATTTCAACTTGAATTTTATCTAAAACAGTTTATAATATTGGAGTATAGATGTTCAGTATTGCATGTCTCATGTTTCAAATATGAAGACAGTAGTGTCGTTGAGGATCCATTCACAAAACAGTTTGTCTCTGGCTTTTATTTTGTTTTATTTCACTGTTTATGTTTCTTTTTAATTGTGGAAAGTATACCCTGTGATCAATTCTTTAAGGTGTGCATTCAGACTCATTCAAAATGTATAAAAGAAGATAAACTGCATTTAGTCTTGTTTGACTTTAGGCAATCTGTATTGCTTCAGTTCAGGATGAGTACCTTGTCTGTAAGACACAAGAAGACAAGAGTTCAAAATAATGAATGAGAGGTGGGAAAACCAGCTCAGAAGGTTAGTTAGTACATAGCCACTACTGGTTTATTTCCTAAATTGCTTCATTGGTTTCACTTGTATTAAAAAAAAAAATCGCTTTGTTGCAACTGAATATATAGATCCAGACATTGTCAGGAAATTAGAGATTGCTCTAATGGGCATGCATAAAAGACTGACACATCACACCAGTTTCAAACTTCAGAACTCTTTAATCGACTGATATTCAATAATACACATTGAAAGACATTAACAATCATTATCACTACATATGCAAAACAACACTACATATGCAAAACAATTAGTCCTTCAACAAAGCTATCCCAAATTAGGAGTGTATATGCAGTGTCACAGAACTCATGCCTTTCTAGCTAGCACAGAAGAATGTGGTCTGTGATGGTCCCTAGTTGCGGAGAAAAAGGCTATCAGACTTGAGAGTTCATGAAACAGGACATAGTGGTCTGTGTTCTTTTTTCCCTTCCTCATAATTTTTGTTGGCCTGAAATTTCCCCAAAGGAAAGGGGATGGTCTCATCTGCCTTTGACATCTTATTTCTCTTTTTTGCTGTCTTTTCTTGTTCTGCCAGATTGTTCTGGTCCTGTCAAACATGTTGACCGTTTTCTTTGCGCACTGCTTGGATTTTACCAGACATATGTCCTGTCTGCTCTACATCCTTCATTCTTATCTTGCAGATTTTACTACTTTCACATGTTTTCCTGCACTTTTTTTTTATTTTTTAATAACAATACCATAAATCTCCATCTGCCTATTTGCGGTTAGGGCTATTATTTATATATTTAAGCTAATCAGTACTATAAAGTGCTAGTAGAGGTATTTCAGTACCACAAATTGCACATACAGTGTTGCTGGGTTTGTACCTTCAATGTGCTTTTACCTAGGTTCAAGGCAAACAATGTGCTAAGCTTGCTTCTTTTTGGTTGCCTCTGCTTTGCCTACAGTTATAGGTTCCTTCAATGGAGAGGCAGTGCTTCTCTATTCAGCACAAACAACATTTTATTTTCAAATAGTGTTGTGGTTTAACCCAGAAAGCAACTAAATATCACATGGAAAAATGAATTTTAATAAAAACTGGATACACAGCTACATGCAAATACCGTTCCTTACAATTTTTATGTAAGGTGTGTACGGCTGGTGCTGTCATTTATGCTCTGACTAGGTTAGGTGGTATTTAATAAGCACATTAAGCTCAGATAACCATCTGATTATACTTGATTTATTAGAAAAATAACTCAGAAAGAAAAAGAAAAAACAGGTAATGGACAGGCATTCTAATAAGAAGTCATTTTAAACTTTTCATGAAGGATATAAACAATTAAATATCACCCTTTAAAAAGGTTTAATTTTGACAGTCTTTGCATTCCTCTCAGCTCAGGTAATGATTAATAGGGCGTGAGATCACATGGAAGCTCTTTTTCACTGACTGCCAGGAAAACATGTATTAAAGTTACTTTCTATGAAGCTCTGTTACTGTTCTGATTTAGTTGCTGAATTGGAGGAACTGTAATTGCCCCTCTCCTTTCTGTCATAGATTTTTTTGGTCCAATTTTCAGAGTTTTGCACATAAAACATCAAGCATGCTTGCAGATGCATCAGACAGCGATAAAATGTCCATATCCAATCCATGATGTCACCGTCAGGATATGTGATACCATATTGGCATTGGCTAGCACTGAAGACGCTGAAAATTCCATGTTAATAATTCCATTTTGTTAATAGAACAGAGTATTTCCAAAAGTGTTGGGCATCTTTTTAAACAGTATCAAAACAGTGTATTTGTGTGCTGTCTTGTAAGGATGGACCATGGAAAGGGAACTAAAGACAGGATTTAACATCACATCCAGAAAATCTCAGCTCCCTGTACAGTCGTGTGTGACCAATGTGGAGATATGTGCAGCCCCTCCAAACCCAAGCTGTGGATGCTATCCAGAAATACATTCTCTGCATAATGCAGTTATAAATAAATGGGAAACAATACTCCAGTTGTTTTTTTTTTTTTTCTGATATCTTCTCTTGAATACATGCATAAGCATTATTTCTATTTAAAAAATGGAAACTGAGGCATTAGATCAGTTCAGAGCTTTGTTCATGAGGACAAAGGAAACTCAGAAGTAAACGGGGCACTGAATCTAGAGCTCTAACTCACCAGGAAAGTGCTGTTAGGACCGTACAGTGAATCCATTTGCTCATTTGGCCATTACCCCTCTTGTAACTGTGTTTTTCACCTGTTTTAGAGAAAACAAACAAAAAAACAAACAAAAGAAACCCTACAAGAATGGCCACACTGTTCAGAACAAGATTCCACCTAGTAAAATACGTTATGTCTTAACAATGTCTGCAGTGGACACACAGAGAAGAATGAGAACAGAACAAATATATTTCCCTCTTCACAGTTCATCTGCCAACCATTTTCTGTGCAGTGTCTGCTTGGGATTTCTTGATCCAGTTGTGACTTGTCTATTTTGTAACCCATGCAGTAGATGTCTCTCCAAGGTACTTGCCCAGCTGCCCTTTGAAACGGATGAATTTCTGGTCTTCACCCAGCTTGCTGGCAGTGAAGCTGCTAGCTATATTACTTGGAGAAAGACCTGTTATTTTCATGCTGGATTCTGTGTTTACTTCTTGTACAGGAAAAAAAAAACAAGTAGTTGACACTAATTGTCCCTTCTGTGACATCCATGATTCTGTAGACCTTTTTAGTCCTCTCTTTTCTCAGTGACTACATCTCACTCCCTCACTTGCTAGGATTCTACAAGTAAAAATACCTGAAGTTTGTATTATAAACTTGTAAAGTGTATCATGCACAATTCTGCTAAAGACAACTAGAAGCCAGGCGCTATCTAAACCATGACTTTCTTTATACTAATAGATAATTAACTAATTGTTTTTTTCCTCCTCCAGCACCATCTCAATTTCTCTGAATTAAGCAGCTATTTTTCATTGATCTAATTTGTTATCACAGAGGCTGAGGTACCTGAAAGATAATATAATCTGAGCCTGATAAAAAAAAAAAAATGTTTTCCCCTCTAACTTCTAATGAGTCTTTTATTTTCTGTCAGTTAAACATCAGCAGATGGAAAAATACAATCTGAGGATGGCAATGAAAACCCAAAACACATACAAGGCCTTCAAAATGAATTTGAAACAACATGAGTGGTGGTTGATCTGCATGTGTTATGCGATGATGAAGGTCCTCAGAAAGAAATGAAGCTATGCCAGGTTAACACTAGGTGAGCTTTTTACTATGACTATAGGTAGCTGATTGCTCTTGCCTTATATTATTTCTTTTCAGCATCATCCCAGCTGCCAGATAAATGGCCACCAGTCGAGTTATCCAAGAAATTAAGCTCCATTAAAAGGAACGTATGTGTTTTTTTCTCTGTCTTGTCTTGAAAACTAGCTTATAACAAATATGGAAGCTCTGAGCAGTTCTTAGAGCTCTTTCACATTCTCATTTTGTTAGTTCTTGAAATTAAATCATGCCTGTTTAAATAACTGCATGAGTTATGCTTAGTAAGGATTCTAAGGATTAATCATAAGATGATTTTATCATTGAAATGGCAATTTTCATTGCTTTTGTTTTCTAAAAATAAATTATTTTATATTTCACTTCAGTTCTCTAGTGAATTGTAATTTACCCTTCATCTAACAGTTTGGCTGAGAGGTAGCTTCTAACTATAATGAACAGTTGTGATTCACTTCATTGGGAAGTTTATCGCTAAAATCAAACTGCAGCCTAACAAAATGTGCAGTCTGCAAAAACCAATAGTGTATTGGTATACACTAAGAACACTCTAGAAAGATCTGTAAATCAAAATTATTTCAGTGGAAATCTTATGATAATCCAAAGCTGATGTCTTGCCAGCTTACTGACAAACAAATGGAAAAGCAGATAAACTCAGGTGAAATAGGATTGATCTCACTTGCTGACCATCTTAACAGGTATGCATCCATTCCCGATGGATCTCACAGGTACTTCGCGAAAATGTGCTGGAAAACTTAAACTTGAGATGAGTGTCTAAAATGTAATTATTTCTGGAGTTTTTAGTTCTCTAGCTAAAGAGGAACGTGCATGACTAAGGTAGGTTAATATCTTATTTTTATGTTGCTCATGTTAGGATGTGTTGCGGTTCTTTTTTAAGTTGTGGGCTAGAAGGAGAAAAGCGAGAGAGCTGGCATGTTAGGCAAGGATTTCCACTTATACAGATCAGTGAAAATGCAGCCAAATTCATAAAGAAAGGAAAATACAATGAGATGAAATGTTTTATAGGTGATGCAAAGTTTTGTTTTAGGTAGCAGAGAGGAAGACAGCATATGAAGGATCTTTCAAAACTATTTTGGTAGGGAAGTGGCAGATGAAAGTCATGGTAGGTGAATGTCAAGAAATGAAAACAGAAAATTACCCTGGAATTTAAAGAAAGTGGTGGATTCTGAATTGGCTGTTACCATTGTGGACTGATACCTTGGTGTTATCATAGACTGCTCCCATGTGAAAATCTCTACTTCAGTCCTTAGCAGCCATAAGTAAAAAAAAAGTTAGGAAGTGTCAAAAAATGAATTAATTATTCTTCAGAATACATCCGTAGCAAACCAACAATCCTAATCCATTGATACTGATCCTAGAGAAACAATATACAAAAATGGGAAAGATTCAGTGAAGTAAACTGATTATGAAAGGCTGAAAATTACTTCTGTATGAGGAACAAATAGATAGGAAAGGATGGTTTAACCTGGAAAAAAATATCACCAGTGTTCTATTCTATACACAGGAGAATTACAAGGCTTTGATGGGCATTAGTCTGATGTTAAAATCTAGCAGTGAAGCAAAGGATTTATAGCATTAGATAGTCTTTTTTCCAAGCAAAATTTGAATAAAGTAAGAAATTGCTATTCATAGTCATATTTCATTAAATGAAATAGTGATAGGAAATTGAAGACATATTAAAATCAGCAGTAACATTTCATCCTTTTTTTCCCTTCTGAACAGGAAAAATGGACATATCAACCATACGGAGAGTCAGGCAGACCCAACATGACTGTGAAAACTCTATTTTCATGTGCTTAATGCATTTACAGCAAGTGCCTGTGACTTCACATGTTTAACTGAAACAACTCAATACCCGAGGTATTATAACATAAATAACTTAACAAACATCTTAATACCACTCTAAAGAGATCAGCTCTCTTGCAGAGCTTTTACCTTCTGCAAAATCAAGAACACACTACTTAGCAGCGCTTAGCTAAAACTAAGAACAGCAAAATTACGTAAGACAAGTATAAAATGGTGCCCAAACTGAGAGCACCTGGGTTGTTCAAACAATATTTTAATAAGAAATAAATAAGTGAGAGGGTTGCTGTTCCTCTAGTGCAGTAGTAACCATAGAAACCAAACCCTGGGGTTATTTTCATTCACAAACCGTTTTTGCGGCAAAACAAGGAATTCTCTGAGCAAATTGATGGGTTTGATCCTGCAAAGTGCAGCTGCAGCTCAGTTTGTGCTTGTTCCAAATGCAGTGAGCAGAGCACCTGCCAATGCTGCACAGTTATCAAACAGTCCTTGGAGGCAAAAAAAAAAAAAAAGGGCAAAGGAAAGGAAGGAGTTCCAGGTCTTTCTTTTGCCTTTCTAAGAGTCTTGAATGTGTCAAAATACATTTTATATATGGAAAATAAATCCTGATCACAGACTCAGCACTTTTTATGCCTAGGCCTAAAGTTGAAACTTAGGCAGAAAAGATGTGGGAAACAGTTTGGCTGTGAACTTTTGATCATGCCATTCTTTAGTTTAGAATTACTTGAGCTAGCCATGAATTTAATTAGAATTATACAGTGCCAACTAATTTTAGCATTGAGAAATTCACAATTAATTAGCAGAAAATCTTCTCTTATGAAACATAAATCCTATTCCTATTCTGTTTTATATTATGAATAAAATATTGCTCCATTCGTTTTTGGGATCTCTTGGAAGATGTAAAGCAGTACATTAGATCATAAAATATACTGATGAGTTTTCTCCTAAAATCTACAATCCACATTATTATTGATTGAAGTGCTGATAGTTCTATTACATTCCTGTAAGATTATGTTCAGAACTACAGTCCTGTATCCAACAATTTCTTCGATCCTCTTTAGTTATTTTAAAAATATTACTTTCACTAAGCCACTGAATGTCACTTCTTGGTAGTTACTATTTCAATGATTAGAATATATTCTAACATGAAGTAATTCTATGTATATAATGCTTTTTTTAATAAATGTTTGTATATAATTTATAAATTATTTAACAGGCATTTAGGTTATTTAACATAAAAGAAAAGATAATGAGTTATAACAGAATAACTTACAAAGTTATAATTTACTCTCAAGAATGAAAAAGACAATTTTTGTTCTGCATCTATTTATGAACTGATCTTTCTTTGTGTTTTTTTATCAAATCCAGTTTACTGACAGACGCACACATACGCTATTATAATGATTGGCAATAATTTATTTTTTCTTGAAAACTTTTGTTAAATCGCACAAAAATGACTTATTTAAACAAAAAAAATCCCACAATCTCATACATTGAATGCTTTTAATTAAATATTTAGAGGAAGTATTTAGTGGAAAGGAATTATTTGTCAGAACACTGTAGTGTTAAGAGATGGAAAACTGACCAAATACAGGTTCAATTATAATAAAAAATGTAAGGGCTTTTAGAGAAATGAGATCCTAAGATTTAAGATAGTCGCAAACCTAAGCACACAGAAGTCGTTGCCTGTACAGTACTGATGCAAAACAAAATTACCTTTTCAAAACAGTCAGTGACTATGGCTTGGCAAGGTGATAAATCTGTATCTGTTGGACGTGGTAGTATATGAAAAAGTTCAATAGTCACATGACATGAAGGACTGAATGCATCCAAACTCTTCTTACGGCTTCAAATTACTTAATATTCTTCAGGTGCATAACATAGTGAATTGTATGTGTTCTGGTTAACCTAACAGATATGCTGACTCACATTTGATCCATGTTTAGTGTATTCTTCAATGTAGTGTTGTATCCCACAGATTTGATATAACTAGTTGTGTAATCAGAGTCAAACAAGTGTAATAACATGCTTCAGCGACCCTATCTAAGCTAGTCTAGCTTCAAGGAAGGAAATTAACTCCAATACGGTAGAGACACAGGATGGTACAACAGTAATAGTAAGTGAGCTAGAACATACAGGCTTTTATAACTCAAATGACATGTTCAGTGTAATGTTTGTTAGAATATAACTTTTATTGTGTACCGTGATGGGATTGTTCAAGCTTAAAATTCTGCTTACATCACAACAGGAATTTTTGCAGCTGAGTTTGACACAAAACTCAACTAAATTCTGAATAAAATAAAAAGGTTTATTTATTTTGTCTAAATGCTACACTGTGTCATGCCAAACTTAAATGCAGTACAACAAGCCATTCCAGTTTATAATATATGTAGTGCTTGCTCAAATGAGATCATAGGCAAAATGCCAGGAGACGTCAGCAGAACCAGGATTTTATCTGTACTGTCCTGTAATTTACCCCTTAGCTTTGTGCATCACTGAAATCTCTACGGGTAAAACCTTGACTTAGAAAATTTAATGGCAAAGCTCTCATGTACATCAATTAATTTAAGACTTAATCCTAAAAGTTCAAGCAGAAAATGCTAAGTGACCCATCACCGAATGGCAGATCAAATCCAGTCTTGGATAGATGTTTTATTATTGGAGAATGTAAGTGGGGGCTATTACGAAAAAAAAAAAAAACCTCAAATAAGAGATTCAATAGCAAAGTAGTGGGAAAGATATTTGAATTTTCTTTTTTCCATATCATAGCACATGTACTTTTCATAATTGTGTATGTTCACTTCTCCTGTAACCAACAGTGTTCTATACAGTCATGGAAGGAAAGGTGTACTTAGAATAGTCTATATGGTACAGGTCTATGTGAAAAGACTATAATAATGAACATTAATGTCTATTTGCTTCTCGTATGAGGTTTCTATTTGAGAGAAAGCTGCTAAAAAGATCTCCTACCATCATAAGCCAATGTTTTCTCCTCCAGAAAGTGACTGACTTCTGTTTTCCATTTAATTTGTGAAAAAAAAAAAAAAATCAGTGGAGAGGCAGGTGGAACAACTTAGTGAATAGTACGAAGGCAAAAAGGTGGTTTAAACATTGAACAAAGCCTACAATATGGTAGAGGTAGCTATGATCAGATTAGTATAACTTCTGCTCCGGCACAAATCATGGCAAAAGCCTCATTATTTTTAGAAAGGCAAAGATTTCACATCAATCTCTGTAAAGAAAGCAGGACTGGAGTAAAGTTCTCTCTTTAAAACTACCCCGAGAGAATGAGACATAAACAGAACCTGGACCTTGCAATAGATCTGCTAAATTTACACGAACTGTAAAATAAGGGCCACTGCTCTAATCACGTGCGTATATTTGCTGTTAGGGAGATGGAATATTTTTGGCTTTGAGCAACCTTGTGAGTTAAGCAAATATATAAACTTTCAGAAGCTTCTTGTTTGCTTGACTTTTCATTGCATTTGCAGTTAACTAGGGTCATCTTGCACTGTCAGTTCAGAACATAATTTACTGTATAATGTCTTCAATGTCTTTGACTTAAACTCAGTTTTTGTAATGTATGGTACAGGTGCTGATCCAGCAAACACTTTTTTCAGGCATTACACACTTAGATTTGTGGTTAGCATTATTTATGCTTATTTTGGTTAATGATGTGTATTCCAGCAGATTTTAGTACAAAATTTTTGGTTGGATTATTATTTTTTTTCCACTATGTTTGTCCTCTCTCCAAGTATTTTTGATTACTTGCAACACTGAAACAGGACATAAAATTTGATCCCTACACTTTTAATGTTAAAATATATTTTTACTGACTTGCATGATACATTTTTATTTTCCGCTTTACTAGGAAACTACAGCTTGTCTCAGTTTCCAAGCAAGCAGACATTTATGGAGATCTTGCTATTTATGTTACTTAAGCTGTAGTCAGATGAGCAGAACCCCATATTATTCAGACTATTTAATTAGCAAACAACATAATGGAAAAAAAAAAAACTAAATCTTCAATGCTTGTTCTGAAAAACATTGAATGTTTCACTTGTTTTCTGATATGATATGATATCTCCTAGTGGTATTAAACTTTGTAACCTTACAACCTACATTTCTTATAAAACAGATGTTTAAACTTCTTGATGCACACAAGTGTATGTAGAGTCACACCGTTTTAAATCTAATTAGTGTTTAATAAACCATTGGAAATGTTGTCATTCAGCTCTTACAAATTAATCCTGATCTCTTAACACATGCTGATATTTTGAAACAGTAATTATTCTGAAATAAAAAAGAGGACTGAGTTAGTCTGAATTAACATAAACAGCTCCCATGATTATTTTATGTGCTTCCAGCAGAGAGGTGTTAATAGAATTATAGAATCATAGGATCATTTGAGTTAGAAGGGAATGTTAAAGGTCGTCTAGTTCAACTCCCCTGCAATGAACAGGGACACCTACAGCTAGATCAGGGTGCTCAGAGCATCATCCAGCCTGAACCTGAATATCTCCAAGGATGGGGCATCCACCACCTCTCTAGGCAACCTGTTCCAGTGCCTTGCCTTGCCACCCTTATTGTAAAAAACTTTTTCCTTATATACAGTCTAAATTGCCCCTCTTTTAATTTGAAATCATTTCCCCTTGTCCTATCAAAACAGACCCTGCCAAGCCTGGAGAGTCAAGACTCTTCCTTTGTCCACTGATGCAGTTTCACCATCATAGGCAGCCACTAGATTAGTCACATAAAACTTACCCTTGGTGAAGCCATGCTTGTTGTCTCATATTACCTCTCTGTCTTCCATGTGCCTCAGCATAGTTTCCAGGATAATCTGCTCAATGACCTTCCCCAGAACAGAGGTGAGGCTGATGGGCTGGTAGCTCCCTGGGTCATCCTTTCTACCCTTCTTAAAAATAGGTGTGACATTGCCTTTTTTCCAGTCACTGGGGGCTTCCCTTGACTGCCATAACTTTTCAAATATCACTGAGAGTGGCTTATCGACTACGTCAGCCAATTCCCTCTGGACTCTGGGATGCATCTTGTCAGGACCCACAGATATATGTATGTTCAGGTTCCTCAGGTGATTGCGAACCTGATCTTTACATACAGCAGGAGGGACACTGCTCCTCCAGTCCCCACTTTCTGATGCATCTGCTTGATGGTCATGTGAAGAGCAGTTGCTCGTGAAGACTGAGGCAAAAAAAGCTGTTGATTACTTCAGCTTTCTCCTCATCTGTTGTTACCAGCTTGCCTGTATTGCTCATTAGGGAGAGTATGTCTTCCTGGACTTTCCTTTTCTGGTTGAGGGACCTGTAGAAGCCTTTCTTATCCTTCTTTGCACCCCTTGCCAAGTCCAGTTCCATTTGGGCCTTGGCCTTCCTGAACCTATCCCTACACAGCCTAGAAGCATCCCAATACTCCTCCCAGGTTACCAGTCCCTGCTTCCACTGTACATTTTCTTCTTGCTCTCCAGTTTGACCAGCGGGTCCCAGTTCAGCCATGCCAGTCTCTTGAGTTCCTTTCTTGATTTCCTATACCTGGGGATGGAAAGCTCTCATGCACTAAGGAAAGCTTCCTTAAAGATCTGGAGCTCTGCTCTGCTCCCTTGTCCTTGAGGGCAGTTTCCCGGGGGGGGAGGTTGCTGACTAACTCCCTGAAGAGCTGGAAGTTTGTATTCCTAAAATTTAGCATCCTGATTTTACTCTTTGTCTGTCCCATATCCCTCAGGAGTGTGAACTCCACCACTGCATGATCACTACAGCCCAGGCAGCCTCCAATCCTAATGTCACCAGTCAGTTCACTTGCGCTGGTGAGCAACAGGCCCAGTATTACGTCCCCCGCCACAGGTTGGGCTGTCTTTACTTGCCTCAAGAAGTTATCCCTGATGCATTCCATGAGCCTCCTGGATTGTCTGCATCTTGCTGTGCCACTTTTCCAGCAGATGTCAGGGAGGTTGATGTCCCCCAGCAGGACGAGAGCCTGTGATCATGATGCCTCCCGCAGCTGAAGGAAGAAGGCTTAATCAACAGGCTCTGCCTGATTAGGCAGCCTGTAGTAGACAGCAACCACAAGACTCCTTTTGTTGCCTCATTCTCTAACTCTCACCCATAAGCTTGTGAATTTCTTGTGGCCATTCTCCAGGGACAGCTCTTCACACTCTATTCGTTTCTTGATGTAGAGGGTAATGCCTCCTTCACTCTTTCCTCACCTGTCCCTTCTGAACAGCTTGTAGCCATCAGTAGCCACATTCCAGTCGTGGGAATCATCCCACCAGATGTCAGTGACAGCAACTGTGTCATGGTTTTCTAGTAGCACGGTGGCTTCCAACACCTCCTGTTTAATTCCCAAACTCGTCTAGAAGTACTTCAACTGGGCATTCAGCCCTGACAGTTTCTTGAAGGATAACTCCTTAATTCCTTTGAAATATTTCCCTTGAGTTTCCCTGTTGCCTTATTCTGTTGCCTCACTGGTCCCTGGCTCATTGTCATGTTCAGATGCTGTAGCCAATGAACTGGTGGAGATTCTAGAAAATCTTTCATGCTCTGTAATTAACTTTCATTCAATGTCATTTCATCAGTATTACCTGAATTAAATTATATCTGCTCAGTAACTTACTTTTTACTAGAAAAAAAGAAACTCTTTGGATTTCTACATGATAGTAGAAAGAGTGTTTACAGCAGAAAAAGGATTGAGACAATATTGACACAAGAATTGCTTAATCTTTTGGCTAATACATAGCAGCACTGCCCATCAAAAAGTACTAACAGATTCTGCTACACTTACTAGGAATCAGAACACCTCCATGGAAACCCTGACCAGTAAAGGATTAGGACATTTTGGTTCTGAACAACCAATGTATTTGCTTACCTTCATACATATGTGAGTCTTATTTGTTCATTCCACACTACAGAAGGGATAGCCTCTGTCATCATCACACTTTGTTAGTTATGATGCTTCTATTTGTATGACCATGTAATGGACGGCCTGCAGGCAAACTACTTGAGCATTCCTCATGCTAACATGACAAGAATGTTTTGGCACGATGAGTTCTGTGTTCTGAGAACTCTGAGCAGATCAGCCCTTGCAAATGAGAGATATGAAATAAAGTCAGATGTGACCCTGTGGCTGAACCAGAAGCCTCTTTCTGCAATGGCCTGTTTATACTTTTTATTCTTTTACTGTAGACTTAACTGCTGACTTCACCACTTCACTGGATTAAAACTGCATCTAACTGACCACTATGTAAACTCAAGTGGTAAAAGAAACAGTGAATACAATTCAGGAATAAAAGGCACATAACATATAGTTTATATCTCTCTTTCTCAGTTAGAGGTCTTTAGTGGCCTCTTCTGAAAAGCTGAGTTACTGAAATATGCAGTCTCTATTTCTCTCCTATTCCCTCATTTCTTGAAATAAAATGCTGTTGTATCAGGAAGCAGATGTGAAGTATTAAAAAAAGAAAACATTTTTTAAATATTTGGCAGTAGATAAAGGAGCTCATAGTTTTTATTTCTGCTTTGAGGCATGTTTAAAGAGTTGCTCTAACATCAAGAAATTTGCAGAAAACCAAAATGATACTTGCACAGACTGTGCAGCTAAGATGATAAACAGAAAACTCCCTTTTAGGTGAATTGTTCAAGTACACCTACATCAGTCCAGATTGCATCTCATCTGTGCAATAAGCAATGGTTTCATTTCATCTCTCAGCAGACCAGAATAATAATCTTCAGCTAAAAATATATATTGAATATATATATTAACTGAGGCATTTAAAACTCTATGGCATGCTTTTGTATAATGTTGTCATTCTACATTATGCCAAGTTTAAGCCACCATTAGCCTAAGCCAAAATGAAGTCACCAAGAAAGTTGACTATTTACTCAGTGATAGGTGTAAGGTGTACTGACAAGATTAGTTGGTGAAGGTCATGTGGCTGTTATCTAGGATTGGACTATCATGTAATTATCTCTAAATTAATATAAAAACCTACAATAAAACGTCTTTTATGATCAATAAAATTTACTTTAAATACATGTAAATATCAGCATCTGTTTTCATTATGATTGTCATTACATTCACTCATTCATTGCAGAACTGCTCATAAACATAATTATTTGATGATACTCCATTCTGTTTCAAGTGAATGCTCAGTGTAGCCCTACACCACACAGCACTGGAAGGTGACTAGTTTTGTGATTACATCTGTTGCTGAACCAAAAGAACCTTAGAGCTCTTCCTTCAGTAGTTACTATTTACTAGAAATCCCAGATGAAAACAAATCCTTTCTCACTGCAGACTATGAACAGGAAGTGTAATAACAAGAGTGCTTCATTTATCTAGATCCTATAGAAATTCTGACATAGAGTTTGGAGCCCTGCGTTGAAATGCAGTATTGGTTCAGAGGAGAGCAGACGTTTGCGCCGCAGTAAGACGTCTATTTCCCATAATATATGTTGCTTTGGGGTCATCTATGTTACCAAATTTCCCCTCTGAACACCCAATACATTTAAGGATTTCTTCTACATGAGGCTCAGTGTAAACTGAAAACTATTATAAAAGCAATTGCAGTTGTTGTTTATTGTTATATGTTGGAAAGTGAAGAAGGAAAAGTGAGGATGTAATAGCAGAAAGAAGAGGTGCTTGCAGAAAAAGTAGATTCTAATTAATACGCCTTGTAGCCAAGCACTAGATAATAGCTGAAACTGCTAAGTGAAATATTAAGATAAGGACCGTCAGTCTGAAATAATTAATGTTGTCAAACACTCAGTAAGGTTCAGTGGCTAATAAGGAAGAAGTATTTGTCAAAGAGTTAAAACAAGATTTGGCAGAGGGGCTAGGAGGTTTTGGTACTTCTTGAAGTCTGAGATGGTCCTCTTCATTCCCTCCAATAACTGTTCTTTGTTGTTTCATAGATGGACTCCGTTTGCCTTATGGAAAAAAAAAAAAGGCTTTTATTGATTCCAGGTATTTCTTGAGGAAATACAGAATTAATCTGAATCAACCATTTGCAGAAAAAAAGCATGAGCTTACTCTAGTAAGCGTGACTGTGCAAGTCCTTACAGTGAAGTAGAGGGAAGTTTAGTCATGGCATTCCTCAAAGGTCAGTCTTGAAATTAATCTGATTTAATATTTTCTTCAAAGAGAGATCTACAAAAAGATATGAGTGCTGATGACATTTTTGATACTAAGAGATTTTAGAAACATCATCCATATAGTGAAAAATCTGGATATTCGTATGAATAACTAGATGACTGTGATGACCGTAAAAAGAGAAACAACACGAACTTTGTCAGATCATGAGGTTGAAGGGTCATAAATATACTTTCCAGTGTAACTGAGAGACTTGCAACTAGGAGCAGCTGCAGCAAAGAAAAATTTGTATGTACTCATTGATGACAGGATGATTCTGATCCCACTGTAACTCACCAACAGAAAGATACAATGCCATAACATACAAAGGGAGACTTTCCTAGTAAAAAAATAAAATGGGGAAATGATTTTGCTATTTTATGAATTGCTGGTGTTTTCACTTCTTAAATACTCTGTGCAATTCTCACCAGTCCTATAGACAGAATTCAAAATGAAACATGTTCATAATAGCTTCAAGAGGACACTGAAGAGCCTATCCAACAATTATGCTTGCACTTCACTTACTGGACTCAGCCAGCATACTAAAACAAAAGCTCATTTCACTTATTGAGCAATATATCAGGGTTGAGAAGGCATCTGTCCTAAATTTTCATCAGAATGCTCCTGTCAGAAGAGTGACATCTGGTATACCTTTACAACAGAAGTAGAGGCAAAGCCCTTTAATGACTTGTAAGACAGAAGTTGATCCATTTATGAAAAGGAAGATTATGTGTCAGGGCTGTGTGTGAAAGCAAAGACTTGGATTCAGTGACCCTGGTCTCTCCTAGTCCCATGTTCCTACAAATCATAACTCCTGTAATCCTAAATAACTCATGCACACAGTCGGTAGTGTCTGTGGAAACATACAAAACTGCTTATGTGACAGAGGAAACTACGGTCAGAAAACAAAGCCCAGAGTTAGGATTTTGCTGAAAAGTTCTGTTAGCAATATTGAACATTAACCTCTTAACAATCTTCTTTTAGGAGGTACATCCCCTATCTGAAGGATATATATATACCTTCATCCATTACATTCACCGGCTCAGTCTTCTTTCTGCAGATAAGCAGAATTGTGAGCGAGGTTACAAAACATTTTGAGCTTCTTGAACTGGTAATTGTTTGAATCCCTTTGGGGATCTTCTTTAAAGCTCTGGTCATGACAGTTTGAAAGGTACAGAGCATACTGAGATTTGATAAGCATTTTAAAAGTGAACATTGATCCGGTATTTTAGGCAGTTGTCCCATTTATCTAGAATGACCTACATGCATCTCTGAATTGATAGATGGCAAGTCATGGCTGTTAATTGATTTGGGAAAAAAAAAAAACTACTTAAAAAGAGCTGAAGACAAATAATAAAAATAATGATTATGTATAAGAAAGTTTTCTTCAGCATGCTTCCGTTGGCTAGAGAAAGAGGAGAAGCTTCTTCAGTTCAGTCCTAGGGTGCATAGTTCATAAGTAGGATTCACTGTCTGTCCGTTCCCAAACAATTATATTCTGTAATTAACCTACGGCTTAGTTAACAGAGCTTAGCAAATAATTCTCAATGCATAATTTATTTGATTAATTTAATCTTTTTTTTTCACAAATTGTATCAGGATGAACTGGGAAATTTTCCAATTTTTTTAAATCTAACACTGACAGATATCTTTTGTAAATAATTGTTGGTTTGTAGTTGGTATTATTTAAGTTCAGATTATTAGTTCTTATAATTTAGGTATCTACTTTATCCAGGTTATTTGTTGTTAATAAACTAAATCACCATGTAGTACCATTTTTACATCCAGCTGTACCAGTTTTTACATCCATTCATAGTAAGTCCTGTCCTGACTTAGTCAATAATTCAGTGAGTAGTAGAAAAATCACAACAGCTAACCAATGAATCTTAAGATTTCACAGGCAATTAATTTGAAATTTAAGTTGAAAAAATGTAATAAAGTGGAATAGTAACACACTACTTATATATGCACATGTTCTTGGAAAGCAGGTGTGGAATTACCAACATGACAGAAATTAAACTTGGTTTTCTTTTAAAGTGGTCAAGAATCTGAAGAATTTTTTTACTCCTAATGTCACTAATGCACTTTACTGCTGGATCTTGTATTAGGTTTATGTGGCACAGGTTTGGTAGCAAGGTGCTGCAGGAGTGGCCTCTGCTCACAGAGGCCAGCGCAGCTGCGGCTGCTCCTCACAGGACCCGCCACTACCACAGCTGCGCCATGTGCAACGCTGGGTGCTTGCCTCGGGGAGAGAGGAGCTGAGGACGGGAAATGTTGCTGCACGATAGCAGCTGGGAGAGGGGAGTGAGAGATGTGAGAGAAACAGCCCTGCAGGCACCAAGGTCAGTGCAGGAGGAGGGGAGGAGGCGCTCCAGGTGCGGAGCAGCAGCTCCCTGCAGCCCAGGAGAGGCCCATGGAGGAGCAGGCGGTGGTGCTGGGAGAACATTTCTAGGTATTTTGGATTCTCACATATAGTAAGAATGACAAAGAATGCAAGCTTTGTGATAGTCTGAAAGTCATCAGGTATGTGGCCATGTGAAGCAGATAGGCTAAATGAGAAATATGTCCAGTCTGCTTTTTTAAGGAACAATAATCTGAGTTTTCTGAATCGTAATTGTCTTTCACTTAGTAGTCTTATGATTCACCCCTTTTTGATTGGAGATGGAAGTTCTCTGCAGCATGAGTCATAGAATTTCCTGGCCTATAGTATTCATCAGTTCTTTCTAATGTAATGCTCTTCCCCTGGAAAAAAAAATCAATCTGTAAAACCCATAACTGCGGTGATTGCTAATTGTACAGCTCCCATGATAGAACTACATATGTTTGGGTTTGCCTGTCAAAAGATTTTTCCTTGCAGGAGAGATACTACTAGATGTCCAGAGTTCCAGAAGGACCCCATCATGTACCTACAGAACAGCTTAAATATCATATGTTGCAGGAGCATAATTCTGCCACATACTCTACACACAATGTCACATTTAAGTAAAAGAAAGATCATAGTTCGCCAATTCCAAATGTTCCAGTTCAAGCACTTTTATATGTACACGTTCCCCAGGACAGTGCTAGCAGAAGGCACTGTTTTCAAAAACAAAAACTAAAATGCTACTTGGCAAATATCTATTACTTTAGGTTGCGTTCAGCACAGATTTTGTTCCAGAAAGTTCTACGTTTCAGAAGTTTTTAATATCCAATCTCCATCAAGTTAATATGACAGATATATAAATAATAACAATACTAGTAATATAATAATTGTAGTGATAATGATAATAGATTCATAGGATATCCGTACATATATCTGAAATCTAGAGGCATCAAGGCTTTTACTGGTTGTTTTCTTGCTACCTCCCTGTTATGGACTGATCCTGAATCGTAGAATCATTGAATCACAGAATCGTAGAATGGCGTGGGTTGAAAAGGACCTCAAAGATCATCTAGTTACAACCCCCCTGCTGAGTGCAGGGTCGCCAACCACTAGATCAGGCTGCCCAGAGCTACATCCAGCCTGGCCTTAAATACCTCCAGGGATGGGGCATCCACAACCTCCTTGGGCAACCTGTTCCAGCATGTCACCACCCTCTGTGTGAAAAACTTCATGCTAATATGCAACCTAAACCTCCTCTGTCTTAATTTAAAACCATTCCCCCTTGTCCTATCACTATCCACCCATGTAAACCGTTGTGCTGCCTCCTGTTTATATGCTCCCTTCAAGTACTGGAAGGCCACAATGAGTTCTCCCTGCAGCCTTCTCCTCTCCAGCTAAACAAGCCCAGTTCCCTCAACCTTTCTTCACAGGAGAGGTGCTCCAGCCCTCTGATCATCCTGGTGGTCCTCCTCTGGACCCGTTCCAAGAGCTCTGCATCTTTTTTGTACTGGTGGCCCCAGGCCTGGATGCAGTACTCCAGATGGGGCCTCACAAGATCTGAGTAGAGGGGGACAGTCACCTCCCTCTCCCTGCTGGCCACTCGTCTTTTAGTGCAGCCCAGAACATAGTTGGCCTTCCAGGCTGCCAACGCACACTGCTGGTCCATGTCCAGCTTCTCATCCACCAGGACCCCCAAGACCTTCTCCGCAGGGCTACTCTTAAGGAGATCTTCCCCCAGTTTGTGTAAATGCCTGGGATTGTCTTGGCCCAAGTGCAGCACCTTGTATTTGGCCTTGTTGAACTTCATTAGGTTCTCGTGGGCCCACTTCTCCAGCCTGTCCAGGTCCCTCTTGATGGCTTCCCTTCCCCCTACTGTATCGACTGCACCACTCAGCTTGGTGTTGTCTGCAAACTTGCTGAGGGTGCTCTTGATGCCATCGTCTATGTCATTGATGAAGGTGTTCAAGAGCACCAGTCCCAAGACCAACCCCTGAGGGACACCACTCGTGACCGGCCTCCACCCTGACATAGAACGATTAATCACAACCCTTTGGCTGTGTACAGCCAACCAATTCTTAATCGAAAAACAGAACTGATAGAACTGATAGATAGAACTGAACTGATGAACTGATAGAATCGTCTTTGGGAAATGGCCATCTCTCAATTAGTATCTGTTCTAGATGCTATGAACCAAGCTACTTCAAATAATTTCTAGTAAATGGTCAGGAAACATGAAGTTTCATTATGCAGCCACTCAGAGGTAGCTGCATTCCCTACATTTTCCTGCTAGTGTCACAGCCAGCTGCTTATTGTGAGATTTGTTGGGTGCATTTTCCCAACAAATTCCTCTCTGCTGATAGGCATCCTCCTGCTTTAAGCAAAAAGTGATGATCTTTTTCACTTACCTAGAGGTATGTTCCTCCTCAAGTCTAGAAGCAGTGTTATTAGCAGCTAAATGATTAATTTTGCCTCAAGCACAACTGAGATTCACGTGCTAAGGTTATCCACAGGGTTCAAAGCACTATGCATTCCTGCGGCCCGGACTCTCTTGAGTTTGGCTTCCCGGGTGATAAATGATAGTGATGTTTTATCCAGCAGCTCTGTGATTTGGGAACTCGTTAACAATTCACTTCTTTCTATTTTAGCTATTCTTCCACCTTATTGAGGAATATGGTCCCTGCCAATCTGCTGATAAGTAAGCCTAGAGAGTCCACTTAGTTCTGTCCCATGATTATGGATTAAAATGTTATAATTAAAATAGTTTAAAACAATCATTACACTGTAATAGAGTCAGATTTCCTTAAGAAGATGACTTGATGCCATGTCTCTTACTGCCTGTTAGACACGTTTACTATCAAACGACTTTGTAAATTATTTAATTTCCCTGCTGTTTCTAGTGAAGATGGAGAGAGGCAGGCATTGAGATCTAAGGAGTGCAAAACTGTGAAACAGCATCTGAGGTAAATGCTCTTTCACAGCTTAAAGTAATGCCCCTATGCTTTTGAAGATTTTTGATGTGTCCCTCAATCCAGCTTTCCTTCTACTCATTTAACTGGCTCCCTGTTCAGTGACCCCATTTTAGACCTGCACGTCTTCCCCTCTCCTATGCAGAGAACTGTAATGCAGCTCCAAAGCCTGGGCTCACAGCTTGATGTTTTAAAGATGCAATGTTCTGTATTGAACTCCTCAGCTTTTGGCAGAACTAGCCCAGTGGCTTTGTTTTGTGTATGTATAATTAGTCCACAGCAGTTGTTCAGCACAGTATTTTCCCAGTACTGGGGTTTCACATTGCTTTAGAAATGCACTTTGTAGTAGGTGGCTAGTAGCAAGGAGTACTAAATGTGTATCCCCATTCCAAGCTCACATCCAAAGTCACTTCTGAGACATTAAAATGCCACCACAGGAATACTGCACTACCTTCTTCATCTCAGAGCCCTAATGAGTTATGTTCTGCATGTTGTCATGCACGGTGTCCTAAGATGCAGTCATTTCCAACATAGGACATGTAGCTACAAGCCACTAGGTTACCAACAAAAAAACCCAACATAAATAGAGGATGAGAAAACAGGAGAGAATTTGAAATCCAAATGAAATAAATCAGATATATTTAAGTATTTTTGCCAAAGCCAGGTCCTATGAATTTGAAATCTTACTAGACTTCAAAGTTGTTGACATCCTTTGGAAGTTACATGTAAGAGATCAAAGCCAAGTTTACTGAAATTAATTTAAAATGTGGATGTAAATGTAAAACAAAGTAATGATATGTTAATGAATACGAATTATGTTAAATTACATTAATGTGTTTTTTAGGTATCCATTTCCAAAAGAGAAATAAATATACAGAAGCAACCATTTTCCTTTTAATGAAACTTTTAAAAAAAGCAATACAAAAAATAACCCACTCAATTAAAAAATATAAAAGTGATGGGAGATTACTGATAGGGTTGTTTATATTCTTTAGAGTTTAAGTGTATACTCTTTAGAGCAAGTAGTAGCCTAAGACAGGTAGAGCTGATGTTTCCTTTCCTTTTCCTTTCCTTTTCCTTTCCATTTCCTCTCCCTTCCCCTCTCCCTTCCCCTCCCCTCCTCTTCCCTCCCCTTCCCCCTTCCCCCTTCCCCCTTCCCCCTTCCCCCTTCCCCCTTCCCCCTTCCCCCTTCCCTTCCTTCTCTTTTCCTTTTCTTTTCCTTTTCTTCTTTTCCTTTCTCCATATCTATTTGTTTAGGGCTGGAACTCAGTATACTGTTGCTTTTCCTTAAAGAAACATCACTGATCAGAGAAGGAATGAGTACCCAATTACAATGTTTTGTGTACCACTTTCACATATAAAAATGTGTCTAGTCACAGTAGTAGGGCTCTCAGTTTGGATAACGTGGTATGTCACACATAAAATGGATATTCATATCTATTGTTATTGACTTAATTAATATCGAGTTACTTCCTTTGGCAAGATAAGATGATTAGATTTTGTTGCCATGAAGCACTTAACTTATATTCAATTAAATTTAATTATCACCCTACAAAAAGTTGGTTAATCATTTGATGCCATCGTTTGATCCTAAACTAGGACACCTGGAAAGGGAAAAAAGCCAATTTCTCTTTCACATGATTTTTTGATGCAGGAACCATCTGCTGTAAAATCTTCCAAAATGAGTAAGTTAGTAGTCTTGTTTTAATATGCTATACATATATATATTATTTTATTTCTTACAAAATTTTAATGCTCTTTGATGTGGAATCATCTGGACCATAGATCATTCATCATTTTTTTCTTGCATATTTCTGTTTTAAGGTGTGTTCTTGCTGGTGTGACAAGGTCTCTAAACCACAACAAGTCTATAATATGACTGAAAACAAAAATTGGTGATGCTTCTATACCTAAATATTGATCAAGATCACCTGCATCTCAGTTTACATTCATCAAGAAAAATCACTAAAATATATGACACTGCAGAATGTATTGACTGTATTCTTAGTAACAGCAGCCATAGTTATCAGGCAAGTTTATGAATCCTTTCATCTACCTTATCTGAAAGAATCAAAAGAAGTTTGAAAATCTGGAGTTTAAATCTCTAACAGTAAATTCCTACTTGCAAAACTGCAGTACTACTGCCTAGAGAATTTGTTGCCTTTTCATTTAAAGCAGAGGTTTTAAAGGCATATTGACATCTTGTGAAAACTTTGAAAATTCAGTTTGGAGAGATACACTGGAATCATGCATGTGTGGTTTATGATTCTTTTCTTCAGCAAGTTCATCCATACACTGTATTGGAGGTTTTGAAAAGCCATTTATATTAATGCTGTGGAGAATTGGGCAAATACCTTAAATCTAAATTAATGTTCTGAAAATGAGTAAAAGTTTTAGCAAAGGGCATTATGAAATCTGGTGATAAATTGATTATGAAAATGAATTGTTTGGTGATCTTGAAAAAATAGTCCTTGTATTTTCATGGAAAATAAATACAGAACTGGAAAGGTGTTGGTGGAAACTTATTAATAAGGAGGACATCTCATATGATATTAGTCGGATTATGTCCATTCTGAGAGACAGAAGCTATGTTAAAAACTACCCCTATGTGGAAAGCTTTATTAGATATTTTGATCCTGGCAGGATTTCACGTTGAAAGCCTGATAACACAAAATCATATAAATGGCTTGTGTGCTACTTGCCAAATTTCTCAACATATTTTTCATTTCTGTTTGAGTAAACCATATTTCGTTTAGATTGTGGAATGAATTTTTTAACTGAAAAAAAAAAAAAGCCCTGAGGCATCATATTTTGATGATTAGTAATAAGATGAGGATTTCACTGTGGCTACTGGTGCCAACAATACATTTTTCTAGTTTAAAGTAGGCTGCAAATCTCATGTATTGAGGCTTAATATAACTAATTGAATAGGCATGTTAAAAATGAAATCAAAGCTTTTTAAGGTCCTAGATCCAAAGGAAAAGTTATCTGGTTTTGATTAATAGAACTGAATATTTACAGAAGCAATTTTTAAGATACTGCCCCCAAGGCCCTGCTGATCTGCATCATTTGGATTGGGAAAGGCTCTCGTTCAGGTTCCCATTTCAATTTTAAGGATTCCTGACACAAATATAAACCAGGAGCCTTACTGCTCCAATCTTTCTGTTCAAATATTGTCCTTGTTTTGTTAGATGTAGTGCTGCTATTCGGAATTCACCCTGAAAGTGGATAGAGTATGATACTCCTTTTTCTGCTCATGTTAACTTGTAATTGCACCACTTTATAGGCTGAGGTGCTGACCGTGGAGTTTACATTTTGTTTCTTAGCGTGTTGGTAGTAGCTATTTGTGGAGTCTTGGAAAGAATACATATTTTTCTGTGAAACTACAATCAGAGCAGCAGCATGAATATCAAACGGACATGATAGGTCTTTGCTTAAAACTCCATTCAGAAATCTTAGGAATCTTAAATTATTTGGGTTTTGGGGTTATTAATTTACTTAATGGTTTTGCTTTTCTAATCTTAGGTCAACAAATATTTCTGTCTTGCAGCAAATACTCACAGCAGGATAACTGTTTTCAACTCCTGAATTTTAATTAATCTTAACTTGTATGCAAAATGAATCACCATTTTTTATTGCTTAAAATGATGTATTTTAAAGTATTTTTGTTCTGGTTCAAGCTATACATGAATGGAAAAGAGTATTCTTAAAAGATCTATTTGCTATTGATGTATTTAGGGCCATTTTTTTTCTTTTTCACAAGTACACGAACAGTGATTTATGCACTGCGTTGTAGAACATTTATAAATAATGACATGAGATGAGAATGACTTAAAAGGAGCAGCTGTTCAAACTCTTTAAGCTGTTAGAATGAATATGGACATAGATCTTGCTTGTAAAAAGGGATTCTGGGAGTTATAATACTAGATATGTGTAAGCCTGGGACTACCTGCTCTTGTATCAGGTTCAGCAAACTGACAAGAAATCTGCCAGACTTGTCAAGTGCACTGTGCCTCAAAGGCAGTTAGAAAGTATTCTTTAATTGCTTGCTGAATTACATGGGATTTTGAATTCATTAGGAAAGCAAGTATTCTTGCCTTACTGTAAAAATGCCACGAAAAAACAAATGTGCTCTCTCTTCTCCCTCCTTCTTTCTTGCTCTCTTTCACCTACACATACACAATCAAAGAGATATAAATAATATAGAATCGTAGAATCATAGGATTACTCAGATTGGAAAAGACTTTCAAGATCATCAAGTCCAAACACAACCTAACCATACTGCCCTAACTCTGACAACCCACTGCTAAATCATGTTCCTGAGCACCACATCCGAACGGTTTTTAAACACATTCAGGGATGGTGACTCAACCACCTCCTTGGGAAGCCTGTTCCAGTGCTTAACAGCCCTTTCTGTAAATAAGTTTTTCCTGATATCCAACCTAAACCTCCCCTGGTGCAGCTTGAGGGCATTTCCCCTTGTCCTGTCACCTGTCACCAGTGAGGAGAGACCAACCCCACTCTCTCATATATTCAAACCATAGTGAAAGATGCTTTGGTGTTGTATTAGGCGTTAAGCGGGGACTCGAGATGTAATGGGATGTAGTCCTCCCCCATGCTGTAACGGGCAAGGATGAACTGTCCTAGGAGAGATGGTAAACAGCTTGGAGGAACTTATCTGAGGAATGCACGGGACCATCAGGGCCTCAAGGACTAACTGGATTTCTTGGACCAAAAGGCTCCCCTGGGAAGGATGGATAAGTGCGACCGACAGCAAGTTGTTCAGCAAGCACTGGGCAATTCCACCCACCAATCAGGAGAGGTGGCACTCTTTGCCTAAAACAAGGGAGTGCATGGCCACTCCGTATATGGTCCTTGGAAATGTGTGGACAGCACGTGTTGTCCGGAGTGATTGGCCAGTAGCTCACATGAGCTCAGGTAACAGATAAGCAAGAATTAGGTAATAGATAAGGGACATTATATAGTTCTGTAACTCCTAACAATAAACGCCATTTTGCCTTTTGCTATATCATCACATTGATGTCTGTGTTACAATGGTCTTAGCGGGGGTAGCTCGTTAGCGCGTGTGTAGCTTTAATAGGTAGTAAGGTAACACTTTGGAAAGAAACAAAATTATAAAAGCACATTGGCATGTTGTGGCCATCTTGGAAAAATACAAAAATATATCCGTACATTTTAAATTAGTGTATGTTGGAAATTAATGTTCATTTAAATATATGAGTCAAAGATTCAAATATTTGCCATTCCTTGGCTTACTTGGCGAAAGATAGGGCTGCCAGCTCTGATTTAGAACTCATCACTGCAGCAGAAGGGCCTCAGAACATCACCTGCACATGCTGTACTACAGTGATAAACCCTTAAATTCTTGTACGTGGAGATAAATAAATGATGATAGTGAGAGATATCAGTACCCAACACTCCAACTCTGTAAAATGTCACCTACTGGAAGATGGTGAATACTATGTCTCTTTTCTCAAAGGCATTATGGAACCACATCTAGGTTGTTTTTTTTGTTTGTTTGTTTGTTTGTTTGTTTTTATAATGGCTAGAAATGAATGGATATACCTTATTATTTATAATAGCTAGAAATGAATGCGTATATCTGTTGCTGTGTGGAAATAGAGAAGAAAAATTTAGTTGTCTAAGTGAGTAAGTAGATTTGTGTGAACACAACACCAACACAGACAAATTATTTACTAAAAATTCCTGTGTTCAGCAGTCACATACACAACTCAGTCACTTAGATCAGTGCTTAGAGATGGGTTTCAAAGCATATCACAGTTAGGAAAATTTGAACATGAGAATCTAAACTAATCTCTCAAGGCATTAATCGATCTAAAATTAAAGTTCAAGGGCTTATTTTATTATTCTTAATTTGTTGAAAATGTTACATCAGAGTAAAGAAATACATGAAAATGTTAACCCATTTTAGATGTACCTCAGCTTTACAGGTAGTAATGAGTGAAGTAAGGTACTGAGTATTACCATTTTCAGATGGATTACTAGAAAAGTTTCTCAAAGTGTTGTTGAGTTTGTTCTGGAAAGTCTAGAAGTTTGGAAGACTTTACTGAGAATTGTTTCTAAAAAAATCATCATGAAGTCATAAGCCCTTTATAATATATCCGTTGTTACCTGGTGCTATCATATGGGTGAAAAACGTACCTTTCAGATTATGTGCCAACAGAAATCGAATTAGAGAGAAATTAATGGGCCTTAGGACTCTAAGGGGAATTGTTATTTGTGACTGGTTGCCCGGTGTTAATAAAACTAATTCACTGGCAATTGTTATACCTCTGCTCTGCGTTTACCTTGGAAAAAAATTATTATCTTGGCCAAAATCTGAAATTTCTATGCTGAAAAAAAGCCAGGGTACTCCATGAACATCATAACTCAAGCATCATTTGTACCATCTTTCACCACAGGTAATTTCATAAGGTATAGGAAGAAAAATCAGCAGATGTTATAAAATGTTATTGTGCGGATATCTATAGATGCATTTTGTTGATGTAATATGCCATCCGAAAATCCAGATCTTGACAGATGTACCTTTTCCCAGGTGCCATGTCTATGACTTCTCTGATAGTAATTCCATGTATAGTATAAATAGAAATATTGATTAGAATAGTGGCATACAGAAATAACATATAAATAACTGTAAACTTGCCCTTTCTGTAATTTCTCTTCCTCATTAGTGCAGAAATATTTTTCACGTTACTGTCATTGCTAGAAGCTATTTCTTATTATGCACCAGCTCTCACCAGAAATTAGAGCTGCAGAAACTTTACATGTTGCTCAGTTGCTTGGAAATTTGTATATTTTTCTCTACAGAAAATTACTTTGTAAGGTAGTTAGCAAACAACCAGTGCTTGAAGGATATAATTGGAGTATCACGTGAATGTTCCATGAAAATCAAAATCTCTCCTTTTATTAGGTATGATTAGGGAAGGAACAGAACCAGAATTTTATGTAACAAAATAAAACTAGAAAAGGTCATTTGAAATATGAAAGTAGAAGCAATTTATTTATGACAGATACTATATTTGAAGAGCTTGTTTCTATCTGTATATTAAAATACGCATTTTTGAAAGCAATTGTAATAGATGTTATTGTACCTTTTCATAAAAATCTGTATCTATACGTTGTAAATTGTTATATTTGGGCACAGTTTTAGAATGGTGGGTTTTGTTAATGATTTTGTAGTACATCATCCTGTAATATATGAAAATGGAAAACAATTTTATGAGAGTGGGACTTAGAGCAAATGTTAAACCACAGTTCTAATTCATCATTAAAGTTTCAAACAAGGCAGTAAAAAGTCAGAACTGGAGAACAGGTATGCAAATTTACTATCAATTTTTAAAATAATTTTAATATAAAACACTATTATAATTTAAATATTATAATTTATATAAATTTAGTATCAAATTTATTATCAAATTTACTTCAGGAAATTAAATAGTGCATTCCTTACAAGGCTTCTCTAAAAACTGCTTTAAAAAAAAAAGTATAACAGATCCTTTATAGTTAAAACAAGCTATGGAGATGCCTCTTTCCCCAGCAAAACAAATTTTCCTTGATGTATCTGAGATTTTGAATTCCTTTTTCATCCATAGAGTCAGTAACCTACACCTTATTCCTGGCCCCAATGAAAGCAATGTGAGTTTGTTATCCTGGCATGTAGGATCCTGGAGGGAAGGTAAAGATTTCTTTTGCTTCATAAGCACTGAATATATATCCTTTATGTTTTTACTCTTACGCAGAAAGAGAATAGTAGTGCTACAGAAAGGAAAATAGAACTGAAGCAGATTTAAAAGCTATCAAACACATCATTTAACTGGGTTACATGTTGTACAAATTAACATTAAAAATCCATCTGTGCTGTTATCTGTGTAAACTCTTAAAGTTTAGTTTCTGTACTCTGATTTTCATTGTACAGACCTTTAGACTGTTTAAACAAGGATAATGTATGATCTTTTCTTAATATGAGAGGGTGTAGAAACACAAGGTGCATCAGTAACTGCTCTGAAATAGATCCACTGGAAATAAGTTTGTAATTTTGTAGCTCAGAGGGACATTTCTTAAGGATATTCTTTCTTTAAAACTACTGAAGCTTTGATCCAGTGAGAGTATGCTCCCTACAGGGAGGTTGATTTTCTAGTAATTGAAGTACAAAATGTTTGAAACATCTGTGCTCTGTAGCTTAAGCAAAATCCTGTTCACTGTGTATCATTTTTCCTAAGTAAATTGTTTGCCTGCTGAAGCATGGACGGAAAAGGCAAAAAGTCAGGGCATATAAAAACACCGGAAAGCAGAGGAGGTGAAGTTAAAAGTGCTAAGAAACTGCTAGAGTGGCGTTTGTTCTACTGTAAAATGTTTCCTTCATATTGTAAGCTATTCTAGTTTCCTTGATCCTAACTGAAGAACAGTTAATGATTGTTTCACTACTCCCATGTCACTTATAGGTTCAGATGTACAGGTTACTTTTGAAGGAAGTAATTTCACCTCCAAGAAATATGCATCCTCTGCACCTTAAGTTGAATTCTGTGACATTACATTCCAAATGTTGTGATTGATAGCATGTTTGCAATTTTCAGGTAGTAGTTTAGTCTCTTAAGAACCTTAGGCCTTTTGAAAATTGGCTTTCTGAAGTCTACAGTTGGGATTTGAAGTGAAAATAAATGTTTTAAGAGCTCCAGCTGTATTTTGTGAGAATATAGTCTCTATGTGCTTTCAAAAATCTGCGCATCGAATCTTCAGCATTAGACACTACAATGATCTGCTGTGATAAAAAGAATTGTAAATGTAAGAAAACGAACTGAAAAAAAAAACCTTCAATAAATGATGTGATTTCTTTAACTAATTTTGTTTCTGTTTTATCGTGCTTTAAATACTCATCTATCTGTTTCTAGCATATTTCACTGATACCACTTTTAAGGTTTTTTGCCTCAGGTGAAATCTCAAACCTGTATTAAGCACTTTTTGTGAACATTAGTGTTTTTTATAAACTGCACATTCTTCACAAGTTAACTCCAGGGATATAGTGTACTATCATAGAATGGCTTGGTTCCGACCCTCCTCCCTTGGGCAGGGTTAATGCTGTATTTTATATCTGAGAAAGAAGATCATGTTCTTGCCACAAATTTGCTATAACTCTCATTACAACAATATTCTTCAGGCAGTTTGTTCATAAATTAAAACAGCAGTTTTCAGGAATTACTTCTTTAGAAAGGATTTCTGAAATCACTAAGCTTTGTGTGAATTTATTCTCTGTTAAAGTACTATCTCCAAACAGAATTATTCTGCAGTACAGTTAAATGGGAGAATCTGAGTATTAGAAATAAATTCTTTTGAGCACTAGTAGGAATGATGAAAACAGGGAAAGATCAAAACCTCATAGGTTAAAAGAGTACCAGCGTCAAGCAGGATTCCTTGTTCCCTTTAGTGATAAGAAGTTTCAATGATAAATATTGTTTAGGTGGAAAATTACTTTTAAATGCAATGAAACAAATGGATATCCTTTTCAAAAAGTTTTTTTCGATGCTAATATAAAAAGGTTTTTTTTCCTCTTTTTTGGTTTATCCTCTCTACTATACACGTTTTCTTTGTTGTGTTACAGATGTTGCATGAGCTCCAAAGAGCATTTCTTTTTGTGAGTATAAACATCTCATTCTTTTTTTAAGGAAAAATCAAGGCTTTACTTTGAGAAGATAATGACTTGTTAGAGAGTGAAAATTAGGGTAGACATTCTGCACAGGGAAAAGTCAAAAACTCACATGTTACTGAGGGAGATGAATGGAAAATTGTGTTTCGTAAAGGTCTATGAGCGTAGAGGGTGAGGGTGAGGATGAGGAAAGGGTGAGGGAATGTTAATCCTACTAATTCCAAATCTGCCATAGTATTGAGCTGTTGGCATTGTTGAAGGGACAGAGAGTAAAACTGACACATTTCGTCTGAAATTTTGTAGTAGCTATGTAAGAATCACAAACATCCTACAATATTGTACAGCACTTAGGAAGTAAGAATTAAAAAATGTTTCTAACTCCTTGAGAAGTGGTAGCATACAATGTACATTTAATGGACTTGTGTGTGAGAGGTTTCACTCTTTTGTTATGTGGTATTGACATTAAATGAGTCAAAACTAGTCCTTTACATTAACTATTCTGACCTTAACAATGTCATCAATTCTAATACATTTCCTTATCTTAAGTGGAGGAATCTCCCAAATTAATAGGTTCCTTAAGATAAGAATCCTTTTTACAGGCACTTTGATGTAAAAAATTTTACACTAAAATTTGCCAGAAATGCATTTTGTATTGATTATTTGTAATGCCGTTTTCAAACCAGACAAAAAGGCAATTCTGTTATATGTTTGGTGTTCCCAAACATTATTCAGCTGAGATTCAAATTAAGGCTCACTCAAAGAAAAACCACGTTTGTGTTTGTGATGCTGAAATGGAGGCCCTTCTCCATTCTGAGATGTGTAAAGAAACTTACAGAAGGTATTGTCTATTATTCAAAAGATATTTAAGTTCTGTCTTTACAAGCCAGTAACAGGGCTCTCACTTCCATTTTAGTTGTAAGAGCTTCGTAAGTTCTGAGAAACATTCAAACTTTCAAGTTCTGGCATATGAGTGAGATTAAACCATTCAAGCCTTTTGACAGAGCTCAGATACATTTATCTTCTTTTTATTTCAAAGCAAAATTGAACAATTAAATCTAATCCCTTCTAATATATTGCATGTGATTTGATACAATTGGATAAGTTTTAAACATCCCCAATGATACATCTTTCACAGTTCTGGATATTGGCTTCCTCGGCCCTGTGAACATCTTAATTTTGCAACACTCGGGTGCATAATTTCATAGGGCTTGGACAGGAGAAAATACCTCTCTGGGTTTCAGTTTCACCCTGACATTATCCTAATTTGTCTCCATTTCTATTTTATCTTTTACTCTTCAGGTAATGGGCTCTTAAATCTTGGGGCTAATCCACTATAATAAATATTTTTACTACACTAAGGGGATTCTTTATTCTTATCAAGATGATGCCAAAGCCCCATTAGCCAAATACAATTCCTTCAGACCTTTTGGGGAGGACAAGCAGGTAATATTTGATATTGATTTCTCTCTGCATTTTCCCATATCTATAGTATTACCATTTTTGAATACTGTGTGAGCGCTCCAAGTTTTTTCCTACAAAATTTCTGATAGGAATACAATAAACTATGCTCCTATAGGTCTTTTTCTATCAAGTACCAGTTTTACCTTATCTGTAATATTGCACAAAGCAGATTTTGCAAATTCCCTTACTTTCCACTGCATATCTTGTGAGTTTCACAGCCCCTTTAGTTTTATATACTGCACCTATAATACCATTAATCCTCAAGAGCCCTTGAGCAATAAGTTGTGAATGATATATTGCAAAATGCAAGTATGAAAAAGATGAATTCAGTACAGAAGTTTGATTACATTAAAAGCATCTCTTTGAATGAGAAAAAGTTGCCTGAGTTTAAATTAATGCAGAGAATTATCTGAAAGTAATGCCTCCTGTTTTATTACGACATCAGAGGTAAATGGTGGTGGTATGGCAGTAGAGGCCGAACCTTCCCAACAATATTCTGTTACATGTTGTTGCCATGTGACAGTTGGCAGTAGAGGAGCAGTCTGAAAAAATGGTGTCTAAAACATGGAAGTGTGTATGAAGTAAAGATGTGGCACTGAATTCCCCCATGAAAAAAAAATGGTTCCCACTGGCATTCATTGATGCTTGCTGAACATTTATGGAGACCAAACAGTGGGTGTGTGCACAATAAGGTGGTGGGTGGTGCATTTCACCGGTGGTGACAGTGATGTGAATGTTCTGAGATGGCCTTGCAAATTTTTACAAGCATGGCATGCATACTCTTGTTCATTTCTGGCAAAAATGCATTGCTAATGGTGGTGACTATGTTGAAAATGAAACTTTGTAGCTGAGAATTTGCTCTATTAAATAGTACTATTGTTCTCTTTGTATCTATTGTAGTTTCCATGGAAATAAATAGGAGGTATTACTTTCGGAGTGTCCTACATACATATTATTTTGCATCTTTTTCAAATTTTAACTGCATTTATTTTAAAAAGGTATCTTGCTATATGTTATTTTAACCTTTTCAGATTAAGAAGCACTGATCTATAACATTTTTCTACATAAAAGTATAAATACTGTCATTAAGCCAGAACAAAAAGGATCTATCAAGGTGTTAGTAAATGAAGTCACTGATCAAACAACCATTTATTTCAAAGCTTATGGTACATGTTTAAATGTTATTCCTCTGTCTCCTCCATTACCTTTAAAATGGCTTGTTATTTTGGATACCTACGATTTAGGAAGAGATATTATACCTTAGCATTTAATCATTCATTTAAAAATGTTAATGAAAACATGTCACAGCATAATACCAGATGCCATAACAAATATTCAACCAACAGCAAAGTTACTTGATTACCAGAAACAGACAGAAAGAATCTAAACAGCCCAGGCTGTCAATTATTCCATGATCATCTTGCTGTTGGATACAAGAGTTCATTGGCAACAGACTTTGAGAGAAATTCTCTCTCTGTTTTCTAAGATCCAATAACTACCTTCACTAAGGACTCAACACTCAACCCTTAACAGAGCACACTTTGCTATATCCTGGTGTAAAGTACTTGGTCCCTGAAATGTAGTTTTATGATAACAGGCAGCTGGTATTTCCTATTGGCAACCACAGATAATTTCTACTTAAATCCTCCTATCTTAAATCCTTCCTTTGGTTGCATAGGAAGTACAGATACGATTTTATTTTATTTTATTAATTAAATTTTATTCTTTTTATTTTTGTTGTTTGTTTTATTCATCTGACAAGGCTCAAGGGTATAAAAATTGCTTATTTCACATTTAAATCTTTCTCTGAATTTAAAGATGGATAATTTGACCTTAAAATAAACTTGAGGTGGAAACAGAATTCAGTCATAGAAGCTGAGTTATAGTCATTGTTATAATGCATTGTTATACTCCTTTGAGTAATAACAGTTTCAAGAATTATAAAATGGAAAAAAATTTGGCCACAGAAGACCAGTAGTAATATTACTCATGATGGAGATTATCCTATTTAAGGTTTTCATTGACAGCTCTGTAAAGAAAAAAGGAATGTTACTTTACTGATGTTGGAAGTTATCAGCAACATGGAAAATATTCAGTAAGAACTGAGTGTTATGAAAGGTGGAAAAATGTCTTACAAAGTTTGGTTCTGTTTGAAAGGACATGCATTTATGGATGAATAACAGTAAGCTTTGCTATAGACAGGAAGATCAGAAGTTGGAAATAACAGAGGAAAGAGATCTCTATAAAGCAGCTGATCATATGATGACTGCAGACAACTTTGTAACGTGGCTCTGAAAAATTAGAAATGCTTGAAGTAGCAGTTTTGGTAAAAACGAGAATATGTCTGTGTTAATTTTGAAGGTATGGTTGTCCACGCTTATGAATTTTGAATTCAGCATAAAGTAGCTGTAAAAAAGCACCAAACATTTGCAGATTGATGGAAGAAGTACAAAGACTATGTAACACGTTGAGGCTGAGATGATATATTTGACTAAAAAAAATATTGAGAGAATATGAGGGAGGGGTCTGCATTCCAAAACAAGAAAGAACAAAGGAGAAAAGAAAAAAAATACATAATGTCTATAAACAATTTACACAGTAAATTAGAAAAAAAAATCTTATTGCTGCAACATCAAGAATTTAAAACAGCTTCCCAGTAATATTTGTGTAAACAGTATTAACATTAAGGTTATCCTGATGCTATGTCTGGGAAGAATTTTTTGACTGACTGACTATGGTTATACTCTTTCTAGCCCATAGTTTTTGTTCAGCCTCTGCTGCCAAACTCACCTTCTCCAAAACAGTTTATTTCCACAGGCAGAAAAGATCAAGACAAGAAGGAAGTGTTTTGCCAATGAAAATTGCTACAGTACTAATTCAGTGCGTGACTATGGAAAGATACAGCCTGCGTACCCATGCTTAGTTGCAGTTTCTAGGTAGGCTAAAAGAATGTTACAAAAGAGGAAGACAACTTTCTATCAAAGGGTTAATGAATCCCAAGTGGTCTTAATTTGGATTATATTCAAGTTCCACAGGCTTTACAATGTTCTGTTATCACAGACGTTCAGTATGGAGTTCTGAGGGAATTAAACATTATGTGTAGAATTGGTTGTTCCCTGTATGTCCCCCATTATATGCCACTGTAATCCTTTGCAGAGATCAAGTTTCAAAGGTGTATCATTAAACAGATCAGATAATTTTTAACCAATTTTTGAAAGATATTTATTTGCCATTGGAACTGAATTTTCCTAAATTGATCTGATATCTCAAGAATCAATACTGAAGCGACATCTCAGCTCTCATTATTATCCTTAAACAAAAAGCAGGCACTAGTATGTGGGAAAAAGCATTAGGCTATGTATTTACATCTGGTGGCATTCTACATTAGGAAAAAAAAAGCCAAATTAAAGTCTGCCTTGGAGTGACACAACATAGCAACAAAAATAAGCCACAGCTTAGAAAGTATTTTATATTTTCATTAATATCATGTGGAGTGGGAAATAGCTACTGTTTAGACCTAAAGAAAATTTTAAATAGCCATTTAAAGTACATGGATGGAGGTGGTTTGCAAGTAGTTTGGGTAATAGCAAAATGCATAAATTCTTTTAAATCATTTTCATAACTAATAAATTCTCTATTCAAGTCACAGAATACATGTTGGACCTGAGACTACCTTCCACTCTAAGCCATGCATTAAATAATGCTGTTCGTGAGGCATTTGGGGTTCTAGCAGTATGAAACTAATATAAAAATGGGACCAGTTCATCCTCTGGCTGCAACCCAAACATGTATTAGGATTTTCTTGTGAGAATTCCAGAGAGAAAACTATCATTAGGGGTGAATGGAGGGGGGAGGGAGGCACTGGAGGAGGGGAGGGAAGAGAGAACACCTAATGACACTGAGTGAGCTAAAGAAATTGATCTAAACCCCGTGGCACCTTCCCATCCTCCCTCTATTCAGTCTGCTTTCAAATGTAAGATCTCAACAGTAAATTCATTGCTTGTTTTAATAGATTGACTGTATTGCTGTATTCCCAAATTAATGCTCCAGTAGTGAAGCTGTTTAAAGACTTTATAGCTTATGCCAAAAAGGCACACAATGAAACTAAGTAGCAAAGATAAAAGTAGAAATAAATAATCACATTTAGTCTTAAATATATCATGTAAGAAAAGTTGTGAGCAGACCACTGATGCAAAGCTAAAGTTCACACTAGCTATTTAAAGTATCATAAGAGACTATCAAGAATTTCCTCTTTTAATTCTGCTTCCAGAACTAACCAGAAGTTTTTTACAATAAGGGTGGTGAGACACTGGAACAGGTTGCCCAGAGATGTGGTGGAAATCCCATCTTTGGAGACACTCAAAGCTGGACGGGACTCTGAGCAATTTGATCTAGCTGTAGGCGTCCCTGTTCATTGCAGGGGAGTTGGGCTAGATGACCTTTAAAGGTCCCTTCCAACTCAAGTGATTCTGTTTCTATGCCTAGGTACAGAAGTGTGACTTTAAACTATAAAGAATGAAAGTATCACTTAGTGATTGTATTAAGGCAGCATTGTACTGCTGAAACATAGTGGGAAACAAACCCTTCCTCTAAGCATCTTATATGCTAAATGGGCAAGGAAAGGCAAAATAAAACAGAAGCACAGAGGAAGTAAGTGATTTTCCCACAAGTCAAGACTGTGGCAGAGGCTTTGAGTGAAACTCCAAGTGCCCATGAGAATCCCCAAAACTGGAACATGCTCCCTCTTCCCCTCTTAAGGGCTTTAAACTAGGTATGAAGGGGGATGGCGGTGAAAACAGGGTCACTAGTAAGGACCCTGTATGTAATGAGCCAGTGCTTCCAGGAGGGGCTTGTGCTAGTAAGATCCCACAGTCTTGTGGGAGGTATGAGGAGGACGACACACCCTTTTGTAGGAAGAACACAAGGGATGATGTGAGGTTGGTGGCTTTGATAACACATAAGAATGGACAGGATGGTATTGGGGCTTTAGGAAGCAGTGGGGGAGAACTTCAGATTTCTTCTGGAAGTTTGAGGGAGGGTCCCTCAAGAAAGGTAGTGTGCCGGAAAGCCCAGCTGAAGTGCCTTTACACTAATGCACGCAGCATGGGAAATAAGCAGGAGGAACTGGAAACCGTGATGTGCTTGGAAAATTATGATCTGGTTGCTATCACGGAAACGTGGTGGGACGAATCCCACGACTGGAATACTCTGATTGAGGGCTACAGGCTCTTCAGAAGGGATAGACAGGGCAGGAAGGGAGG